>NC_133329.1:192363959-192963959 GCF_042186555.1 Aquarana catesbeiana | reverse complement strand
TATCTCCAGCTCCGTCACGCCCTACAAGCCCAGTTTGGTAGGTCCCCCCCTGAGGTGGAATGCGCAGATGTTTTGCATATTATATTGGGCACCGAGCACCGCAAGCTCATTTCAGAATTCTATAACTTGCTGCTAAGACCCATTGCGGTCCCCGTTGCATACGGGTTAAAAGATGTATGGTCGGGGGACGTGGGGGAGCTGGAGGACGACGAATGGGAGGAAGCCCTGGAGACCTGTAAAAAGGTCTCCACCAGGCTATCGGTAAGCCTCACACACCTATATATCCTTCATAGGGTGTACTTGACACCCCATCGTATAGCCAAATACAAACCAACCCAAAACCCCAACTGCCCCCACTGTGACAGCCCATCCAGCACTTTCTTTCATCTTTTGTGGCAATGCCCAGCGATACAAGACTACTGGTCCCAGATAGTTAGATTTATCCACGACGAAATGGGATCCCCACTCACACTATGCCCTAAACAATGCCTATTAGGTATATTTCCAGACCCAGACTCGGACAAATACCACAAAATATTCCTTCAAGAAGTACTCTTTACAGCTAGATTACTGATAGCCAGAAAATGGCTACAAGCTGCCCCTCCCACATGTCAAGAATGGATATCCAACATCAACCAGGTCCTCCCTTATAAAAAGGAAATATACACCCACAGGGGATGCCCAGCCAAATACGGCAAAGTATGGGATACCTGGCTTGAAAGCGCTTCTACCTGTAACACAACCGCAGAATAACTTACTTTACAATAAAATCTCCCGCTGAAGTATTAAAGTGTGGACATACCAGCCATGTGTTCTGGATCTGTTATGGCATACCAATAACCGATACATGTTTGGTAAATTTTTTACATGCTTACTTTCTTTTATTTGCCTGTATGTTAAATGAAGAGAATACTCTCAAATGTGACCCGCATAACACTCTCCTGTATTATGGATGACTATAACCTGTATGTACAACTATTTCTTTTGATCTTTCAATAAAAACACCACGTTAACTGGAAAAAAAAATTAATAGGTACGATGCCCAGCGGGTGTGTAGAGGCAACTCGTTGTACATCGTGCGGAATGTATGCATTCCTTGATCATCCGATCAAGGGTGAATACTGCTGTGCAAAATGTAAGCACATTGTTTCCCTGGAAGCCCAGGTTCTGAATCTGGGGAAGTAACTGTCAGCGCTGAGAAGTCCCTCCATACTAAAGGAGAGCCAAGAACGTACACGGCAGGGGCCAGAACAAAGGCGGGTGGAGAAAAAGAGGTGCAGGCACTAGGAAAGAGTAGATGGGTGACAGTCAGGAAGGGTAGAGGGAGAAGTGCCAGGGAGGCGATCCAGGGCTGGAGCATCCCAATAAGTACGCTCCATTGAGTGACATCGGTGAAACCAGTCAGGGACCAGCACTGCTGGAGCTGAGGAACTCTCCTAGCTGCCTGGGTAAGAACTCCTCCAGTGAGAGTGGGGGGGAAGCGAAGGGAAAGACAGATTCTGGTGGTAGGGGACTCAATTCTTAGAAGGACAGAGAGGCCAATCTGTAACAAAGACCTGAAGCGCAGAACTGTATGTTGTCTACCAGGCGCTCGGGTTCGGCACATCATGGATCTTGTGGACAGATTACTGGGAGGGGCTGGGGAAGACCCGGCTGTCATGGTGCACGTTGGCACCAATGATAAAGTCAGAGGCAGATGGAGTGTCCTAAAGAACGATTTTAAGAGCTAAATTGAGGAAAAGGACCATTGAGCCAAACCAGAAAGGCAGAGGGAGATTAGGGAAGTAAACAAGTGGCTGAAAAGCTGGTGTAGTAAGAAGGAGGGGTTTGGGTTCCTGGAGGACTGGGCCGACTTCTCAGTCGATAACCAGTACTATAGAAGGGATGGACTGCACCTAAATGAGGTGGGTGCAGATCAGCTGGGACTGAAGATGGCCAAAAAGTTAGAGGGGTTTTTAAACTAGGCGACGGGGGGGAGGGTCCAGAGGTAAAGATGGTCAGCGTGGAACATATTCCAGAGGGTAGTATTGAGGGCATTAGTGATAGGTTGGCCAAAGTACATAAACCCAAGGTAAGTATAGTAGCAAGTCCTAGTTGCAATCTCGGAACACCCAATAAGACGATAACATGCGACCGGTCTAAACTACGTGGCATGTTCACCAATGCCAGGAGCCTGGCAGACAAGATGGGTGAACTAGTACGAGGAGGGTTTGGATTTTGTGGGAATTTCATAGACCCTGGGTAAATAGCTCTCATGATTGGCTGGCAACCATTCAAGGGTATACCCCTTTATCGCAAGGATAGAGACGGTAAAAAATGGGGAGGGTTATGCCTATATATCAAGAATAATGTACAAGTGAATATGAGAGATGACATCACTAAGGGAGCTAGGGAGGAGGTGGAACCCTTATGGGTAGAGCTCCAAAGGGATGAAGCTAAGGGGAAAATAATACTGGGAGTATGCTATAGGCCCCCTAAGGAAGGGGAGACAGATGTTCTATCACAAATTGGATTAGCAGCAAGGATGGGAAGTGTTATCATAATAAATAAAGCGTTACTGGATCTATTGATTACCAACAATACAGACCTGATCACGGATGTGGAAATACGGGGCAATTTAGGTAACAGCGATCACAGGTCAATTGGCTTCAGTATAAATCACACAAATATGAAACATAAGGGGAATACAAAGACACTGAATTTTAAAAGAGCAAACAAAAGTCCTGGATGGTTTAACTCCAATGTAAAAATGCATATAAAAGCAAAGGAGAAAGCCTTCAAAAAATACAAGGTTGAGGGATCATCCTCAGTATTCAGACTTTACAAAGAATGCAGCAAGAAATGTAAGGGTGCAGTAACGATAAAAAACAAGAACATGAAAGACACACAGCGGAGGAGAGCAAAAAAAAAAATCCCAAGAAATTTTTTAAGTATGTAAACAGTAAAAAAGGGAGGACAGACCATATTGGCCCCATGAAGAATGAGGAAGGACATCTGGTTACAAAGGATGGGGAGATGACGAAGGTATTGAATTTATTCTTCTCCTCACAAGGGAATTGGGGGGCTTCAGTAACCAAAACTACAGTGTCTATCCTCATGACACATCACAGGAAGCACCTCCATGGTTAACAGAGGACAGAATTAAAATTAGACTTGGGAAACTTAACATTAATAAATCACCGGGACCAGATGGCTTGCACCCGAGAGTACTTGGGGAATTTAGTAAAGTAATTGCCAGACCATTGTTCCTAATTTTTACTGACAATATACTGACTGGAACGGTACCATCTGATTGGAGAAAAGCCAATGTAGCACCAATATTTAAAAAGGATCAAAAAACAAACTAAAAACTCACGCTTGGTGGAAAAAATGTGAAGTGCCTAAGGTGTTGTTTCAAAGGTGCTAAAACCTTAATGGATGAAATATGTAGATATTAACAGCGCTGGCGGAATAAAGTGCTACCACATAACGCAATATAACACACTAAACAATGTGAGAAAATATTCATAAAGTGCTGGGTGCTTCCAACATATAAATAAAATATCAATGCTGACAAGGTAAAGTGCTAATAAATGACTCATTAAACAATGTGAGAAAAATATTAAAATATTAAAAAGTGCCAAGTGCTTCCAATAGTATTATTGGATAGGTGCTTCTGACTAGATGATCTCCCCTCTCGTGACCCCACTCACCAGAGTTCATGGACCCTCAGTTTTGCAGTCCAGGGGTCAAACAGGCTTAGAGGTGTAAGGAGGTGTAACGTGAATATCCAAATCTCCAAAGTTGATAGATCTCAGGGGAATCCAGGGTATTTATATATTGAGGAAAAGAAAGAGAAAGATACATGTGAAGTACTGCCGGTAAAAAACAACATTGCACTGCTAACATGTGTCACTCACGAGACAATAGGCATAAAACAGGCATCAGCGTGTTTCTGAGTTCGCATCAGCGCCGTGCGTTCCACGGAAACCAGAAGTAGCGTCACTGGTTCACTATACCGGAAATTAACTTTATTAACAAATAACAATTTGGACATTTTAAAAGACATTATGAAACATAAAATATTAAAATTTCATTGGAACAATTAATGAGACCAGAACAAGATCTTTAGTAAAGAAATGGTAGCCACACAAAATTTAGTAAAATGAATAAAACAAAAAAAGAAGAAAAGTAAATAAAAAAAATGAAAATAAAATGAAAATAATAATAAAAAATAAAAATGATTAAATCAAGTTCGATATTGAGGCCATAAGGACTTAGGGTGCCCAACCTGTGAATCCACTGGGTTTCGTTCTGTGAAATGGCTTTCTTAAGGTTGGAGCCCCTCCAGTGTGCCTCAACCCTATCAATTCCACAAAAGTTTAAACCCCTTGGATCACTGTTATGGAATAATCTGAAATGATTAGATAGACTATGATGTTTAAAACCCTTTGTAATCCTGTTTACATGTTCTCTTAGTCTAATACCTAATTTTCTAGTGGTTCTGCCCTTGTATTGGAGCCCACACGGGCAGGACAAAAGGTAAGTTACATGGGTAGTACCACAAGTGATATATTTTTTAATTTCATAGTTTCTATTTCGAGAAAAAGAAGTAAAATGTGTTGTCTTTCTAATCCTATGTCTTGAGGTCTGGCAAATAACACATTTACCACAACTCTAAAAAAGTTCAAGTTTTCTTAGGAGGATTTACAACATTATGGGCCAATTTTGTTCTCAATGTGAGAGGTTTAGTGTGGCAATGAGCCACAATTTCTTCTAGCACGAGAAGAAATATTACAGGCAAAAAAGAGGAGTGGCCATGGGGGCAAAATATGCCCCATCGGTGGCAAATCTTTTTTTGAGTTGGTGGCAATCTCAGGCAATTCATGGAAAAAATATACCACATTTGAGTTTTTATAAGTGGTATATTGATGACATTTTTATTATTTGGGCAGGATCAAAAGATTCTTTTGAGTTTTTGAATCAATTCGTTACTAATCCGTATGGTATCTCCTTTTCAGAAGTTTCTAGCCAAGATTCAGTCAAGTTTTTGGATCTGGTCATATTTAAAGAGAGTGGGAAATTGTTCACTCAAACTTTCTTTAACCACTTGACAACTGGGCACTACAACCCCCTTCCTGACCAATTTTCAGCTTTCGGTGCTCTCACATTTTGAATGACAATTACTCAGTCATGCAACACTGTACCCATATGAAATTTTTGTCCTTTTTTTCATACAAATAGAGCTTTCTTTTAGTGGTATTTAATCACCGTTGGGTTTTTTATTTTTTGCGCTATAAAAGAAAAAAGACTGAAAATTCGGTAAAAAAATGAAATTTTCTTTGTTTCTGTTATAAAATTTAGCAAATTAGTAATTTTTCTTTGTACATTTTGGCCACAATTTATACTGCTACATATCTTTGGTAAAAATAAGTACAAATCGGTGTATATTATTTGGTCTTTGTGAAAGTTATAGAGTCCAAAAGCTATGGTGCCAATATCTGAAAATTGATCACACCTGAATTACTGATGGCCTATCTATATTCTTATAACCCTAACATGCCAGAAAAGTACAAATACCCCCCAAATGACCCCTTTTTGGAAAGAAGACATTCCAAGGTATTTAGTAAAAGGCATGGTGAGTTTTTTGAAGTTGTCATTTTTTCCCACAATTCTTTGCAAAATCAAGATTTTTTTTTTCACAAAATTGTCATATTAGCAGGTTATTTCTCACACACAGCATATGCATACCACAAATTACACCCCAAAACACATTCTGCTATTACTCCTGAGTACGGTGATACCACATGTGTGAGACTTTTACACAATGTGGCCACATTTTGAGGCCCAACATGCAGGGGAGCACCTCCAGGCATTCTGGAGCACCCAGGCCAATTCTGACATTTCTCTCCTACATGTAAATATCATAATTTATTTGCTAGAAAATTACATAGAACCCCAAAACATATATGTTTTTTTTAGCAAAGACCCTAGAGAATACAATGGCAGTTGTTGCAACTTTTTATCTCGCACGGTATTTGCGCAGCAATTTTTTGAACGCTTTTTTTTGGGGAAAAAAATGTTTTGTGCTTTAAAAAATAAAACAAAACAGTAAAGTTGGCCCAATGTTTTTGCATAATGTGAAAGATGAAGTTACACCGAGTAAATAGATACCTAACATGTCACCCTTCAAAATTGCACATGCTCGTGGAATGGCGCCAAACTTCGCTATTTAAAAATCCCCATAGGCGATGCTTTAAAATTTTTTACTGGTTACATGTTTTGAGTTACAGAGGAGTTCTAGGGACAAAATTATTGCTCTTGCTCCAACGTTCACACCGATACCTCACATGTGTGGTTTGAACACCATTTTCACATGTGGGCGGGACTTACGTGTGCATTCGCTTCTGCATGCGAACACACGAACAGGGGTGCTTTAAAAAAAAAATTTTCCTTTTTATTGTTCATTTTACTTTATTTATTTTAGTTTGACACTTTTTTCCAAAAAAAAAAATTTTTGATCGCTTTTATTCCTATTACAAGGAATGTAAACATCCCTTGTAATAGGAATATGGCATGACAGGTCCTCTTTACATTGAGATCTGGGGTCAATAAGACCCCAGATCTCACCTTTAGGCTGGGAAACCTGAAATAAAAAAAATTAAAAAAAGATCCTGGCTTTGATCGTAGCGGTGAGTCGGTAGAAGCACCGGAGGGCGGCGGGAAGGGGGGGACGTCCCCTCTCGCCTCCCATAAGAACGATCAAGCTGTGGAACAGCCGCTATGATCGTTCCTATGGTGTAGGGAATCGCCGGCTGAAAAAGCTGATATCTGAATGATGCCTGTAGCTGCAGGCATCAGATATCCCTGCACAAAGTCAAGGACGTCATATGACGGTCGGTGGGCAGGAAGTGGTTAAAACACATATTTTTTTTTTAACACAAAGTTGTCCATTTATACAATATTTCTAGCACATAACATGTACATACCAAAAATGACACCCCAAAATAGATTCTCCTACTCCTGAGTACAGCGATACCACATGTGTGAGACTTCCACAGCCTGGCCACATACAGAGGCCGAGTTCAGCCGAGTATGGCTGAGCATGGCTGGGTATGGCGGAATATGGCAGGGTATCGCCAGGTATGGCTGGGTATTGCAGAGTATGACTGGGTATTGCAGTGTAGTGCGGAGTATTGCGGGGTATTGCAGAGTATTGCAGGGTGTTGAGGGTATTGCGGGGTGTTGCGGAGTATTGCAGGGTGTTGCAGAGTATTGTGGGGTGTTGCGGAGTAATGCAGAGTATTGCGGAGTATTGTGGTTTGTTGCAGAGTAGTGCAGAGTAATGCGGGGTGTTGCAGAGTATTGTGGGGTATTGCAGAGTATTGTGGGGTGTTGCGGAGTAGGGCAGAGTATTGCAGCGTAGTGAGGGGTATTGCAGAGTATTATGGGGTATTGCAGAGTATTATAGTATGGAGGGATGGCTTAGCATGGATGGATGGATGTGACTGTATTTGTCACAGAGCAGTGTTGTGGGCACTACACATCCAGCCCACAACGCTGCTACCATCCGATCCCTCCCCCTCTCCTCCCCCTCTGTACCGATCGGTACACAGAGGGGAGGGAGGAACTGGCGTCATGACGCCGGTTTGTTTACATGTGATCGCTCCGTCATTTCACCGTGATCCGTGATGCACCAGGTCCAGAGGACCCGGCGGTCACGGATGTTCTCGGGTGCACGCCCCAGGGGGCACGCGAGAACAGGATTCTGGGAGGACGTCCATGGACGCCCTCCCAGGATAAGCCGACCGCGCTGTAGCCGTCTTTCGGCTATGGCCCGGTCGGCATGTGGTTAAAGAAGTAGATGAGAATGGGTATATACTGGCTAAGTGGTATACCCAAAAGCCAGATGCTTAGAGTGAGAAGAAACTGTAAAAAATTGAGGATTATGATACACAGTCCCAAATCATAGTAGATAGCTTTCAAGAAAAAGGGTACGACATTAGGTAAATTAAGAAAACCAAAGAAAATATACAAAATATTAAAAGGGAATCTCTTTTTAAAACAAAATCCCATAAGAAAAAAGATTATGGTGTTGCTTTTATAACAGAACAAACAATTTGAGAAGATAATTAAAGAACATTGGCCCCTGTTGCTTAAAGATAGAGATCTCAATAGTGTTTTACCAGCTTTACCGCAGTTTATATACACTAACCTCTCACACTGAGAATAAAATTGGCCCATAATGTTGTAAATCTTCTTAAAAAAACTTGCACTTTTTTAGACCAGCTAGGTTTTTATAGTTAAAAAATAAATAAAGTGCGCTAATTATATGAAAATACACACATAGATGTGAATACATGTGGGTAGTAGTAAAAACCACAATCTACTGAGAGCAAGTAAATGACTCCATGAGTGGTAAAAATATATAAGTGCAAAACATAAAAACTCAAATAAAAAGAAGAAACAAAAAATGTGTACATGTGAAATACAATGATATTAATAGCGTGAAAATCTGAAAATCAAACAAACTCAGTCCATGGGTTCAAATATAAAAAGTTCATCAGTGAAAAAAAGCTTCCATCCACTATACAGCTCAGCAGCAACTAATCCCCCTATGAGTGGATTGACAAAGGAGAGAGATGTGCAGGATGGTGCAAATCCACTGGCGGTGACTCCAATAAGTGAGAAAGTGATAAAGGTGGACTCTTACCCTCCGTGTTGGACCCCCTCCTTGGCAGGGTCTATCAGGCATGCAGATTTTTGCCCTCTGCAGGGACCATGTAATGAGAATCTTCTCATTACATGGTCCCTGCAGAGGGCAAAAATCTGCATGCCTGATAGACCCTGCCAAGGAGGGGGTCCAACACGGAGGGTAAGAGTCCACCTTTATCACTTTCTCACTTATTGGAGTCACCGCCAGTGGATTTGCACCATCCTGCACATCTCTCTCCTTTGTCAATCCACTCATAGGGGGATTAGTTGCTGCTGAGCTGTATAGTGGATGGAAGCTTTTTTTCACTGATGAACTTTTTATATTTGAACCCATGGACTGAGTTTGTTTGATTTTCAGATTTTCACACTATTAATATCATTGTATTTCACATGTACACATTTTTTGTTTCTTCTTTTTATTTGAGTTTTTATGTTTTGCACTTATATATTTTTACCACTCATGGAGTCATTTACTTGATCTCAGTAGATTGTGGTTTTTACTACTACCCACATGTATTCACATCTATGTGTGTATTTTCATATAATTAGCGCACTTTATTTATTTTTTATTTTTCATGGTATACACAGATATTGGTGTATTTTGTGTGCAGCTTTTACCTTTGACCTTTTTTGCTCTGCAGCGCAGTTTTTCTTTTTATTTTTGAACCAGGTTTTTATAGTTGTGGTAAATGTGTTATTTGCCAGACCTCAAGACATAGGATTAGAAAGACAACACATTTTACTTCTTTTTCTCAAAATAGAAACTATGAAATGAAAAAATGTATCACTTGTGGTACTACCCATGTAACTTACCTTTTGTCCTGCCCGTGTGGGCCCCAATATGTGGGCAGAACCACTAAAAAAATAGGTATTAGACTAAGAGAACATGTAAACAGGACTAAAAAGGCTTTTAAACATCATAGTCTATCTAATCATTTCAGATTATTCCATAACAGTGATCCAAGGGGTTTAAACTTTTGTGGAATTGATAGGGTTGAGGCACACTGGAGGGGCTCCAACCTTAAGAAAGCCATTTCACAGAACGAAACCCAGTGGATTCACAGGTTGGGCACCCCAAGTCCTTATGGCCTCAATATCGAACTTAATTTAAATTGTTTTTTATCTAATTGGTAGCTGTTATTTATTTTAATTTTATTTTTATATTTATTTTTCATTTTATTTTCATTTTTATTTTTATTTTTTATTTACTTTTCTTCTTTTTTTGTTGTATTCATTTTACTAAATTTTGTGTGGCTACCATTTCTTTACTAAAGATCTTTTTCTGGTCTCATGAATTATTCCAATGAAATTTTAATATTTTATGTTTCATAATGTCTTTTAAAATGTCCAAATTGTTATTTGTTATTAAAGTTCAGTACGATTTAGCTAAAACAGGAAGTGATGTGTTTCAAAGGAAAGTAGGTGTTTAATTACATCAAAAGGTTCCCATTCATAGTATTGGTCATTTGGCTGGGAGGTGATGACCCCTAAGCATATATAAATTCCACCTACGATACCATATCGGAAGTAATGTCCTTGATGACGCCCTGGAGGAGGGGCGAAATGCGTAGACATATTTTCGGTATAGTGAACTAGTGACGCTACTTCCGGTTTCCGCGGAACGCACGCCGATGATGCGAACCCGGAAACACGCTGATGCCTGTTTTATGCCTATTGTCTCATGAGTGACACATGTTAGCAGCGCAGTGTTGTTTTTTACCGGCAGTACTTCACATGTATGTTTCTCTTTCTTTACCTCAATATAATACCCTGAATTCCCCTGAGATCTATCAACTTTGGAGATTTGGATATTCACGTTGCACCTCCTTACACCTCTAAGCCTGTTTGACCCTTGTACTGCAAAGCTGAGGGTCCATGAACTCTGGTGAGTGGGGTCACGAGAGGGGAGATAATCTAGTCAGAAGCACCTATCCAGTAATATTGATTACTATTGGAAGCACTTGGCACTTTTTAATATTTTAATATTTTTCTCACATTGTTTATTGTGTCATGTATTTAGCTCTTTACCTTGTCAGCATTGACATTTTATTTATATGTTGGAAGCACCCAGCACTTTATGAATATTTTCTCACATTGTTTAGTGTGTTGTGTTATGTGGTAGCACTTTATTCCACCAGCGCTGTTATTATCTACATATTTCAATATTTAAAAAGGGCCCAAAATACATCCCTGGGAGTTACAGACCAGTTAGCCCAACATCACATAAACTCTTGGAGGGGATGATAAGGGACTATATACAAGATTTTAGTAATGAGAACAGTATCATTAGCAGTAATCAGCATGGATTCATGAAGAATCGTTCTTGCCAAACCAATCTAATAACCTTCTACGAAGAGGTGAGTTGCCATCTAGATAAAGGAAGGCCCGTAGATGTGGTGTATCTGGATTTTGCAAAAGCATTTGACACACTCCCCCATAAACGTTTACTGTACAAAATAAGGTCCGTTGACATGGACTATAGGGTGAGTACATGGATTGAAAACTGGCTTCAAGGTCGAGTTCAGAGGGTGGTGATAAATGGGGAGTACTCGGAATGGTCAGGGGTGTGTAGTGGGGTCCCCCGGGGTTCTGTGTTGGGACCAATCCTGTTTAATTTTTTCATAAACGACCTGGAGGATGCGGTAAACAGTTCAATCTCTGTATTTGCGGATGATACTAAGCTAAGCAGGGCAATAACTTCTCCGCAGGATGTGGAAACCTTTCAAAAAGATCTGAACAAATTAATGGGGTGGGCAACTACATGGCAAATGAGGTTCAATGTAGAAAAATGTAAAATATTGCATGTGGGTGGCAAAAATATAAATGCAATCTATACACTGGGGGAATCTAGGATGGAAAAGGACCTGGGGGTCCTAGTAGATGATAGGCTCAGCAATGGCATGCAATGCCAAGCTGCTGCTAACAAAGCAAACAGAATATTGGCATGCATTAAAAAGGGGATTAATTCCAGAGATAATACGATAGTTCTCCCACTCTACAAGACTCTGGTAGGGCCTCACCTAGAGTATGCTGTCCAGTTCTGGGCACCAGTCCTCAGGAAGGATGTACTGGAAATGGAGTGAGTACAAAGAAGGGCAGCAAAGCTAATAAAGGGTCTGGAGGATATTCGTTATGAGGAAAGGTTGCGAGCCCTGAATTTATTCTCTCTGGAGAAGAGACGCTTGAGAGGGGATATGATTTCAATTTACAAATACCATACTGATGACCCCACCATAGGGATAAAACTTTTTCACAGAAGGGAGTTTAACAAGACAGGTGGCCACTCATTAACATTAACAAGAAAAGAGGTTTAACCTTAAACTACGTTGAGGGTTCTTTACTGTAAGAGCGGCAAGGATGTGGAATTCCCTTCCACAGGCGGTGGTCTCAGCGGGGAGCATCGATAGTTTCAAGAAACTATTAGATAAGCACCCGAATGACCACAACATACAGGAATATACAATGTAATACTGACATATAATCACACACAGAGGTTGGACTTGATGGACTTGTGTCTTTTTGCAACCTCACCTACTATGTAACTATGTAACTTGAATTTTTAATCCTTTTACTTCCTTTATGATCTTGATTGTACTTGCAGTCTTCAAAAGTTACTTATGGTACATTCCTCTGATGCCTTTCATCTAAATAAGAGGTTCCGTGCATCCCCGTGCAAGCAGCCCAATTTATGTCAATTGGGATGCAACGGCTGCACAGGCATAACCACTGCTCCCAATCTGACATCCGTGTGGGTGTGGATGCACGACCCTGAATGCAGACAATGTGAGCTCAGGGACATTAACCTGGACCTACAGAAATATCAAATTGGGGGCAAAGGCTCTGTTCGTGCAGTTGCTACATCCCAAATGACCTCAATGGGACTGCGTGCACGCACAAGGATGGAACCCAAACACGGCCTTGCAGGGGTGTACGCTGTGTATGTATGAATTAGACCTTATGCCCCTTTCACATGAGCAGACCAATCAGGTTCACCTGTATTTTTTTTTAGGTGGACCCGATTGAACCACCCATTGTTCTCTATGGTGAGGCTGATGTAAATGGATATGTGTCCATTTACACCTGCCTGCACCTGATCCGGTCCTCTAAAAACAGTCAGATAGGGATCCGTTCCCCATCCATCCAGCAGATCGGATGGAAACACAGGCGGTCCGTTTCTAGCTGACCGCTCCATAGAGAACAGTGGGCTGTGTCTGCTCTGCATCAGTGGAGCTGACACAGACTTGTCATCTGCCTGCTCAGCGGAGATCAGCGGACAGATCCCCGCTGAGCAATCAGATCTGCTCAACAGAGTCCGCTCCATGTGCAAGGAACCTTACTTAGTTTGTTTTTTTACAATTTTTTTTTACAATTCTATTTTTTATATTTCGTACTTTTTATTTTTTTTTGGGGTCGTTAGGGGGATATCAATGGTCTAAACAGACCCCTGATATCTCTTTTTTTGAGACAGAGAAAAGGACTGTCTTCAGGACCTGGCCAGCTGCCATTGATTGGGTTAAGGCCGGCCATACACGAAGCAAATTTCTTGTCTGCAACTGCAGGTTTCAGGAAGGAAATTCGCTGGATGCCCCCATCAACACAGACAGTGTTGATGGGGAAATCCCTCCTGTCGGGCCATTGTCTTCTCCAGGCTGAGGCGGGCGGGGGAAGCCTTTCCCGCTGGGAGAAGAGTGTATCATTAGCGGGTATAATGGCCGCTGCCGATAATTGCAAGAGAATCCGACAGGCTGGTTCAGCCTGCCCATTAACTATGATTTGTCTGTGTCATAAACAGGGAATAAGCACCACTTGGCCTGTCACAGTTCCATGTGGTGATAAATTATGTTCTCTTGCTCTATTACCCCTAATGCCCTGTACACACGATAGGATTTTCAGACGGAAAATGTTCTATGGGAGCTTGTTGTCAGAAATTCCAACCGTGTGTAGGCTCCATCGGACATTTTCCATGGGAATTTCCGTCACACAAAATTTGAGAGCTGGTTCTAAAATTTTCCGACAACAAAATCCATTGTCGGAAATTCCGATCGTGTGTACAGAATTCCGACGCACAAGTTCCATGCATGCTCGGAATCCAGCAGAAGAGCAGCACTGGCTATTGAACTTCATTTCGTCGTACGTCACTGCGTTCTTGATGTTTGGAATTTCCGACAAGATTTGTGTGACCGTATGTATGCAAGACAAGTTTGAGCCAACATCCCTCGGAAAAAGAAACATGGATTTTGTTGTCGGAAAATCCTATCGCGTGTAAAGGGCATAAGACTAGTAGCAAAATCAATCCAGAGTCTATATGGCCTCCTAAATTTTATCTAATTTGGTCTACAACAGCCCGTATATCCTTTCCACCACTGCATTTTATTGGGGGCTCAAGGTTTGGTCGATGGTTGCTCACGTGTGGGCGTCATTTCCGGGTGACTTTTTCTGACGCAACTTCCGGTTTCGGATCTTCAGGGAGATTGTGCGGTCCCTTCTCCCCCTCTCCTCTCTCATGTAGGACAGCGGCGTCCTCACTATCTGACCGGAGGTTTATTGCGTTACTGAGCAGGTATGGTGGGGGGACATTTCTTCCCTCCGGTCCTTGGTTTCATTTCCAGGTTATTGGCTTCTACTAAGGCTATTACTGCCACATGTACCCGGAGGGGGGGGCGCCCTCTGGGAGGGTTTTTTCGCATTCCACTTCACTACCTGTGCTGTTTCTACCATGGATTCTACTGCATACTAGTGCACCATTAATGTCATCACTACTGAATATACTGGTACACCATCAGTTTCATCGCTACTGCGTCACTACCATACTACCATACTACCATTACATACTTGGACATAGTGGCTGGTACACTGCAATACATCACTGCCACAGGTGCTGCTGCTATTTTAAACTTTAAAGCCTACATTTTTGCTACCACAGCTTACTTTCTTTATAGCATACGTTCACCTACCACTGCTCATCCACTCAGGTAGGTATCGTTTGTTTCCCTGTGGTTTCAGCAGGTGCACTCTGTTACAGGGGCTTGGAGGGGGTGTTGGCTGGGCTGTTCATGTGCATTTCATTGTTGGGGAGGGTTTTCTCAGCACAGATGCCGGTCGGCTTGGCCAGGGCTGTGTGTGTGTGTGGGGGGGCTCTGCTGCTGCCGCCACAGGGGTGGTTTTCATTTTTCAAGGGAAATGTTTTTATGTTTCAATTAGCATGGTCCCACTTTGACACTGAGTCTCACTCCTCCTGCTTTCACAGATGATCATGTTTTCAGCATGGTTACATTCCAGGCTATGGCCAGCAGGGCACCCCATTCTTCGTGTCAGGGAGTCAAATGAGCATGCATGTCTTCACGGTATACATAGAGTAGAGGAATCCTTGTCCTAGATTAGTCCCATTAGTCCCATGTCATACATATTTATACTGATTGGTAATTTTGTATGCTTATGTTCCTTTTCCATAATTGTTTTTTTCTACACATCAACAGGACTCAAAGTTTTATATTTAGCTGTTTCAGCCATTTTTCAGGTAGGTATCGTTTGTTTCCTCATGACGGATTTTCAGGGGGGGTTTTTCTTTCATTTCTCAAACCCGACTCGTCGGTCCATACGCGTTGTTTCTAAGTGGTGGCTTTGTGTTTTGTTTTCTTTCCATAGTGGTGTTACTACAGTTCAACAGATTCTTGGAGTTCATTTTGTTTGTTTTTCTTCCCAGTTCAGTTAATTCCAGGTTGGTTTTCTGTTTTCCCATTTCACAGTACATGTCGTATCTAACACCTTGGGTCTCATGGCCATACACCACTGTAGTATTTATCCATCACGTCTGTGGGTACCCACGGATTGAGGTGATCATTTTTTATTTGCTTGTACAGTGGCAAGTCTCCTCATCCGTTTCACACTGCTTACGTTTTTGAATTTCTCACGCAGACACATTTTACTACTTATATCATTTGGCTGGGCACGTTTCATGCTCCTCGGCCTTAAGTTCAGGTTTGGGTTGCCTACTATGCTTCAGGGGAGTCAGCGGACACGATTAGTCATTTCTACACATACTTTTCATGCGTTTGGTTCTCATGTTAATTTCTGTTGTTATCACATTCATGTTAGCATCACATCTTCACGATTAGGTCTTTGCGTTACCACTGCAGCATTATCTATCACGTTTATAGTTACAGATTGAGATGGTCGTTTCTAATTGGCTTGTGCGGTGGCAAGTATCCTCATCTGTTCTCATACGACTCATTCTATGATCATTTCACTTCTTGCATCTGTAGCCTGACACATTTTCAGGTTCAAAGGCCTGAGTTCACATTGTTAATTTGCCTGATACGCCTCAGGTAATTTGGCCTGGTAAATTCATGAGGCTCACGCGTTTTCATTCCTGCACAACGTTCTTTCGTCGATTCACAGTCACGGAAAAAAAAAAGAAAGAGGGGGTAGCCAGTTAGTCAAAGGTAGGTGATGGGTACGGTTGATTTACATTTCTTGGCTTATGACAGTGTTGTTCTTGGTTTTATGCAGGTCATGTCATAAGCAGTGGGCATTGAGGACTTTGCATCCATTCCTCCTTCTCCGGCTAGGGGTTCGGAACATGGTAGCACACTCTCCTTAAGAACCTGGACCGTCCCAAGATTCATGGCAGAACTGCAGCGCAGGGGTATTTCATACCCGGCTTCAGCGCGCAAGGCTGAGCTGTTCAGGTTACCGTTCCCCTGTGCTTCAGGCTCTAGCGTGGAGCAAGTTACCCTTCGGACTGTCGCCTCATCCCTCTCTCAAATTCATGCTACCCTGAGTTCCCTGGCAACTTCCTGCCAAGAATTGCAGGCCAGGGTTGAGGTTTTGGAGAGTCAGCCGAATCCAGTGTTAAGAGTGTCTACCATTCCAGGGGAATCAGCAGGTCCCAGGTCCCCCTTGGTACCAAGCCCTGTACTTATAGGCCCAGGTAATACCATGGGTGTCCCTCCCATTACCCCGGCACATTTTATTCATGTGAACATCAGAAAAGACATTCTGGAGGGAAAAGATGTTAATTTGGCATCCCTGTTAATAGCTGCCTATGTTGTTGCCGATAATAGATCCTATGCTTGCGGTGATGTTTCGGTGGTAAAGACCAGGGACCGTAGGCTCAGCCACAGGCTCTCCATCCCAGAGTTTGTCCTGGCTTTTAGTTTGTTCAGAGACGTCATTTGCTCTGTGAGTCCACTCAGGAGGGAAGAGCTGGATCTTTACCTTTATACAGTGGTAGAGTTAGGTCAGAAGTATGGGTGGGTCAAATTTTTACGACTATCATCGTTCATTTTCTGCCAAGCCCGCAGCCTGTTTTGCTCAATACCAGGTGGTGACGGTTTGGAGTAACATAGACACAGAATTGTTTTGCCGGCATTTCGCTGGGCATTTCGCTGGGCCGCCAGTTTGTGCTACTTGCCAATCATCCACTCGCACCTCTTACTTGTGCCCCAATTCGGAACTACCCACGCTACCAGGGATGTCCAGGGCTTCAGGTTATTCACTCCCGACCCCAGTCCATCCCACACCTTGTGACAAATTAGGCCGGCCCATTCATTTTTTCTGCAATCACAGATCTGTAACAATTTCAACCTTGGTTCATGCAAATATAGCCAGTGCCGTCTTTTACATATCTGTACCAGTTGTTTCAGAGCTCACCCCAAGTCGGCCTGTACAACACTGAGACAGAACAAGTCCATGTGACTAAGTCGCATTAACGTGCCTTTTTTACAGGCTTGTTTAGCCTCCCATCCGTCACCATGGTTGAGCAAATTTTTGGCGGGAGGTTTCACAGAGCGGTTCCATGCTGGGATTGTTTCCTTGCCACTAGGCACTTTTGAGTGTCAGAATCTGAGGTCATCTGCCACAGAGGCGGTGGATCTGTTACTTCAGTCTGAACTCAAGAAGGGCTTTGTCATTGGTCCTTTTCCAACACCGCCCTTCCGGGTTTGGAGGGCCCTTTGCCTTGTCAAAGGGAAGTTTTCTAATAAATTATGGTTGATTTATGACTTGTCAGCCCCTCATTGTTTGCAGGTGCCTAGCCTTAACTCTTTGATTCCATCAGAGGAGTTTTCACTTAAGTATGCATCGGTGGATCAGGCAATGGGTGGGGGCACTTGGCTATCCAAAGCTGACATTGCATACGCCTTTAAACTTCAGATTCTGCCATCACTCTGGCAGTGGCATAGTGGAAAGGGTTTTATTATTTTGCCACCAAACTTACCTTTGGCTCTAAGATTGTTTGATTGTTTCTCACAAGCATTCACACTTTCCTGGGGATCACACTTGATACTCAGTCCATGCAGGCCAGTCTTCCTACAGACAAGCTGGTAAGGATCAGAGAATGCATACATGCGTTCACGATCTCCCAAATCTGTACAAGGGTTGAATTAAAGTCTGCTGGGTATGCTGAATTTTGCGATGAGGATTATTCCCTAGGGGAGGTCTTTCATTTCTAGGTTTTTGGCTTTGTTACCTTCAGTCCCCGACCGATTCTCGTGTCAAACTAGAGCCTTCCACTTTGTCGGATTTACACATGTGGGACGAGTTCCTCCAACATTGGAATGGTATTACCATGTGTATCCCTGCAGAGTCAGGGTTTTCCCCTCAAGTCTCTACAGATACAGCAGCCACAAAAGGCTATTCGGCTATTTTTGGCTCAAACTGGCTGGCGGGGCCTTGGCCGGATGAGGTTTTGTCTATTGCTGGGTTCACAGAGACGTCAGCTTTGTTCGAAATCCACCCCATAGTTGCGGAAGCACAGGTGTGGGGTCATTTGTGGGCAGGTCAGACTGCCTTTTTTCCCACGGATAATCAAGCCACATCAGAAATTGTCAACAAGGGCAGATCCAGGTCTTTACTTATCATGTCTTTTGTGCGTAGGCTCATTTGGCCGTCCCTCCAATTTAACTTCTGCATACACTGCAGGTTCATCAATAGTGTAGAGAATATAGTGGCAGATGCTCTGTCCTGTTTTAATTACCCACTGTTTTTACAGCAGGTCCCATATGCTTGCGCCACTCCATCCCCACATTTCCTTCAACTAATGATGGACTAGATACCCACTGGGCCACTGCGACAGCCTTGATTGACAAATCATTGTCGGTGAACTCCAGGAAGGCGTACATCACAGCCTGGAATGTTTTCCAGGCCTTCCGGTTACGGTATCCTAGGTTTGATGGCTACAGCATTCAGCATTTACTGGCATTCACTGCCTTTTGCCACTCTCAGCTTAAACTGGCCCATGGCACCATCAGGACATATCTAGCGGGTATACAGCACTTTTTGTCTTTACAGGACCCCAACAGGCCATCCATTTTTTCGGCATACCCCATCAAGGCTATCCTGAAAGGGATTCAGAAGAGTAGCCCTCCTGCTGTAGCTAGCAGGCTTCCCATCACGGGACACATTCCAGGACATGTCCGATTTATTTGCCAGGTCTCCCTTCGGGTTGCTACCTAGTATAGTGCTTAACCACTTCAGCCCCGGAAAGTTTTACCTCCTTCCTGACCAGAGCACTTTTTACAATTTGGCACTGCGTTGCTTTAACTGCTAATTGTGCGCTCATGCAATGTTGTACCCAAACGAAATTTGCGTCCTTTTTTTCCCAAAAATAGAGCTTTCTTTTGATGGTATTTGATCACCTCTGCGGTTTTTATTTTTTGTGCTATAAGCGGAAAAAGGCCGAAAATTTTGAAAAAAAATGATATTTTCTACTTTTTGTTATAAAAAAAATCCAATAAACTCAATTTTAGTCATACATTTAGGCCAAAATGTATTCAGCCACATGTCTTTGGTAAAAAAAAAGTCAATAAGCGTATATTTATTGGTTTGCGCAAAAGTATAGCGTCTACAAACTAGGGTACATTTTCTGGAATTTACACAGCTTTTAGTTTATGACTGCTTATCTAATTTCTTGAGGTGCTAAAATGACAGGGCAGTACAAACCCCCCCAAATGACCCCATTTTGGAAGTAGACGCCCGAAGGAAATTGCTGAGAGGCATGTTGAGCCCATTGAATATTTTATTTTTTGTCCCAAGTGATTAAATGACAAAAAAAAAATATTTTACAAAAAGTTGTCACTAAATGATATATTGCTCACACATGCCATGGTTATATGCAGAATTGCACCCCAAAATACATTTTGCTGCATCCCCTGCGTATGGGGATATCACATGTGTGGGACTTTTTGGGAGCCTAGCTGCGTACGGGGCCCCTGAAAACCAATCACCGCCTTCAGGATTTCTAAGGGCGTAAATTTTTTATTTCACTCCTGATTAACTATCACAGTTTTGAAGGCCATAAAATGCCAAGATGGCACAACCCCCGCCCCCCCCAAATGACCCCATTTTGGAAAGCAGACACCCCAAGTTATTTGCTGAGAGGCATGTTGAGTCCATGGAATATTTTATATTTTGCCACAAGTTGCGGAAAAATTACAAACTTTTTTTTTTTGCACAAAGTTGTCACTAAATGATATATTGCTCACATAGGCCATGGGCTATGTGGAATTGCACCCCAAAATACATTCTGCTGCTTCTCCTGAGTACAGGGATACCACATGTGTGGGACTTTTTGGGAGCCTAGCCGCGTACGGGGCCCAGAAAACCAAGCACCGCCTTCAGGATTTCTAAGGTCCTAAAATTAAAGTTACGTACCGGTAACGTCTTTTCCAGTAGTCTTTCAGGACAGCCACCATGAGAGATAGTCTCTTCCTCTTCCTCTAGGAAACACTGTGCCAGCCCATAAATTCTTACTTCCCCCTGCCGGACCTCAGTTTATTCCAAGATTACCTCCGGCCAGCTGGGGAGACACAAGAACACATTAATAACATACTATCCCATATCATTATCATGCTGCGTTCTGGTCTTTTATAAGACATCCCAAACTTTTGGGTGGGTAACTAGGGCTGTCCTGAAAGACTACTGGAAAAGACGTTACCGGTACTTAACTTTAATTTTCCCCTTTCGTCTTTCAGGACAGCCACCATGAGAGGTTGAACGAGCACTTACCAGTTAGGGTGGGACTACAGCTTGCAACACCTTTCGCCCAAAGGCTTGCTCACTAGCCGACACCAGGTCCACTCTGTAGTGCTTTACGAAAGTGGAATAGCTGGACCATGTTGCAGCCCTGCATATTTGCTCTGGCGTTGCTTCAGCCTTTTCTGCCTGAGAAGCTGCCATAGTTCTGGTAGAGTGTGCCTTTATACCATTGGGATTTCTTTCCCTGCTAATGTATAGGCCTGACCAATGGTTGCTCTGAGCCATCTAGCAATAGTGCGTCGAGATGTTTTGCATCCCTTTCTGGCCCCAGAAAACAAATAAAGAGGCTGACTTTCTTAATGTCTTGGTCAGATCTAGGTACTGAAGGATGCATCTCCTTACGTCCAAAGAATGAAATTTTAATTCCCTTTCCCCTGAGGGGTTGGGACAAAATGAAGGTAAAACTACCTCTTGACTTCTGTGGAATCCAGAAGCCACCTTAGGCAAAAAAGCCGGATCAGTCTTGAAAATGATCCGATCTGGGGAAATAACGCAAAAAGGAGGTCTGACAGATAAGGCCTCAATCTCACTGACTCTCCTGGCAGTTGTCACTGCCACTAAAAAAATTGTTTTTAACGTAAGATCCTTCAGTAGACACCCTTCTAAAGGTTCAAAGGGGGTTCCCGTCAGGCTCTGTAAAACTAAAGATAGTTCCCACTTGGGAAAGGAAGGGCCTTGGAAAGGTCTCTGTCTAGACAGAGCCTTAAAGAGTCTGACCACCCACGGGTTGGTGGCCAGATGCTTTTCTAAATAAGCACTGAGTGCTGACACCTGACCTTTAAGGGTACTTATGGATAAACCCTTGTCTGCCCCGCACTGAAGAAATTCCAACACAGCTGTGGGACTGTGTACCGCAAAAGAGCCTTTTACGCATTCATTGAAACGTCCTTATAGATCTGGCATGTTTCCTTCTTCCTGCTGCTGAGGAGAGTGGAGATTAAATTCTCAGAAAAACCTTTAGATCTTAACATACCCTCCTCAGTTGCCAGGCCGCTAACTGACATTGGTGTACCTGTGGACAGAGAACTGGGCCCTGTGAGAGGAGGTCCTCTCAAGGTGGCAGGAATAAGGGAGGTTCCACTGCTAGCTGCTAGAGTACTGAGAACCATGCCCTCTTTGGCCAATGTGGTGCTACTAGAATCAGGGACGTGCTTTCCATCTGAAATTTCCTGAGAACTGCCGGCAATAACACTGGGGGCAGGAAGGCATAGCAGATCTTGAAATGCCAGTTCTGGATCAATGCGTCAAACCACCGTGCTCCTTCCCCTCTGTTTAAAGAGAAAAAACATGGGGCTTTTGACGTTTTTTGACGCGAACAGATCCACTTCCGGAGGACCCCACTTCTCTGAAATGAGATTGAAAACCTCCTGGTTTAGGATCCAATCACCCTCTCTCAGCTTCGTTCGGCTGAGAAAGTCTGCTATCACATTCCTCTCTCCTCTCAGGAAGACTGCTGAGAGTGAGAGAGTGTTGGTCTCGGCCCAATTCAGAATGTCTGATGCTAAGGCCAAAAGGACTCTGCTTCTCGTGCCACCCTGTTTGTTTACATAGGCCACGGCAGATGAGTTGTCAGCACCTGAACACGGTGGCCCTGTAGCCCCTTTTTGAAAAACCTGAGTGCTAGCCCGATTGCCCTCAGCTCCTTCCAATTGGACGACCTTCTTAGTTCGTCGTCCTCCCAGGTGCCCTGTGCTAAAAGGGAACCCATATGTGCCCCCCATCCTTTGCCGCTTGCATCTGTGGTTACCACCCGAGAAACTGGGATGAACTACAGACGACCCTGCGACAGGTTTGCAACCTTCCTCCACCACCAAAGAGATCTCTTTACTTGGTGTGGAACCTGCACTAAGGTGTCCAGATCTTTCTGACTGTGATCCCACACCTTTAGGACAAAGGACTGCAAGGGATGAAAGTGCAGACCTGCTCACTGCACTGCTGGGAGGGTAGAGGTTAACAGACCCAAAGCTGACATCAGAACTCTTATGGAGACCTGATTGCTGCACTGGAGAGTGGCCACTGCTCTGTCCAGTTTTAGTACCTTCTCTGCTGGAAGAAACACTTTCAGTAGTGTTGAGTCCAGCAGATAACCTAAGTACGTGATGCGTTGTGAGGGAATCAAGCTGGACTTTTCCAAGTTCAGCAGCGACCCTAGACCTGTAAGGACCTTCTTTGTTAGTTCTAGATCTTTGACTAACTGTACTGGGCACACTGCAAATAGGAGCAGGTCGTCCAGATAGGCTATTACTGATATTCCCTGGAGTCGGAGAAAGGCCATAACCTCCGCCAAGACCTTGGTGAAAATGCGAGGTGAGGAGGATAGCCCGAATGGCAGTGCCTGAAACTGTAGATGTACCGTTGTTCCACCTAAGTCTACTGCTAGCCGAAGAAACCTCTGCGAGGCTTCTGCTATAGGGACGTGTAAATACGCGTCCCTTAGGTCCAGCGATACCATAAAGCAGTTGTGGGGTAGCAGGGCTCTGACTGTGAAAATTGTCTCCATACGGAATCTTCTGTATGTCACTGACCTGTTCAGGGGTTTTAAATTCAGAATTAATCTGAATTTCCCTGTGGGTTTTTTCACTATGAAGATGTGTGAATGGAATCCCTCTCCCTCCTCTTCCTTTGGTACTCTGAGAACCACATTCTGATTTTCAAGATCTCTTAGTGCTCTTAACAGAGCCTCGGCCTTTGTCGTGCACCTGGGTAGGTGCGTGACAAGGAATCTCCGCGGGGGAGGACTTGTGAATTCGAGGAGGTACCCCTTCTTATAACCCCTAGGATAAAGTGATTGGGGGATATTGTCTCCCACTGTGGGAGGAAGGCCCCCAGTCTTCCCCCCACACTGGTTGGGAAGTCATTGGCTTTTACGGGGCTGCTCAGGAGGGCGAAAAATCGCCCCCTCCTCTGCCCTTGCCTTTTTGACCCCAAGATCTCTTTTGCCCTTCCGGCTTTGGAGCTTCTTTACGCTTTTGCAGACGAAACCCCTTCTTTGTGCTGCAGTTTTCCGCTTAAGTAGGAAGGATTTCTTCCTGTCTACTGTGCGGTCCAAGACGGTCTCTAAACCTGGGCCGAAGAGAAGGTCTCCAGTTAAAGGTATCCCGCACAACTTGACCTTAGAGGCGCTATCGCCTGGCCAAGTTTTTAGCCAGAGGGCTCTCCTTGCAGAATTGGCTAGAGCCACTGATCTGGCCGACATGCGGACTGATTCTGCCGAGGCATCAGCTATGTAGGCGATACCCCGCAGAATCATAGGGAAAGAAGATAGAATGGTTTCTTTGGCCGTTCCAGCTTCAATATGCTCTTGGATCTGGGAGAGCCAGTGCTCCAGATTGCGAGCCACAACTGTGACAGCAAATTCAGGCTTTAAATTGACAATTGTTGAGTCCCAAGTCTTTTTGAGGAGAGAGTTTATTCTCTTATCCATGACATCTGCCAAGGCCCCCATGTCCTCAAACGCCAGGTCCGTGTGTCTGGAGACCTGGGAGAAAGCGGCATCTAACTTGGGATTTTTATTCCAGATAGATTCTGGATCCTCTGAGAACGGAAATCTCCTCTTTAGGGATCTAGAAAAAAAGGCTTCCTTTCAGGATCTTGCCACTCCTTTTTAATCGTTTCAACCAGTACCTCGTTTACTGGAAAAACCTTTTTCTTTTGTTCCCCCAAGCCCCTGTACATTTGGTCATGTAGGGTCAGGGGTTTCTTGTCCTGAATACCGAGGGTTGTATTAATAGCCCCTAAGAGGTCCTCTACCTCCTCCAGGGACAATTTATATCTGGAGGATTTCCTGGACTCCCCGTCCTGGTCCTCCCCCTCTGAACCATCCTGGGAATCGGAGGAGTTACTGTCTGGTTGTCTCTGTTCCACTCCGGAAGGGCCTGGAGCTTCCTCTGCCCTAACTGAAGTTGCAGGTTGGGCAGGAACAGAGCCCTGAGCCTGAGGCGGGGTTGTATCCTGGGGAGCTGGATTAATGGGAGGCTGAAACCTTTCAAATAAGGCTTTGAATGAAGAAAAGGTGGACGAGAGCTCTTTTACTGAGGCTGCTAGTCCTGACTCCTGTTCAGAGTCCCTCTCTTTAACAAGGGAGTCTATGCAGTCCCTACACAAGACCTTTGTCCATGACTCCACTAATGTGTCCCTGCAAGAGGCACACTTCTTTTTAGAGCTATGTGTAGATTTAGACTTCTCTGTAGCTTTCTGAAATACATGAAAAAATACAAACATTTTGTCACTTTAAAAACTAGGATACAACCCTGGGAGTGCACTAGACCCTCCTTAATATGTGGGGATCTGAGCCTCACTCCCCCTGACCACCCAGGGTGTCTGCCCCCCCCATGACAGGAACTATACATGGAGGGACAATCCTAGATAACGAGTACCCTTCCCCAGGGCGCTCTTACCTTAGGAAGGCTGGAGGTAGTGTCCGTTGGCTGAACATCCGCTTCCGACATGACTGCAGGTGGTTGCTACTACCGAGTCCCACGCTGCCTGTGCGCGTTCCAGACTCGTCTCCAGCCTGTGCCTGGCTTCCCTATCAGCTCCGTGACCCGGAACCAGAAGTCACGGGTCAAAGGCAAGCATTCGCCCTTCTGCCGGAAATTACGTTGTCCGGCCCGCCTAGTTCCAAAAAAGAGCGGCCTGTACAGTGTACAGGGAAAGGCGAACGCCTGCTTGCTGCGGCCCTGTGGACACGATAGGGGTCCCCCGCAACCTGAAGCCGTGCTCAACTAGAATGGGGTGGCAAATGAATGAAGGGTAAGTACCCCCTTGCTCCTAGGAAGCCCCTGCTCCCCTTACAGGATCAGAAAAAAATCACTAGCCACAGCCACCCTGACTGACTGGCCTGGCTCCTTGCACAGTGTCTCCCCGCCGGAGGAAACACTAATACTGAGGTCCGGCAGGGGGAAGTAAGAATTTATGGGCTGGCGCAGTGTTTCCTAGAGGAAGAGGAGGAGACTATCTCTCGTGGTGGCTGTCCTGAAAGACGAAAGGGGAAATTTTTGATTTCACTCCTCACTACCTATCACAGTTTTGAAGGCCATAAAATGCCCAGATAGCACAAAACCCACCCAAATGACCCTATTTTGGGGAAAGTAGACACCCCAAGCTATTTGCTAAGAGGCATGGTGAGTATTTTGCAGCTCTCATTTGTTTTTGAAAATGAAGAAAGAAAAGAAAATTGTATTTCTTTTTTTTTTTTTAATTTTCAAAACTTTGTGACAAAAAGCAAGGTCTGCAAAATGCTCACCATACCTCTCAGGAAATAGCTTGGGGTGTCTACTTTCCAAAATGGGGTAATTTGGGGGGGGGGGGGTTTGTGCCATCTGGGCCTCCGAAACTGTGATAGGCAGTGAGGAGTGAAATCAAAAATTTACACCCTTAGAAATCCTGAAGGTGCTTGGTTTTCGGGGTCCCGTACGCAGCTAGGCTCCCAAAAAGTCTCACACGTGTGGTATCCTTGTACTCAGGAGAAGCAACAGAATGTATTTTGGGGTGTAATTTCACATATGCCCATGGCATGTTTGAGCAATATATCATTTTGTGACAACTTTGTGCAAAAAATAAAAAATTGTCTTTTTCCCGCAACTTGTGTCACAATATAAAATATTCCATGGACGTGACATGCCTCTCAGCAATCAGCTTTGGGTGTCTACTTTCCAAAATGGGGTCATTTGGGGGGGTTTGAACTGTCCTGGCATTTTATGCACATCATTTAGAAGTTTGTCATACAACACCCACTCTTCTAACCAATGGAAGACAAAGCCCTTTCTGACACTTTTTGTTTACATGAAAAAATATTTTTTTTTGCAAGAAAATTACTTTGAACCCCCAAACCTTATATATTTTTTTAAAGCAAAGGTCCTACAGATTAAAATGGTGGGTGTTTCATTTTTTTTTTCACACAGTATTTGCGCAGCGATTTTTTCAAACGCATTTTTTTGGGAAAAAACACACTTTTTTTAATTTTAATGCACTAAAACACACTATATTACCCAAATGTTTGATGAAATAAAAAAGATGATCTTAGGCCGAGTACATGGATACCAAACACGACGCTTTAAATTTGCGCACAAACGTGCAGTGGCGACAAACTACATACATTTTTAAAACCTTTAAAAGCCTTTACAGGTTACCACTTTAGATTTACAGAGGAGGTCTACTGCTAAAATTACTTCCCTCGATCTGACCTTCGCAGTGATACCTCACATGTATGGTGCAATCGCTGTTTACATTTGACGCCAGACCAACGCTTGCCCACCATTAGAATACCTCCCTTCATCCACCCACTTCTAATGATGGGCATACATGCACCATTTATATATGCCGAAGCATGGGGGCATCCGCCCAAAAGTTAGGGGCAAATCGCTCCTCCGCCCCAGCTGCCCCCATGCTTCGGCATATATGCTCTTTTTTTTTTTTTTAAATGTGATGGTGAAATCACCCCCTACAGCGCTGGAGTCACGGCTTTATGTATCATGGGAGCAAACGCTGTTGCTGTCAAGATAAATCCGCGCTGCAACTGAATGGCGTACCTGCTAAGCAAATGATGGTTAACCACTTGACGACCGCCTCACGCCGATTTACGTCGGCAAGGTGGCACGGACAGGCAAAATCACGTACATGTACGTGATTTGCCTTCCGCGGGTGGGGGGTCCGATCGGACCCCCTCCCGGTGCCCGAGGCGGTCGTCTTTTCTCCCACGGCGATCGGAGATGAGGGGGAGGCCATCCGTTCGTGGCCCCCCCCTCGCGATCGCCGCCGGCCAATGAGAACATTCCTTTGCTGCTGTATGCTAAACAGCAGCAAAGGAAATGATGTCATCTCTCCTCGGCTCGGTAATTTCCATTCCGGCCCGAGGAGAGAAGACAAGTGAGTGAGTGCACAACACACACACACACACAGTAGAACATGCCAGGCACACAAAACACCCCGATCCCCCCCCCCCCCCCCAATCACCCCCCCCTGTCACAAACTGACACCAGCAGTTTTTTTTTTTTTTTTTTTCTGATTACTGTATTGGTGTCAGTTTGTGACAGTTACAGTGTTGGGACAGTTACTGTTACCCCCCTTTAGGTCTAGGATACCCCCCTAACCCCCCCTAATAAAGTTTTAACCCCTTGATCACCCCCTGTCACCAGTGTCACTAAGCGATCATTTTTCTGATCGCTGTATTAGTGTCGCTGGTGACGCTAGTTAGTGAGGTAAATATTTAGGTTTGCCGTCAGCGTTTTATAGCGACAGGGACCCCCATATACTATCTAATAAATGTTTTAACCCCTTGATTGCCCCCTAGTTAACCCTTTCACCACTGATCACCGTATAACTGTTACGGGTGACGCTGGTTAGTTTGTTTATTTTTTATAGTGTCAGGGCACCCGCCGTTTATTACCGAATAAAGGTTTAGCCCCCCGGTCGCCCGGCGGTGATATGCGTCGCCCCAGGCAGCGTCAGATTAGCGCCAGTACCGCTAACACCCACGCACGCAGCATACGCCTCCCTTAGTGGTATAGTATCTGAACGGATCAATATCTGATCTGATCAGATCTATACTAGCGTCCCCAGCAGTTTAGGGTTCCCAAAAACGCAGTGTTAGTGGGATCAGCCCAGATACCTGCTAGCACCTGCGTTTTGTCCCTCCGCCCGGCCCACCCAAGTGCAGTATCGATCGATCACTGTCACTTACAAAACACTAAACGCATAACTGCAGCGTTCGCAGAGTCAGGCCTGATCCCTGCGATCGCTAACAGTTTTTTTGGTAGAATTTTGGTGAGCTGGCAAGCACCAGCCCCAGGCTGCGCCAGATTAGCGCCAGTACCACTGACACCCACGCACGTACCATACACCTCCCTTAGTGGTATAGTATCTGAACGGATCAATATCTGGTCCGATCAGATCTATACTAGCGTCCCCAGCAGTTTAGGGTTCCCAAAAACGCAGTGTTAGCGGGATCAGCCCAGATACCTGCTAGCACCTGCGTTGTGCCCCTCCGCCCGGCCCGGCCCGGCCCAGCCCAGTCCACCCAAGTGCAGTATCGATCGATCACTGTCACTTACAAGACACTAAACGCATAACTGCAGCGTTCGCAGAGTCAGGCCTGATCCCTGCGATCGCTAACAGTTTTTTTGGTAGCATTTTGGTGAACTAGCAAGCACCGGCCCCAGGCAGCGTCAGGTTAGCGCCAGTACCGCTAACACCCACGCACGCAGCATACGCCTCCTTTAGTGGTATAGTATCTGAACGGATCAATATCTGATCCGATCAGATCTATACTAGCGTCCCCAGCAGTTTAGGGTTCCCAAAAACGCAGTGTTAGCGGGATCAGCCCAGATACCTGCTAGCACCTGCGTTTTGCCCCTCCGCCCGGCCCAGCCCACCCAAGTGCAGTATCGATCGATCACTGTCACTTACAAAACACTAAACGCATAACTGCAGCGTTTGCAGAGTCAGGCCTGATCCCTGCGATCGCTAACAGTTTTTTTGGAAGCTTTTTATTGAACTGGCAAGCACCAGCGGCCTAGTACACCCCGGTCGTAGTCAAACCAGCGCTGCAGTAACACTTGGTGACGTGGCGAGTCCCATAAGTGCAGTTCAAGCTGGTGAGGTGGCAAGCACAAGTAGTGTCCCGCTGCCACCAAAAAGACAAACACAGGCCCGTCATGCCCATAGTGCCCTTCCTGCTGCATTCGCCAAGCCTAATTGGGAACACACCGCTTCTGCAGCGCCCGTACTTCCCCCATTCACATCCCCAACCAAATGCAGTCGGCTGCATGAGAGGCATTTTTATGTCCTCCCGAGTACCCCTACCCAACGAACCCCCCCAAAAAGATGTCGTGTCTGCAGCAAGCGCGGATATAGGCGTGACACCCGCTATTATTGTCCCTCCTGTCCTGACAATCCTGGTCTTTGCATTGGTGAATGTTTTGAACGTAGCGTTATTAGCGTACTAGTTATTAGCGTAGGGTACAGCATTGCACAGACTAGGCACACTTTCACAGGGTCTCCCAAGATGCCATCGCATTTTGAGAGACCCGAACCTGGAACCGGTTACAGTTATAAAAGTTAGTTACAAAAAAAGTGTAAAAAAATATATATATATATAAAATAAAAAAAAATAGTTGTCGTTTTATTGTTCTCTCTCTCTATTCTCTCTCTCTATTGTTCTGCTCTTTTTTTACTGTATTCTATTCTGCAATGTTTTATTGTTATTGTTATTGTTATTATGTTTTATCATGTTTGTTTTTCAGGTATGTAATTATTTATACTTTACTGTTTACTGTGCTTTATTGTTAACCATTGTTAACCATTGTTAACCATTTTTTTGTCTTCAGGTACGCCATTCACGACTTTGAATGGTTATACCAGAATGATGCCTGCAGGTTTAGGTATCATCTTGGTATCATTCTTTTCAGCCAGCGGTCGGCTTTCATGTAAAAGCAATCCTAGTGGCTAATTAGCCTCTAGACTGCTTTTACAAGCCGTGGGAGGGAATGCCCCCCCCCCCACACCGTCTTCCGTGTTTTTCTCTGGCTCTCCTGTCTCAACAGGGAACCTGAGAATGCAGCCGGTGATTCAGCCAGCTGACCATAGAGCTGATCAGAGACCAGAGTGGCTCCAAACATCTCTATGGCCTAAGAAACCGGAAGCTACGATAATTTTATGACTTAGATTTCGCCGGATGTAAATAGCGCCATTGGGAAATTGGGGAAGCATTTTATCACACCGATCTTGGTGTCATCAGATGCTTTGAGGGCAGAGGAGAGATCTAGGGTCTAATAGACCCCAATTTTTTCAAAAAAGAGTACCTGTCACTACCTATTGCTATCATAGGGGATATTTGCATTCCCCGAGATAACAATAAAAATGATTTAAAAAAAAAAAAATGAAAGGAACAGTTAAAAATAAGATAAAAAAGCAAAAAAATAATAAAGAAAAAAAAAAAAAAAAAAAAAAGCACCCCTGTCGCCCCCTGCTCTCGCGCTAAGGCGAACGCAAACGGCGGTCTGTCGTCAAACGTAAACAGCAATTGCACCATGCATGTGAGGTATCGCCGCGAAGGTCAGATCGAGGGCAGTAATTTTTGCAGTAGACCTCCTCTGTAAATCTAAAGTGGTAACCTGTAAAGGCTTTTAAAGGCTTTTAAAAATGCATTTACTTTGTTGCCACTGCACGTTTGTGCGCAATTTTAAAGCATGTCATGTTTGGTATCCATGTACTCGGCCTAAGATCATCTTTTTTATTTCATCAAACATTTGGGCAATATAGTGTGTTTTAGTGCATTAAAATTTAAAAAAGTGTGTTTTTTCCCCAAAAAATGCGTTTGAAAAATCGCTGCGCAAATACTGTGTGAAAAAAAAAATGAAACACCCACCATTTTAATCTGTAGGGCATTTGCTTTAAAAAAATATATAATGTTTGGGGGTTCAAAGTAATTTTTTTGCAAAAAAAAAATAACTTTTTCATGTAAACAATGAGTGTCAGAAAGGGCTTTGTCTTCAAGTGGTTAGAAGAGTTGGTGATGTGTGACATAAGCTTCTAAATGTTGTGCATAAAATGCCAGGACAGTTCAAAACCCCCCCAAATGACCCCATTTTGGAAAGTAGACACCCCAAGCTATTTGCTGAGAGGCATGTCGAGTCCATGGAATATTTTATATTGCGACACAAGTTGCGGGAAAGAGACAAATTTTTTTTTTTTTTGCACAAAGTTGTCACTAAATGATATATTGCTCAAACATGCCATGGGAATATGTGAAATTACACCCCAAAATACATTCTGCTGCTTCTCCTGAGTACGGGGATACCACATGTGTGAGACTTTTTGGGAGCCTAGCCGCGTACGGGACCCCGAAAACCAAGCACCGCCTTCAGGCTTTCTAAGGGCGTGAATTTTTGATTTCACTCTTCACTGCCTATCACAGTTTCGGAGGCCATGGAAAGCCCAGGTGGCACAAAACCCCCCCAAATGACCCCATTTTGGAAAGTAGACACCCAAAGCTATTTGCTGAGAGGTATAGTGAGTATTTTGCAGACCTCACTTTTTGTCACAAAGTTTTGAAAATTGAAAAAAGAAAAAAAAAAAAAGTTTTTTCTTGTCTTTCTTCATTTTCAAAAACAAATGAGAGCTGCAAAATACTCACCATGCCTCTCAGCAAATAGCTTGGGGTGTCTACTTTCCAAAATGGGGTCATTTGGGGGGGGGGTTTGTGCCACCTGGGCATTCCATGGCCTCCAAAACTGTGATAGGCAGTGAAGAGTGAAATCAAAAATTTTCACCCTTGGAAATCCTGAAGGCGGTGCTTGGTTTTCGGGGCCCCGTACGCGGCTAGGCTCCCAAAAAGTCCCACACATGTGGTATCCCCATACTCAGGAGAAGCAGCTAAATGTATTTTGGGGTGCAATTCCACATATGCCCATGCCCTGTGTGAGCAATATATCATTTAGTGACAACTTTGTGCAAAAAAAAAAAAAAGTGTCACTTTCCCGCAACTTGTGTCAAAATATAAAATATTCCATGGACTCAATATGCCTCTCAGCAAATAGCTTGGGGTGTCTACTTTCCAAAATGGGGTCATTTGGGGGGGGTTTTGTGCCACCTGGGCATTCCATGGCCTCTGAAACTGTGATAGGCAGTGAAGAGTGAAATCAAAAATTTACACCCTTAGAAATCCTGAAGGCGGTGCTTGGTTTTCGGGGCCCCGTACGCGGCTAAGCTCCCAAAAAGTCCCACACATGTGGTATCCCCATACTCAGGAGAAGCAGCTGAATGTATTTTGGGGTGCAATTCCACATAGGCCCATGGCCTGTGTGAGCAATATATCATTTAGTGACAACTTTTTGTAAATATTTTTTTTTTTTTGTCATTCAATCACTTGGGACAAAAAAAATAAATATTCAATGGGTTCAACATGCCTCTCAGCAATTTCCTTGGGGTGTCTACTTTCCAAAATGGGGTCATTTGGGGGGGTTTGTACTGCCCTGCCATTTTAGCACCTCAAGAAATGACATAGGCAGTCATAAACTAAAAGCTGTGTAAATTACAGAAAATGTACCCTAGTTTGTAGACGCTATAACTTTTGCGCAAACCAATAAATATATGCTTATTGACATTTTTTTTTACCAAAGACATGTGGCCGAATACATTTTGGCCTAAATGTATGACTAAAATTTAGTTTATTGGATTTTTTTTATAATAGAAAATATCATTTTTTTTCAAAATTTTCGGTCTTTTTCCGTTTATAGCGCAAAAAATAAAAACTGCAGAGGTGATCAAATACCATCAAAAGCAAGCTCTATTTGTAGGAAGAAAAGGACGCAAATTTCGTTTAGGTACAGCATTGCATGACCGCGCAATTAGCAGTTAAAGCGACGCAGTGCCAAATTGGAAAAAGACCTCTGGTCCTTAGGCAGCATAATGGTCCGGGGCTCAAGTGGTTAACAATAAAACAAAGTAACATTACAGTAAGACTTACCATACCTGTAAAGCAAATACAAAAAAAAATAGTACAAAATAAAACATTTTTAACGCAACCTGTGCCTAAAATATATATATGCCGAAGCATGAGGGCATCTACCTGCAAAAGGTAGGAGCAAATCGCTCCTCCGCCCCTGCTGCCCCCATGCTTCGGCATATATGCTTTTTTTTTAACTGTGGTGGTGAAATCACCTCCGACAGCGCTGGAGTCACGGCTTTATGTATCGTGGGAGCAAACGCTGTTGCTGTCAAGATAAATTAATCCATGCTGCAGCTGAATGGCGTACCTGAAAACAAAAAAATGGTTAACAATAAAACACAGTAAAGTATAAAAAAATTACATACCTGAAAAGCAAACGTGATAAAATATGATAACAATAAAACATTGCAGAATAGAATACAGTAAAAAATAGCAGAACAATAGAGAGAACAATAAAACAACAACTATTTTTGTTTTTTTGTTTTTATATATTTTTTGTGTATTCTTTTTTTTTTTTTTACTTTTTAAATTTTTTTTATAACTGTAACTTTTGTAACTGTAACCGGTTCCAGGCTCGGGTCTTCCAAAATGCGATGGCACCTTGGGACACCCTGTGAAAGTGTGCCTAGTCTGTACAATGCTGTACCCTACGCTAAAACTCAACTAGTGTATGGTAGCGCTCAAAACATTTACCAATGCAAAGACCTGGATTGTCAGGACAGGAGGGACAATAATAGCGGGTGTCACGCCTATATCCACACTTTCTACAGCCATGACATTTTCTTTGGGGGGCTCGTTGGGTAGGGGTACTTGGGAGGACATAAGGAAAATGCCTCTCATGCAGCTGGCTTACTGCATTTGGTTGGGGACGGTGAGGTGGAGAAACAGAAGGGCTCTGACGATCTCTTCCTGGAATTTAAGGAAGGATCCAGTCAGTCCTGAAGCTCCGTATAGCACATGAGTGTTCAGCAAAGCCAATTGAAATAAGTATACAGACACTTTTTTATACAAGCGTCTGGCCTTACAGGCAACTAGGTACGGCGCCAACAACTGGTTGTTGAGGGTCCACCCCTCCCATATTTTGGTTATATTCGTGGACACAGAGGGATTTCTCCGCAACACCAGTCGCCGTAGTAATTTGGACAATCGTGACTGAATGAAGGGAAGTAAGAACGAAAACATTCTTATTATCCCTCCACTTCATAGCGAGCAAGTTATTACACTTCAAGCAGGCTCTCTCCCCCAGCCTAAGACGGGAATCTACAAGCCGCTGGGGAAAGCCCCGGCGGTTAGATCGCACGGTGCCACATTCTCCAATCTGATGATCAAACAAGTGACTAAAAAGTGGCACGCTAATGTAATAATTGTCTACATACAAGTGGTACCCCTTTCCGAATAAGGGTGACACCAAGTCCCACACAATCTTGCCAGCGCTTCCTATGCAGTCAGGGCAGTTTTTCGGCTCTACGTGACTATCTCTTCCCTTGTAAACCATAAAACTACATGTATAGCCTGTGGCCCTGTCACAGAGCTTATACATCTTGACCCCGTATCTGGCACGCTTGCTGGGAAGGTACTGTTTGAATGACAAGCGTCCAGAAAACTTAATCAGGGACTCATCAATGCAGACAACTTGATGGGGAGTAAACAAGGCTGCAAAACGTTGGTTGAAGTGGTTTGCGAGGGGACGAATCGTGTAGAGCCGATCGTATCCAGGGTCTCCACGAGGACGACAGAGTTCATTGTTGTTGAAGTGCATGAACCGCAAAATCTGCTCGTATTGTGCCCAGGCCATGGAAGCAGAGAACACAGACATATGGTGAATTGGGTCAGTGGACCAATATGACCGCAACTCACTCTTTTTGGTTATGCCCATGAGGAGGGATAGGCCCAGAAAGATCTTAAATTTGGAAACCGTAATTGGTTTCCAATCTCTGGCAAGGGAGGACTGGGGAATAGTGGCGATGTGTTGACCAGCGTACAAATTGCTTTGGTCCACAATAGATCTATAGAGATTTTCGGTGAAAAACAGCGAATAAAAATCAGGTGACGTAAAATCAACTGTTTCCACCTGAATGCCGGGTTGGCCAGTGAATGGGGTAAGTACGGGTGCTGCAGAAGTGGTGGGTTCCCAATTAGGATTGGCGAATGCAGCAGGAAGGGCACGACGGGCCTGTGTTCGTCTTCTTGGTGGCAGCGGGATACTACTTGTGCTTGCCACCTCTCCAACTTGAACTGCACTTATGGGACTCACCACATCACCAAGTGTTACTGCAGTGCTGGATGTACGACCAGGGTGTACTAGGCCGCTGGTGCTTGCCAGTTCACCAGAAGGAATAGAGGCGCTAGTACTTCTCTGCTCCATATGAGAACCCTGTGTTTCTTGCACCTCAACAGCAGAAGAAGATTGGGCCACAACTCCGTCATCAGAGCTATCTGTCATGGAGCCGCTGCTGTCTACAGGTTTGTATTCTGAGCCTGAATCTGACAGATGAGTGACTTCCTCTTCACTATCTTTCATGCTCAGAAACGTGTAGGCCTCTTCACTACTGTACCTTCGATTTGCCATTTTGGACTCTAGATTTACTGGTACAGTAGTGAGACTCACAGGTAAAAAAGCTCCTGACTGTTAGCGACTGTATCAGAACACTACCAAAAAACTGTTAGCCATCACAGGGATCAGGCCTGACTCTGCGAACGCTGCAGTTATGTGTTTAGTGTTTTGTAAGTGACAGTGATCGATCAGTACTGCTCTTGGGTGGGCTGTGATGGGCGGAGGGGCAAAACGCAGGTGCTAGCAGGTATCTGGGCTGATCCCGCTAACACTGCGTTTTTGGGAACCCTATACTGCTGGGGACGCTAGTATAGATCGGATCAGATATTGATCCGTTCAGATACTATACCACTAAGGGAGGTGTATGCTGCGTGCGTGGGTGTTAGCAGTGCTGGCACTAACCTGACGCTGCCTGGGGTGACGCAGACCCTATCTGATCCTAAAACCTAACTTATATCACCCGTCGGGCGATTAGGGGGTTAAACCTTTATTAGGTAATAAACCGCGGGTGTTCTGACACTATAAAAAACTAACTAACCAGCGTCACCCATAACAGTTATATGGTGATCACTGGTGAATGGGTTAACTAGGGGGCAATCAGGGGTTAAAACCCTTACTAGGTAGTATATGGGGGTACCTGACGCTATAAACACCTGACAGCGAACCTAAATACTTACCTGCCTAACTAGCGTCACCTGTGACACTAATACAGCGATCAGATAAATGATCGCTTAGTGACACTGGCGATGGGGGGTGATCAAGGAGTTAAAACTTTATTGGGGGGGTGTGGGGGGTACCCTAGACCTAAAGGGGCCTAACACTAACTGCCCTGCCACTTATAACAGTCACAAAATGACACCAATGCAATAATCAGAAAAAAAAACTGCTATTGGTGTCACAGGGGCTGATTGGGGGGTGAAAAGTGTGCCTGCGTGTGTGTAGTATTTGGTGCAAACTTACTTGATGTCTTCTCTCCTCGGAAGCCAGAACGAAAAGGCTTCACGAGGAGCGATGACATCACTTCCTCTGCCGCTGTTTACATTACAGCAGCAGAGGAAGATTCTCATTCGCCAGGAGCGATCGTGAGGGGGTGGCCATGAATCAGTGGCCTCCCTCTCAGCTTGGATCGCTCCTGATGGTAATACGACCGCTGCAGGCACTGGGGGGGGGGTTCCGATTAGACCCCCCACCCGCGGGCAGACAGGGACGTACAGGTAAGCCCTTATGCCTGCCCGTGCCATTGTGCCGACGTACATCGGCGGTCGGCAACTGGTTAAGGCAGCCGTGTATCTGGCCTTTTATGGTTTCCTGAGGCCTGGAGAGTTTACATGTTCTGGGCCAGGATCCAGTATACTTTTGGCTAGTCAGCTAGTCAGGTACCCCGACCACTTTCAGTTGTGTCTGCATACTTGCAAGATGCAGCAGATGGGAGTTGGCACTGACATCAGATTTTTCAAGACCAGCAATGCATGGTGCCCGGTTTGGTCTTAGACTAGCTTGTGAGGGCAACGGCGGACAAGCCCAGGGATAGTCCACTGTTGCCTTTCCCTAGTGCTCCCTTCTCTACAGCTCAGTTCATGCATCATTGCCGCACCCTACTGTCCAATTTGGGTTTGGACCCCAAGGCATATTCTGGCCATTCTTTCAGAATTGGAGCAGCTTCCGTGGCTTCTCACCAAGGGGTCCCTGTTCATGTGATCAAAAAATTAGGTAGATGGAAGTCATCATGCTTCTCTAGATATATTCCAGATCCTCTGGTCGAGATGTTACGGGCTTTTGTTATTTTGACTGATTAAATGTTGCATTCAGTTTGCAATAAATCTTTTGATAGCTTCATCCTACTGTCTTTTTTTTTTTTTTGCCCCCTTTTAGGCATACTGACCACGGCACACCCCAGGTTAATTCTCTGGTTCTGCTTCCTTTCCTAAACAATCCACAAGGAGACTCTGAGTACAAACATGGGTACCATTGTCTGATGTCAATGCTGTACACACACACACCAAACCTTTGGACACTTCCCATATCAGACACTTGGCTGTTGTTTTTCACATTTGCATATGGAAAACTTTTAGACACACAAAAAAGGGAGCTGACCTTCATTAAAATATTCTTATAGCGAAGGCATTGTTTTTTATTTCAATATAGTCTATGTGGAGGCGCACAAAAGGGACTTGAATGTCCTGGACACAATTAACACATCTACTATCACATCTTATTATACCTTCCAACAAAATTTTACAATAACTTTGTTGTCATAATGTCCATATACAGTATTTGACCATATCATAAAATAATATATGGTTACTAGTAGGGTTGCACCGATACCGAACATTTGCATGAGTACTTGTACTCTTGCAAATGCTCCGATGCTTGACCCCATACCTGGGCAGTCAGGGATGGTGGGGGGAGTTGCAAGCACGGATCTCCCTGTGTGACTTTCGATAAAGCATCTGACAGCGGCTTCTCCTCCTCAACCCCCCGCGGCTTTCAGCTGCTTTATTAAAAGCCACACATGGAGATCGGTGCTTGTAACTCCCCCCACTGCCACACCGATCAGCCCTGACTGTCCCCTGTGTTGTCCTTCGGTCCCCCTCCGTGCCCTCCTCTGTGTTCTCCGTGTGCTTCAGTCCGGTCCCCCTCTGTGTCCTCCGGTTCCCCCCGTGCCGTTTTCCGTGTGCTTCTTCAATCCCCCTGTGTCCTCCTCCGTGCGCTCCTCCAGTTCCCCTGGGTACTTCTTCATGCTTCTCCACCCTCCCCTGTCCCAGATCTGTGACGATGGAGAGCGGAGGAAGGAGCCGGTATAAATGTAATTTACCGGCTCCTTCCTTTTCTGAATGGACAGAATCACGGACTCTGTCCATTCATAACTGAGCATTGTAAACTGTGTTTACGATGCTTCATGAATAGCATTTATGAATGAACAGGAGCCTCTGTCTCCTGTCCATTCATCTGCAGTGCAGCTGAGGCTGCAGAGAAAGGGACTGGGGAATCTGTGTCATCAGTCCTTTCCCTGTCTCAAAGGGGAGATGTCAGGGATCTGTTTAGACCCCTGACAACTCTCCAAAGCCCCCCCCCCCCCCAACAGGGTTGATTAAAAAATAAATAAATAAAAGAAACATTGTAATAAATATTTAAATGTAAAATTGTAAATATAATTTAAAAAATACTGACACCGTCCACTCCCCCCTTTACCACCAAAAAAAAGGAATTGTAAAAAAATTGTAAAAAAAAAAAAAATAATAATTAATATTTTTTTTAAATAATAAAAAAAAATGTAAAAAATAAAATTGTAAAAAAAAAAAATACTGACACAGTCCCTCGCCTCATCAGTGGCGCATATTAGTGCTGCTGTCACATGACATTAAAAAAAAGTATTGGTACTTGTACTCTGTCTTAAAGTGATATTGGTGCAACCCTAGTTACTAGCATAGTTAATGAGATTAAAAATTACACATGACCATTAAGTCCAACCTGTTTAGATGTGCATTACTATACCTCTGCTTATCTGAAGGAAACCCACGAATCCTAAAAACATTAGTCAATTTTAATATTGATGATGAAACAATCCCTGCATCAATAGTAATAAAAGTGATCCGCGCAGACTTCTAACACATTATATATTATCATTGGTAAAAAAGTAAAAAGTTATTTAAATCCAAAATGAGCATGTATACATCAAAAAAAGTCCAACTTAAAATGATAAATTAGTGACAATAATCATGAGTGTCCATAATCCTGGTGAATCTTCTAAATAGACAATTATGTTGTGAAACTGATGTTAATCTTCGTGACTATATAGTCACGTAATGCTCCCAGAGCTCTTACCTCCAGATGGAGATCAATAAGCCTTAGATCGGTATCCTGAGATGGGATCACCTTTATATCGTCCGTGTTTCCAATCGATGTCCGTGTGGATGGTTATGAACGTGGTTCGCGATCTGCTGAATAAACCTTCTCCCTGCTGACAGCTTGGTTAGCCTCAGGATCTCATGGTTCCGTTATGGACGTTCAATATTTGCCATTAAAAGAAGAATATTTAATGACAAATATTGAACGTCCATAATGGAACCATGAGATCCTGTGGCTAACCAAGCTGTCAGCAGGGAGAAGGTTTATTCAGCAGATCGCGAACCATGTCCATAACCATCCACATGGACATTGATTGGAAACAAGGACGATATACAGGCGATCCCATCTCAGGATACCGATCTAAGGCTTATTGTTCTCCATCTGGAGGTAAGAGCTCTGGGAGCATTACGTGACTATTTAGTCACAAAGAATAACATCAATTTCACAACATAATTGTCTATTTAGAAGATTCACCAGGATTATGGACACTCATGATTATTGTCACTAATTTATCACTTTGATTTGGACTTTTTTTGACTCATTTTGGATTTCAATAGGATTATGGACACTCATGATTATTGTCACTAATTTATCACTTTGATTTGGACTTTTTTTGACTCATTTTGGATTTCAATTACTGTGTTTACTTTTTTACCAATGATTTGGATTATTTCACCTCAATATTAATGTGTTAGAAGTCTGCGCGGATCACTTTTATTATTATTTACCCTTTTTTGTGTTTAAGTGTACACTTTAGATCTTGCAGCGATTTCACTGACTTCACATTGGTCTATATCATATATTCACTTAATTAGTAGCGCAAAGGACCTCACTTTAAAATTCCATGCATCAACAGCCTACAAAATTACAGATTACTGATATTGCTGTATATTATTCTTTTGGTAAGGACATCTAAATATCTTCACTATCAGTGAATACCACTTTCTATGAGAAAGTGTCACATATTTACTGTTCTCAGTAAAACCATTTTAAATTTAAATCGTTTGTAATGAATGAAAATTTTTTTTAATCACAATTAAAAGCATGTTATACTTACCTCGGAACATCCTCTTTGGGGGTCCCCCGGCAGCACTATCTGCTGCTCCTCTTCTGTGTGTGCTTCCATGGCAAGTCGTTTGCTATAGTGGCACTCCTGTGGGCTCACTCCCGAGTCGGGTTGTGTACATCTGTAGAGTGACCGCCTTTCCTTAGGTACTCAGCTTGTTACACCCAGTCCGTGGACTGGACCTGCCCTTCAGAGAGGGGATCACATCACCAGGAGCAGTGTTGCTCTCATTACTGCTTGTGTACATCTGTAGACCCACACAGTGCAGCTCGGTCCTGCCCCCACTCCCCCCTCATAGGATTTAATTGACAGCAGCAGGAGCCAACTTCTCCCGCTGTTGCCTTTGTGTCCTGTGAGGAGAGGAGGAACAGAGACTAATGCCACTGCAGTGGGGCACAGCGGTGGATCAAAATTGGACTCGGGTAAATATTTAGGCAGGTAAGGGGGCAATACAACTACAGCAAGGTAAAACCTGTCTTTCCTTTACAACTACTTTAGGATTAAAACTTAAATACAGTATGTCTTCTGCAGGGACATCACATTAAACAGATTATTACTACAGTTTATTTAATCACCTTTGACACATTTCTGCATTGTAATCATGTCCCCCTTAAACATCTTTTTCCCAGTGTGAATATGTTTAAACAACAAGTTCATCTTTTGTAAAAAAAAAAAAAGTCAATGGATATCTTTTTACTGGTAAAACAGCCTTAAAAGCATTGCACCCGCAATCAGCAGATCGCGGATGCAATGTGTGGATCCTGCAGACACTCTGTAAGCTGTCTACCTATACCTCTGATACGGGCAGGCAGTTACTGAATAGCAGGAAGAATCAATGAACTACTAGAGAACTACAAGCCATTTGCCGCTGCGTAGACTGGGCTTGCTCTACCTAGTGCTCATAAAGTGACTACGGTTGAAATCCTGTGTGTATCTACTGTATACCCTTAGATAAATTATGTTGATATGTGACTAATATAACATTAATAAAGTGCATGCAATAGATCTAATATCTGTGCAAACCAATTGCAGTGAACAAATGAATTAATGGTACAATAAAGTGACAAATTATTAAAGTGCTTATAGTGACAGTAGTGCAAATCAAAATCGAATGCAAGTGCACAAAGTGCTGTAGTGCTCCGTGTCCCATCGGTGCTTCCACCTCCTGGAGATGTTGTGATAGGTCCGCACTCACCAGATAGGTTAGACTCCCTTGCCTTATAGCAAAAGGAGTCAGCTGTGCTTGTAGGTCACTTTAGGGCAGTGGTTCTCAACCTGGGGGTCGGATGATGATTTGCCAGGGGTCACCGAATCCTGGGCTGTTCCTGAAGCCCGCACCACTGTCCCAGCCTTTTTGCGGCCACTCAGCAGGGCTGTCCCTGGAGCCTGTGGCCCCCAGCTGGGCTGTTCCTGGCGGCCCCAGCTGCCCACTCAGCCACTTCGCAGCTGCCCATTCAGTTTACGGCATGGCTGGGGGGCAGAGACTAGAGGTCAGTTGACTGGTGAGAAATGTCAGCTGACCCCCCACCAAGGAGTAAGAGAAGGAATAAAAATAGAGAATACATGGAAGGGATAGGAAAAGAGGGGGAGGAACAAAGAAAAAGGGAGAGAAAGAATAAGAGAAAGAACAAGAAAGACGGCTAGATAGAGGGATAGGGGAAAAAAAGAAATGAGGAGAGAGAGAGAGATAAAAGGGGAATAAAGGAGAACAAAGAGAAAGAGTGGTACATCCTAAAATGTACCAAAAGGGGTTTTAATACTGTACGAGTGGAACGGACTCAGGGAGCGCTAAATGTCCATGGGTTAGGGGTGCAAATTACTTGTCTTGCCTTGGGTGCTGACAACCCACGCTATGAAAATAACTTTGCTGTTAGGGGTGCCCAAAACTTGGGAAATGTAATCAAGGGGTCTCAGCACTAGAGAGGTTAAGGGGGACCTATCCCAGCACATTCCAAGTGTAGCCTCTATGGACATCCAAAGATGTCCCCCGATCTCCAAGTATGGACAATGTACAGCAGGCGATAATGAAAAGAAAAAACTTTTCATAGAATGAAATATTTAAGTTTATTGAAAGGTGTAACTTACAAAGATTAATAAAAAAACTCAAAATGACAGAGCTGGCTTCATGATTAGGATCGGCCTTGCTTGTTTAGGAGATAAGATGCTGATTGGCACACAGCGTGTGTTCCAATCTCTAGGCTGGAAGTGATGTATGAGAGGGTCAGCTTGATGCGTTTCGTCATAGGAATGCAACCTTATCAAAAGAAATCAAGCAATACTTCCCCAGTAAACGAGCCAAATATGGGGTAACATTTTATAGCATGCGACAGGGCCATGGGTTGCACTTATGATTTTAAAATTTGAGGCAAAGGACAGCCAACTCTACCCCCCCAATGTCCTACCTATATTGGGACAAGTGGCAAAATTTTCTGGCAGCTGATAGAACCACTGTTTGGGAAGGGTTACCACCTATATGTAGACAGATTCTACACAAGTCTTCCACTTTTCCACCATCTCTACCTAAACAAGTCTGTGGCTTGTGGGACAGCATGGACAAAAACCACAAGGGCTTCCCACAGAGATTGGTCACCATCAAATTGAAACGGGGGGAAAAAAAACAGTATGTGGAATGAAGAGGTACTAGCGCTAAAGTGGAGAGATAAAATAGATTTCTACATCTTTTCCACAATACATGATGACACCTTGGTGGAACTTCAGACAAGATGAGGTCCCATCCACAAGACAAAATGTGTGCATGAATATAACCTATTCATAGTGAGGGGGGTGGATATGTACGACAAGCTGATGCAGCCCTAATTGGCCACCAGGATATCACTATTTTGGTATAAGAAAGTCACCATTTATTTGATTCAACTAGCACTATTCAATGAAAGGCACTTCCCCGATATCCTCCCTATTACCCAAACAGGCCGCAAACCCCCCAAAAAAGTGTATGTTCAAGTAGAAGGATTTGCTGTAACACCCCATACTACTGTCCCCAATACCCCCCCCCAGCCAGAGGCCTTTGTATTGGAGAGTGCTTTTAGATCTATCACACTTCACTACACTATTAGTGAAGTATATGTGAAGTGAAGATATTTTTCCAGTTTCCACTATCTGCTATGACCCAGACTGCTTATTGACTGTGAAGATATTTTTCCAGTTTCTGCTATTTCTCTGTATGACCCGCACTGTTTGTAGACTATGCCTCTGCCAACCACGTTTCTGCCTTCCACGTGAATTAACCTCGGCATGTTAAATGACCATGCTTTTTTGCCTGCCTCCTGAACTGATAGTTTTCCCTGCAACTGTATTAGTGGGATTCAAGACAGCACAGGGGTCTCGCATATGTGAGGGGCCCAGAATAGTTTTTCCGAGTGGAGAAAACTTTTTTCTCTGGGTTTTTGTTTTCTCGGATTAGGGTCTGGAGATTCTCTACCCCTCTACCCCTGTCCTCAGGTCTTACCTGACTGAGGCCCTAAACCTTATAGTGCTGCCTGCTGCCACCTGAACTGGCCATGCCTCTGCCTGCCACCTAAACTGGCCATGCCTCTGCCTACTACCTGAACTGCTTGCTTATGGACCATGTTCTTGCCTACTGCCAGGACCATTACTTTGGCATATCTCTGCCTGCTGCCTGGACAATTCCTTTGGCTGTCTGGACCAATGCTTTGCCTGTGCTGGGACAGTATTCCTGTCTGCTAAAACCACAGGTAATCCTTTTTTTTACCCTTTGCTCAGCAGAATGTATTTTGTTGTGTAATTTTTGTTATATACATATACTATGTGTTAGAAGCCCAAAGGTGCTACTTGCATGTTGGGCCTATGTGGAAAAGTCTCATGTGGTATTGCCATACTCAGGAGGAGTAGCAGAATGTATTTTAGGGTGCCATTCTTGGTATGTACATACTATGTGTTATAAATATTTTAGAAATTGACAACTTTGTGTAAAGAAATAAGTTTCATTTTTCCCCCCACATTTTCCAAAAACTTGTGGAAAAAAAATGACATGTTCAAAAGACTCATGCCTCATAGAATATACGTTGTGGTGTTTGCTTTCCAACATGGGGTCGTTTTGTGGGTAATTCCATTGTCCTGGTGCTCCAGGGCCTTCAAAAATGTGATTGGTACTTAGGAAACTATATGTGTAATTTATGCACCTGATGGTGCTCCCTGCATGTTGGGCCTCTGTATATGGCCAGACTGTGGAAAACTCCCACATATGTGGTATTACCATACTCAGGAGTAGCAGAATATATTTTGTGGTGTAATTTTTAAGTTTATATATGCCATGTGTGAGAAATAACTTGTTAATATGACAATTTTGTGGGCAAAAAAAAAGTCTTCATTTTGGGGGATATTTGTACTGTCCTGACATTTTATGGCAGAATTGATCAATTTTTAATGATACCTAGCCTAGCTTGTAGACTTTATAACTTTTACACAAACCTATTACCATACACTTAGCAGGATTTTTTTTTACCAAAGACATGTAGCAGAATACATTCTGGCCGAAATATATAATAAAATTTGATTTAATTGAATTTATTTTAAAACAAAGTAGAAAAGAAAGCTTTATTTGTGTGAACAAAATGATAAGATTCATTTTGGTACAGTGTAGCATGACTGAGTATTTGTCATTCAAAGTGTGAGGGCACTGAAAGCTGAAAATTGGTCTGGGAAGGAAGGGGGTGAAAGTGCCCAGTATTGAGGTAGTTAATAAAGGACTTGTCAAAAACCCTTGTAGCGTTTTTATTTTTGACCTTTTTTTGGTGAATGAGTAGGGGTACCACCTTCCCATGTTGAGGGCATGTGGCCTGGTATGGTTCAGGAGAGGCTCACCCCCCTTTACTGGCCTGCCAGGCCACATGCTCGAATAAGGAACCGGTACTCGTTTTTGGGGAGGGGGGGCATGCCCTGATTATTATTGCCAAGCAGTGTCCATCAGTTCAGCATATCCGTGCATGCCCATCAGTGCAGCCTCATCAGCGCACCTCAGTGAAGAAGAAAAATTACTTTAAAAACGAAGAGAGAGGTTTTCTTTTAATTTTCAGTCTTTTTTCGTTTGTTTAGCAAAACCCAAATACCACCAAAAGAAAGCTCTATCTGTCTCACAAAAATTATACAAATTTCATATGGATATATTGTTGCATGACAGCGCAATTGTCATTCAAAGTGCGATATGATTGAAAGCTGAAAATTGGCCTGGTCAGGAAGGGGGTCAAAGTGCCCAGTAGGAAAGTGGTTAAATGCTAAATTCACCTTTGGAACATGTTACATGATCCACCCATTTTTGGGGTGGAACGTGTAACATGTTCCAGCATCTGCACCCCACATGGCTTATCCTATTCCCCCCCCCAATGGCAGTATGAGGGGGATCTTCTCCACATACTCGCTGTCACAATTTGAAAACAGCGTTGCCGTACAGGGCTCTGCCCACAAAGCCACAGGTGAGTGAATGCCTACAAGTCCTGTCAGCTATTGCTGCTCACGGCTTGTAGTTGTCAATGAGCTGTAAGGACGCTGGTGAGTGCTCTTATAGTCTATTGAACTTTCTGCTCTCACTGCCTGCCTGTTCGAGATTTGAGCAGACAGCTATCCTAAGATTTCAACCTCGCTCTGCTGATTGCGGGTGCAATGCTCTGCAGTCTCCATGGAAAAATAAATAAATAAATGCACATTTTTTACCTGCATTTATTATTATTTTTTTTTTAAAGGTGAACTTATCCTTTAAAGTAGAAGTAAAGTTTTTTCTTTTTTTTATCAAATGGCTGACAGGCAGGGTATTTAAAACAGAAGAGACCCTATTGGTCTCTTCTGCCATAAATGCAGCCCCCTGCCTGTCAGCTGTCATGTTCACTGAGCCAGGCATGTGCAGTGTACATTTACGGCCCCGATCCGTGCCGTGGTGATGTGACTCCCGTGTATATGCGTGGGAGTGTCGTCATTGTGGCCTGGCCTATCAAGTGGCTGAAGGCACGGGACCTGGAAGGAAGACTGGCTGGAGATGGGAGTGCCGGGGCCCGCCAAATTGGTCCCAGTGCCTCTCGCTGGAGGACACCATATGCCATGCAAGTCTTCTATAATGTACTAATATGTTGTGCATAACCTACTTGGGGGGCCTTTAAAAAAAATTATAGCAAGCTTCCGCTTTAGGAAAACCCTAGTTTTGGCTCAAAATAGAGCTAATGGTTTGGAGGAGCCATTGTTTTTCTTGGCTGTTGGAGTTTAAACTGATTTGACTAAAAAAAGCTAATTTTGTACTTAAAGCTGAACTAAACCCATAACTGTGTCTCAAAACAGTTACATTCAGGTTATGAAAAGTAGCGTCACTGAAAACCCCCGGCCTGTTATCCAATCTGTACAAAACAGATTACAGTACACACATACAATGACATTTATTCTGCAAGGCTAGTTAAAAACACCTGAACATATTCAAAAATACGGGGGTTTGGTTACACTATATGGTCATATAGTGCTAAGCCCACTTACTGCAACAAAGTACCCCGAATTAGTGGGTCCTACCCTAGTAATAGAATAAAAGAACCTGTGTCTCACCCATGGGAGATAAACTCCTCTATGTGGGAGAACTGAAGGGATTTCTCCTATGCACTGGTGGCCACTAATAAGAGGTAATGAAGAGGGGGAGGGGTGCTCCAGCCCAAGAGACCTGGTCAGGATCCATACAATATACAAAAACATACTTGGGGGGCACTTCTCTTTTGTCTGGAGTATCTGGAGGAGTTACTCTACCTCAGACAAACTCAAACAAAGACTCTCGGCTAAGAACCCCTCATAAGGATTGAACAACCCTTACCCATTATACTCTTTATTTATAGTAAAGACCCTATATATACATAGACCGAAGCTCGCTGTCTCCTTACCCCCCCACCCCCCTCCCCTTTCTATTTTCTTTCTATTCTATACCCATTCCGCCTTTTTCTACTCTGTCTTTCCTACCTTTCCTCTTTTCTAGATCTCCGATATAATCTTTTTAGATGCAATATAAATATAAGATCTCCCATGGAAATGGAGAACCAAATCTTTGATACTGACCATACCGATGTAACCTAAGCACACGTTGATTATTCTAGACTACCTATGTTTAGGGGTGCAGCAGGCTCCCAAAGGGGCATCCCAACATAGAGTAGTTAATGCTTATATGTTAACATACACCTGTTGTACGGGTTCAAAGTATTACTTCACATATAATAACCCTGATACCTGTAAGCGTTTGCACTGTTTCAATATTTAAAAGATATAACTGTTTATTAGGAGACTATATGTCAGGTAACTGACACTGTTTACACTCCTTTATTTTGTCTTTTTTTTTTTTTTCGATGTTTATACTCTTTATATTCTTGCAAAAAAACATCAATAAAAACTTATTGAACCATACTTGGGGGGCACACCCTAAAATGCTTTACATTCAAGATGGGGCTGCTATAAGACCAAAAACATTACAAAACAGATTACAGCACACACCTACAAAAATTACGTTTATCCTGCAAGGCTAGTTAAAAACACCTGAACATATTCACAAATACGGGGGTTTGGTCACACTATATGGTCATATAGTTCTAAGCCCACTTACTGCGATTCCTCCTATGCACTGGTGGCCACTAATAAGAGGTAATGAAGAGGGGGAGGGGTGCTCTAGCCCAAGAGACCTGGTCAGGGTCCATACAATATACAAATCTGCACTCCTGCTGCAGGTGCCAGTTCCTTCAGGAGCACGTCCCGCTCCATCTACAGTAACAGAAAGCCCATGACTGCACATTGTTCCTGACCTTTAGCCACGACCCTCCAACGAGTTTTACCCAGATTGGGCTTAATCATACCACAGAGGGGGATGGCAAACGGGTGGGGACTGCAGCTGAAGCATTAATTTTCACTAAGGCACGTGGTTGACATATACGAAATATGGTCCTGGGCTTTGTGTTACTTTGTCACAGTTCCCTGTGCTCTCAATTGAACTGTCAAGCCATCAGATGGCCGGTCTCATAGCTTAATATTATCGCAAAATTTAATTTCTACCGTACTAAGGAACAAGGACTAAGGAGCATGCGCGCGGGAGACTTCTGTCCGACAAGCCCCGGAGTTTGCTGGGCTGTCAGCCGAGAAACCCCTGTGCGCATGCGCCGCTGCAGTCAGCGGCTCATTGCGAGGGGAATATCTCCTAAACCATACAGGTTTAGGAGATATTTTTCTTACTTACAGGTAAGCCTTATTATAGACTTACCTGTAGGTAAAAGTTAAAAAAAAAGGTATACAACCGCTTTAAATTTCCAATGTCACAACTATCAATTATTCGCAGATCTCTCTCAAATAGCAATAAATAAAAGAAGAGCGTTGAAACCACTTCTTCAGTTATTACAACGCAATGCTATAATATACCAATGGGGCTTTCCGTTCTCTGTGCGATTCACCCATCAAAGTTGCAAATACACGTGCCGCACCGCTACAGACCTGCAATCTACCTTACAGAATATCGGATTGATTAATACAACCAGAGACTCTGCCGACACACGTCATAAATCGTCCTCATCCGCTGGTAATTCCTCTTCTGCTTCCAGGAATAATGAAGACCACAGCTCGCATAAAAGAAGTCGCATATAATCCCCTGTTCGGGATCCAGCTGATTCTACGGATTGAAAAGAATCCTACACCAAGACTATTCTCTCTTTTCTTTTTTGTGAGACTGATTGAACAAAATAGTCCAGTTACAGTCTTCAAACAAGTTTCTTATAGCTCCATCTATATCGCTGCGTAATCGTTCACGATATTGAGACTCTGCCTTACTCTTCTCTTATTAATAGTTCTAAATTGTTATTCTTTGAAATTTAGAATACTTATTGTTAATGACAACATTAATAATAACCATTTCTCCAACTAATTTACTGTCAGAATTAGTTCAGTTTTATTATACTTATTATTAGCTTTTGTTTCAGAAGATATAAGGACCATCTATTTTTATTTTCTCAAGGCTGGCCTCTTTCGAAATTTTTGACCCCAGGTCATTGTTTACACTTTACAAAACACCAACAAACCGTCATTTTAGACTTGAGCTTTCTTGTTATTTTTAATTTTGCTTATTGATTATAAGACTACTATTTATATGGTTGGCTCTCCATGTTCTGCAGTGATGTTCCTTGCGCCCCCTCTTGCTACCCTCAGCTGCTCTGTGTTTAGCGGGCAGCTGACAGTAGCCCATTTACCCTTGGTGGGATATTTTTTCTCCCCTCAATGGATATGTTAGGAATATGTTATATGAAATATGAAACATATGTTTAGCTATATCTTAATGATATTGATTAATTGCACTTTCTTTCTTAGCTTTTTTTTCTTCCCTTTTTTTTTCCTTTTTCCCTTATACTCTGAAGGCACATCATTTCTTACATGGTCCTTGTTTAAACATAAACAACATAATCAGAGATCCTTTAATACCATGGCTCCATTGAATATTCTATCCCTGAATGTTCAGGGATTTAACATTCCTCACAAACGCACTAAAGCCTTTCGTGCCTTTACATCCAAAAAAGCACATATAGTATGTCTTCAAGAGACTCATTTTACTACACAATCCACTCGCAAATTCTTTAGTAAAACTTATCCACAAGTGTTTACGGCCTCAGCTTCCACGTAACAACGTGGTGTGCTTATAGCATTCCAACGTATTACCCCATTTTCACTAATAAAAGAAATTAAAGATCCAGAAGGCCAATACCTGATCCTTAAAGGGCATTTACTAGATACCACTATCACTATTGTGTCATATTATGCCCCCAACAAGCAACCTAATTCTTTTTTCTCCCATTTATTACAAACAATAGACCACCATAAAATTGGTACTGTAATACTATGCGGAGATTCAAATCAGACTATTTTCCCATTTTTGGACAAATCACCAATTCCACAGTCTCATGGATCAGGCAAACAATCTTTCTCATAACTAATTGCAAAACATAATTTATTTGATACCTGACGTGAATTGAATCCTACCAAGAGACAATATACACATTACTCATCCCCTCATCGTTCATTCTCCAGGATAGACCATATTTTTTTTTCCACAGGTATGGTGCCGGAAATCTTGACTTCAAAAATTATCCCCATTCTTTGGTCTGACCATAGCGCAATCTACAATACTATAGCCTCCATAATCCCAAAAGCGCGTGATCCAACATGGCTATTAAGAGACTTTCTACTCAAAAGTCCAGTACATAAAAATAATATTGAACATGCACTTAAAGAATACCTAAAACACAATTCTACATCTGACATCTCCCAAACCACTTTATGGGAAGCACACAAACCTGTTCTCCGTGGCATCTGTTTACAACAAGCTAATATATTCAATAGAGAACGAAAAGCCCTTTGCCACACTTTAGAAACAAAATTTCAATACATGTCATATGGCATTTCAACATAACCCTTCTCCTTCATCCAAATTAAAACTAGATAAAGCCAAATTCGAATTTGATTTATTCCTTACTGAATCTGCAGACAAAACCATCAAAAGATCAAGGCACAACTTTTATATGAATGCAATAAAGCCCGGGACCTAAAATCGTGCCATAATCCAACCAAACCTATTCTTCTTAAAATGACCAGAGAGGTATATACAAACAACCCTTTGAAAATCCTACAAAAATTTAAAACACAGTTAAAAAATGTATGCTCATCCGACAACGAGTTGGATTCATCCAAAGTAAATTACTTTTTCTCTCATATATCTCTACCTGCATTATCAAAAACACAACTGGAAATGATGGAGGATTCTGTGTCTGTTGAGGAGGTATTTGAAGTTTTAAAAAATTTTCAACGAAATAAAAGACCTGGTCCCGATGGATTTTCTGCCCTTTATTATAAAACATTTGCAGATATCTTATCACCAATCCTGACAAATACTTTCAATTCCCTCTTGGAAGGTCATTCTTTTAGGAGGGCAACATTGACTGCAATTATTTGCATGCTCCCCAAACCGCATACGGATGATTCAATTTGGTCAAATTACCGCCCTATTTCTTTATTAAATTTGGATGTAAAAATTTTGGCCAAAATTCTATCTAACAGATTAAACAGGATTATAGGTAACCTTATACACCGTGACCAAGTAGGTTTCATTCCTATTCGACAAGCTGGCGATATTATCAGATATTACACTTTTGCCACATGCCACCTGTTTTCTTTCTTTAGATATTAAGAAAGCATTTGACACCGTATCATGGTCTTTTATGAACTTCAACCTTAGAAAATGGGGCTTTGGTCATCATTTTTTGCAATGGATTTCTGCATTATATCATGAGCCCAAAGCTTACATTAAATATGCAGGGTACAAATCGGACGAGTTTAATATACAGAGAGGGACACTTCAAGGATATCCACTCTCTCCATTATTATTTGCACTACTCATTGAACCTTTAGTACAAAGAATTAGGATGGAACCTACAATCACAGGTATTGAATTAGGTGGATGTCATCACAAAATATGCTTATTCGCGGACGGGACGACATTCTTCTATTTCTGTCCTCACCACAAGTTTCTGCCCCTAACCTTAAGGTTGTACTACATGAATTTTCACCTATCTCAGGCCTTAAAGTTAATGCCCAAAAATCCTTAGCACTAAATATCTCATTTGATGAAAAGGAAAAACAATCTATACAAAATTCATTACCCTTTAAATGGGTAGATCGCAGCCTTCCATATTTAGGTATCCAATTTACTTCTAATCCCTCAGATTCGCAGCTAATTACCCAGCTTTATTGAAAAATGTTACAAATTTATTATCTAACTGATCTTCATTACTGATTTAGTGGTTCGGAAAAATTAACATTATAAAAATGACTATACTTCCCAAGTTTTTATATTTATTTAGAACACTTCCAATTCATATTCCCGCTTATTTTCTTAGATTGATTCAACAAAAAGTATTACAATTCACTTGGGGGAAAATAAAACCCACGCTACATAAGAAAACCCTAGTTCTCCCTAAATCTATGGATGGCCTGGGATTTCCAGACTTTACAACATACTATAAAGCAGCTCAAATAGCACAATTAACGAAATATCACTCGACTATAGAGATTCCTATGTGGGTTTTCATTGAAGCTTTAGACTGCGATCCTCTTCCTATGAACAATAGATTATGGTTAAGACCTGTAGATCGTAAAGCTTTAAGAAATCCAATTTCTAGGCATTCTCTATCTATTTGGGATAGACAGGATAGACAAAAAATCTCACATGGTTTACAATCCTCACATAACCCGCTACTTTCTTTTCACAAAAATCCGGCCTTTTATCCTGCTTGGACATTTCCCAGAACTTTTAAAGCTTGGTCTAAGGCTGGTATTACTTGTCTATATAATATAACTTCAATATCCTCAATACGTCCTTTCCCAGAATTATGTGAGATCTTTGGCCTCCCCCCTTCTGAAATATTTAGATATCTTCAAATCAAAAATTTTTATACTCCTCTTCTCAATTCCAGTGAAAACTTACATGACATTTCTCAATTTGAAAGAATTTGTCTCAAAGAACCACACGCTAAAGGTCGCATTTCATTAATCTATGCTCAATTGATCACTAAATCAAATACTATTTTACCTACTCATGTTGCTAAATGGGAAAAAGTCCTTGATTGTACGATTGATACCAAGATTTGGTCCCATATATGGTCTAATACCAAATCATCTTCTACAAATATATTGGCGGTTGAGACATCATATAAAGTTCTTATGAGATGGTATTTGGTTCCTTCCAGAATAGCCAAATTTACAATAGACAATTCTGGCCTCTGTTTTCGCGGCTGTCCGGATCAAGGTACATGCATGTACATCTGGTGGCAGTGCCCAATTGTGCACATATTTTGGAAAAAGATATTTTCGATAGCCTCAAACTTATTTGATTGTTCAATTTTACCAGACCCAATGGTAGCTCTTCTCAATTTAAAACCAGTCTCTCTCACCCAGACACAATTTAAGCTATTTCTCATGCTTCTGATAGCCGTAAAACAGACTATAGCTAATGCGTGGAAAACATCTGCAGTGAATATTACAGAAACCAAACTTAGAATGAACCAATCTTTTATACATGCTAAAATGGATGCTTTAGATAACAATCTCTTGACGAAGTTTGGCAACACATGGAAACCATGGATTAAATACTATATGTCAGACAACTTTGACAATCGAATACTCTCGTCATGGTAATTGATGCTCTTTCAAGGATTATAACAACAGAATGAGTATGCAAAATCAGCCTTCGGAGTTCTGTCATCCTCCCCTCTCATTAGCCTTTATTTTCTTTCATTTCTTTTTATTATTTTCTTTTCCCTTGTTCATTCAACAACCATTATCTTTTTCAAACTCAGTCTTTTCTTAAAATACAGTATTAGTTATAAACAAATATTCAAAGTTAAGGTTAAGATCATGTGAAATTCAAATCTCTAAATAAATTGCAATGTCTGTACTTCAATATTATTCTCTTATAATCATCTAAATATTCTGTATTTGTTGATATTCAATGTTTTTTTTTTTTTTTAAACTTTTGAATGAGAAAAGACCTGTATGTGGATTGCAGTTGTTAAGAGTTATTGAGCCCTGAGTGCCACAAGGGGTGATACTTGAAGACATGTGCTACCTTTCAAAAGAATAAAATTGGATTATGAGAAAGGAAGTTAAAGGCTTGAACCTGTGTCATTATTATTTGTGCTTTGTCACTTTTAATGGTGACACAGCAATAAAGCAGATCACTGCACAATTCTAAGACCTATTTGACTTAACTGTTGTTTTCCTAGGGCCTCCTATTGCAGGGACCTTCTAGCTTAACACATTTAAAGACCTGACAGGGTGTCTTTAATTTTTTTGTCCATTACAGCTGATGTTTATTACATTTGATAACTCTCTTACAGTTGATTACTGCTGTGTAAGGGAGATTTGTCTTTTTACTCTCATTTAACATGCCTGTAAGCAGCAACACACCATCATGTTGGTAAAAAAAGCTTATATTTTACATTTTTTTTTTTTTTTTTTTATTGACATGTTTTAAAGTACTTCAGAACCACTTTCTTCAAAATGACATCATATATCTTGATCAACCTATAGGTGAATGCATCACGCCAGGACATAGAAGATGCGGAACAAAATGCATGTATTGCCAACAGCGGGAATTGTGGTGCTGAAGAAGATATCTTTAACATGGTAAGATAAACTTCGAATTGAAAGTCTTTGCTTGTCCAAAAATAAACAATCACATACAACTATGGGTAGAAAATAAGAGAACTAGGGAGAGTGAGCAGGATTATAACGTGTTCGGTATAAAAATGTATGCAAAATTGTTAGATTTTAGAAATAAAGCTGGCCAAAAATGGATTGAAATTTGGTCAGTTCAACAGGAACCAGACAAATTTTGATCCATCTATGGTTGTTCCTGTTAGAGAGAATTTGATTTATTTGACTTATTATTTCTCTCAAACAGAATGTTAGAAATGCAGCACTGATCAGTGTATTCAGACAGCGGAGGTGTCCCAGTGGCTGAATATAGTAGTGCAGTGGGGAGGATTCCTTCATCCACCTCAGTTGTGTGAATAGGGAAATGTGTTCCACATAAGATTGCATCCCATGTATACAGTGGATTAGCATGGGTTGTCAGCACCCGGGACAATGCAAGTAATTTGCGCCCTCTAACCTGCGGACTTTTAGCACTCCCAGAGTCCCTTCAGATACAATAGTACTGACCTACCTGATTCCTATACCGACCACTACACTAACCTACTTGATTTCAACACTGACCAACCTGATTCCTTCACTGACCATTACACACTACACTGACCACTATACTATATTGTCCACTAGGGATGGGCTTTATGTTCGGGTCGAACATGAGTTCGGCTCGAACATTGGCTGTTCGCCCATTCGCCAAATACCGAACAATTTGGGGTGTTCGCAGCAATTTCAAAAGCTGCAGAACACCCTTTAAAAGTCTATGGGAGAAATCAAAAGTGCTAATTTTAAAGGTTAATATGCAAGTTATTGTCATAAAAAGTGTTTGGTGACCTTGGTCCTGCCCCAGGGGACATGTATCAATGCAAAAAAAAGTTTTAAAAACGGCCGTTTTTTCGGGAGCAGTGATTTTAATAATGCTTAAAGTGAAACAATAAAAGTGTAATATTCCTTTAAATCTCGTACCTGGGGGGTGTCTATAGTATGCCTGTAAAGTGGCGCATGTTTCCCATGCTTAGAACAGTCTAACAGCAAAATGACATTCCTAAAGGAAAAAAAATAATTTAAAACTACTCGCGGCTATAATGAATTGTCGCATAAAACCCACACATAAAAGTTGATTGATAAAAACGGCATGGGATTCCCCCACAGGGGAACCCCGAACCAAAATTTAAAAAAAGAAAATGCGTGGGGGTCCCCCCAAGTTCCATACCAGGCCCTTTAGGTCTGGTATGGATATTAAGGGGAACCCCGCGCCAAAATTAAAAAAGAAATGGCGTGGGGGTCCCCCTCAAACTCCTTCAGGTCTGGTATGAATTTTAAGGGGAACCGCACGCCAAAATAAAAATGGCGTGGGGTCCCCCCAAAAATCCATACCAGACCCTTATCTGAGCACGCAACCTGGCAGGCCACAGGAAAAGTGGAGGGGACAAGAGAGCGCTCCCCCTCCTGAACCATACCAGGACACATGCCCTCAACGTTGGGAGGGTGCTTATCAGAATCTGGAAGCTCCCTTTAACAAGGGGACCCCCAGATCCCGGCCCCCCCTGTTTGAAATGGTAACGGGTACATTGTACCCGTACCATTTCACAAAAAAAGTGTGAAAATGGTAAAAAAAAAACAACAAACACCGTGGGAGAAGTCCTTTATTAAAATATAAAAAAAATACAACTGTCCCACGTAGTCCATTCACCTCCGCCGACGGACCAAAAAAAAAATAAAGAAGATCTGCCTCCATGGGAGGCACACGCCATGTGACGTGTCCTCGCAGGTGATAGCTCTTTTAAAACTGTGGGCGGGGCCACCCGGTGTCGTCGCCGGGTGACCCCGCCCCCTCTAACGCACGGGGACTTCCCCATGACCCCGCCCCATCTGACGCACAGGGACATCCCTGTGGCTTCCTCTGTAGCGTCAATGGGGGCAGGGCCACCCGGTCCGTCCCCCCCTCTGACGCTACGGGAAAGCCATAGGGATGTCCCCGTGCGTCAGAGGGGGCGGACCGGGTGGCCCCACCCCCCTCTGATGCTATGGGGATGTGATGATTTTTTCCGGGGTCCATCGGCGGAGATGAATGGACTACGTGGACAGTTTTATTTTTTTATTTTTTAATAAAGAACTCCCACGGTGTGTGTTTTTTTTTTTTTTTTCCATTTTCACACTTTTTTTGTGAAATGGTACGGGTATAATGTACCTGTTACCATTTCAAAGAGGGGGGCGGGATCTGGGGGTCCCCTTGTTAAAGGGGGCTTCCAGATTCTGATAAGCCCCCCTGCCCGCAGACCCCCACAACCATCAGGCAAGGGTTGTGGGGATGAGGCCCTTCTCCCCATCAACATGGGGACAAGGTGCTTTGGGGGGCTACCCCAAAGTACCCTCCCAATGTTGAGGGCATGTGGCCTGGTACGGTTCAGGAGGGGGGGCACTCTCTCGTCCCCCCTCTTTTCTTGCGGTCTGCCAGGTTGCTTGCTCTGATAAGGGTCTGGTATGGATTTTTGGGGGGACACCACGCTAATTTTTTTTTTTTATTTCGGCGCGGAGTTCCCCTTAATATCCATACCAGACCTAAAGGGCCTGGTATGGAATTTGGGGGGACCCCTACGCATTTTTTTTTTAAATTTTGGTTCGGGGTTCCCCTGTGGGGGAATCCCATGCCGTTTTTATCAATGAACTTTTATGTGTATTGCCGGACCGACAATTCATTATAGCCGCAAATAGTTTTAAATTACTTTTTTTCCTTTAGAAATGTCATTTTGCTGTCAGACAAGTTCTAAACACGGGAAACATGCGCCACTTTACAGGCATACTATAGACACCCCCCAGGTACGAAATTTAAAGGAATATTACACTTTTATTGTTTCACTTTAAGCATTATTAAAATCACTGCTCCCGAAAAAACAGCCGTTTTAAAACTTTTTTTTGCATTGATCCTTGTCCCCTGGGGCAGGACCCAGGTCCCCAAACCTTTTTAAGACAATACCATGCATATAACCTTTAAAAATTAGCACTTTTGATTTTTCATGTTCGTGTCCCATAGACTTTAACGGTGTTTGCGTGTTCAAACAAATTTTTTGCCTGTTCGCATGTTCTGGTGCGAACCGAACAGGGTGGTGTTCTGCCCATGCCTACTGTCCACTACACTGAGAACTACACTGACCCCTATACTACACTGACCACTATACTATACTGTCCACTACACTACACTGACCACTATACTGTCCACTATACTACACTGACCACTATACTGTCCACTATACTACACTGACCACTATACTGTCTACTACACTACACTGACCACTATACTGTCCACACCACTACACTGACCACTACACTGTACTGTCCACTACACTGACCACTGCACTATACTGTCCACTACACTACACTGACCACTATACTGTCCACTACACTGATCACTATACTGTCCACTACACTATACTGTCCACTACACTGTCCACTACACTATACTGTCCACTATACTGACCACTACACTGTCCACTACACTGACCACTACACTGTCCACTACACTACACTGACCACTACACTACACTGAGAACTACACTACACTGTCCACTACACTACACTGAGCACTGTACTGTCCAATACACATGCTACGCCACTGCATGTATATCTGGTATCTGACTTAAAGAGGTTGTAAACCCTATTTTTTTTATTATTAAATAACAAACATGTCATACCTCCACTGTGCAGTTCATTTTGCACAGAATGGCCCCTAACCCCCTGTTCTGGGGTCCCCCGGCGGCGCTGGTGGCTTCCCCCCCGCATCCAGTGTCCATGTTAGAGAAGCGCCCTCCTTGGTGGACACCTGTACGGGTGCACGCCCGAGTCCTGCATCCGTGTCTGTGATGGACCCCCGTACTCAAGATGTCCGCCATAAATGCTTTCTCTGTCTGGTACCACACAATCCAAGACCCCTTAGCTTTCCCATTCACTAGTCGTAGCTCAGTTTAGGGTAAAACATCAGACCACACCAGTCTTGGAGTACATCAGGAATAGCCTTTTACTTGAGATCTCACACAAATATATACAGCTTGTTGACAATACAAATTGTAACCAGAAACCTAATTAACATGAGCTAATTATCTAATCCTTTACAGCCTAGGTGACTAAGAGACATGACCTTTAGGACAGACATGCCGTCTTTTAGCTCAGAAGACACAATCAACATTATAATAAATCAACACAGAACTCCTATATACAAAAGCAAGGTTAATTAGCACAAACAACATTGTGTGAAATACTCTTAGAAGTAGACAACAGGAGACCCAAGTATTTGAGTCCCAAGCATGCAGAGACCATCATGGCCTCCTTAATAATGTCCTTTTGTATTACATAACAGAGTATCTTCCTAAATGCTTGTAGCTTCCTCAAATGCCAGGGCCCATAGTCGGTAGGCAAGAGGCTTGCATTCAGTCCTCTCCAAAACCTCTGTCCCGGCTAGGTCTGTCACAGTGTCCATTCACACAGAATGCAGGACTCGGCCCCGCACCCCGGCGCTGCGTCCTTGGATTTGATTGACAGCAGCGGGAGCCAATGGCTGCGCTGCTATCAATCTATTCAATCTGGACACGAGACACTAGCTACAGATGGTGTGCTCCTTCTCGGACAGAGGATGACAGCGTCCAGGTAAACAGGGGCTGGGGGGCTGCAGAACTAAGAAAGGTTTTTCCCCTAATGCATAGAATGCATTAAGGGGAAAAAACATAAGGGTTTACAACCCCTTTAACTAAGGCAAAAATGTTTTTGTTTTCTTTTTTTGGATTGTGAGACGTTAGTGCCCCCTTTTTTTCAGTCCGCTAGTATGAGAGATTCTCAGTCTGCAATTGTGCTAATCACCAGTGTCACCAAGAATAAAAGTGAGGATACATCTAAAATTTTAAGCAGAACTCCGGGATCGGCAAAAAATCACCCATTAGTACACCCCCCTACACAAAACACTAAACTAAAAAATGAAAAGTCTGATTGAATTTTTAGGAAGTCCTCTCTGTAATTCAACAAATGCAACATCTATTCTGCCAAGGAGGAGCTGTTATAACAGTGATTACATCATATCCTTTCCACTCTCTCTACACTATAATGCAACTACACTTACCATCATGCTTTGGGAGTTGCAGTGAATGTGGGAGGGTACACCTCAACATAAATCACACCCCTCTTTCTCATCCACACTGCTGAGCACAACACAGACAGTGAGGGGAAATTCTTATAAATGTGAATTATGCATGTGCACAATGCATTATATTAATTATAATGAATATATATGTAGTTCATTATATGTAGTCTACTTTCATTAAATATTGAATTCACCCTCCTCTATGTTTTCTTTTATTGCCTGTGGTTGTAATTTTCACACATCAGCTCTAACGGGAGATGAACTAATTTCCCCTAATGCTTTATTTAATCATTACTGAACTGTACACACATGCCTATACAGTAATTATATATTATACCTGCTGTATTCTGCTGTAATTCAGTATTAGAAATATTCCTCCTCCTAGCTTTGAGATCTTTCTAACATCATTCAGTGCTTGTAAGGTGTACATCCCTGGCCAAGGAGCACATCCCTGGCCATAACACAGAGAGAGCTGGGACGTGCTGCTTTACATCCGCAACCACAATAATTCCCATCATAATAGTAACGAAAACCTATAAAATTTAGTGTAACAATCTAAACAAAAAAAAACCCAAAGTACAATAATGGTGGGAACCTCCAAACTAACCTTTATCCTTTTAATAAAAAAGTTTGGCTGATTTACACTGAGGCTTCTCCCTTTTCTACATATGGTCTTTGGACACATGAAGTTTATACCTGCAAGCATGTATCAGCCTGCCAACTAGTTCAGATAGCGTTGCAAGTACTCTCCGATCCAACATGTTTCCACACAACTGTCGTCTACTGAGAATGTCAAGCAACGCCAGGCAAGAAGCTTTGTTGAGGAAATTACACCGGAAATGGATTTTGAATAACTTCCGTGTTTGAGATGAGCAAAGGGGTGCCTGCCAGCAATGATACGATTCTTCACGCAAGTCAGTCTTCCCTTACTAATGGATTTGATTGTAGCTTCCCTTACAAATGGAAAAATTGGGACATTTAAATGATCATTTATGCAAATGCTGTGCACACCTTTGCCATCTAGCGGGTCAAACATGTAATTACAATTGCAGGTACTAGATTATTTCATAACCATGAAAGAATGATTAAGAAGTTGTTAATGACATATTTACAAGTCCACTGCACGGTGATACAATTGGAAAATACATATACATAAATGAAAAATTCATATATACATATGTATCAAAAGAAAAAATATATATATACAAAAATTGTCACATTATAAAATTATTTAAAATTCCTTCATCCAAAAAGGGGCTATGTGTATAGAAATATCAAATAGATACTAAAACATCCATATATAAGACTATGTTAAAAAAAAACAATTATATAAAAAAGAGCTGTAGGTTGAAAAGCCTATTAATATCAGGATCCTGGATGTAACCTATTCAGCCAAAGAATATAGACACAAAGTGTCTGAATATTTAAACCCGAAGATGTTTTGAGAGAGGAGTAACAAAGTGACAGATTAATAAAACTAGTTACAATGTGTTTAGTGGTAGAACAAAATAGAGAAAACCAGATATAAGAGTATCACCTAGTGCTTTCAACTATTGTTATAGGAATTTACATCCCGTTCTATATTGAGGCCCCAGGGATGGTAAGATTTTAGGTCAAAAATCCACCACGTTTCAGGGCGGGAAATCTTTCTTTTGAGGTTGCTACCCCTCCAATGAACGGAATATCTCTCAATACCTATTAATTGGTGGCAGGTTTTTTATTATGATGTAATTTAAATGTTTGGACACACTGTGTGGTGGGAGACCTTTTCTGATATTGTTAAGGTGTTCACATATACGGACATTCAATGCTCGTGTGGTTCTCCCCACAAATTCAAGTCCGCATGTGCACATAAGAAGATACACCACTCCCTTACTCTGGCATGTGATGAAGTGCTTGATGTTGAAGGAGGAAATGTGGATGGTTTGTGAAGTTTCGCAAAAACCCTCAAATTTTCGAACACATTGTTCACTGGAGGAGTTCTTTTGAAAATAACCTGTGAACATTCTGTCCAAGCACACTGTCCTCCCTAAGAATGTTCCAATATTTCCTCATCATTCCATCGGACATTCCGATTGCTTCATCGGACCTTTTCGTTCTAAAATTCTGACAGACCTGGAAATAGAACATGTTTCAAATCTTTCTGGCGGGATCAGTTCCTATCGGGAAAACCGCTCGTCTGTATGCTAGTTCGACGGACCAGAAACGACGCAAGCTATTGGCTACTGGCTATTGAACTTCCTTTTTCTAGTCCCATCATACGTCATTGCGTTTTAAAAGATCGGACTTTGGCGTGATCGTATGTAGGCAAGTCCGTTTCAGCAGAACTCCGTCGGAAAGACCGTCGGAGTCTATTCTGAAGGAAAGTCTGGTCATGTGTACGCAGCATAAGATGTACGTCTAAGAGTCTTTTAAAGATATCTATACTCCCTGCAGCCAGGGCTGGATTAACATAGGGGCTATTGAAGCTTCAGCTCCAGGCCCCTTACCTTAAGATAGGCCCATTTAAAAAAAAAAAAATTAACTTCGAGGGTCATGGCTCGACGACCAGGTGTCACATAGAGCCCAAATTTAGGGGTAGGTAGCTGAAGGTCTACCCCACTACTGGTCAAAATTTCTCCTATCACCTATGGTCCTGGAGATATGGGGCTCCTTGTACAGCCTGTCAGAAGCTACATACAGAACGGCCTGTTTAAATACAAGCTGGAACACTCTGTTTGCAGCAGACTGAGAGGATGAGCTCACAGTGCTTCTCCTCACTTCTTGTCAGAGGCACTGAGCTCAATGAATAGCTTGGAGCCTGCAGAGTTTGACAGGCAGCACCGCCTGTCAAACTTGCTCGCAGTAGCAGCATAGTCCAACAATGTAAAACTGACATTCAGCAATGTAAAAAAAAAAAAAACGAGGCAGCAGTAGCACCTCATGAACGCCTGTCAGCTGCTGCTATACCACTCGTTGAAAAGCAATACACCACAGATCACTTTTCAGAGGGCAATATGCATTACTGCAAATGTGAAAGAAACTTGAAACACATCATTCATTTCACACTCCCCACCAACCAGGTCACTCCCCATCCACTTTCCATGTTAGCCACCTCCCTTCAACTTATATCACAGGTGACCATTTCCCAACTTACAGATGACAGACCCTACTACTGTCATACTATCCACACTCCTCTCCTGTACATACTGCCCACGGTCATACCCTCCACACTCCTCTCCTGTACATACTGCCCACTGTCATACCCTCCACACTCCTCTCCTGTACATACTGCCAACTATCTTTCTCTCCACACTCCTCTTCTGTACATACTGCCAACTATCTTTCTCTCCACACTCCTCTCCTGTACATACCACCCTCATAATACTTTCCACACTCCTCTTGTGTACATACTGCCCCTATCATACCCTCCACTCCTCTCCTGTACATACAGCCCCCATCATACCCTCCACATTCCTCTCCTCTACATACTGCCCACTGGCATACCCTCCACACTCCTCTCCTGTACATAGAGCCCACTGTTATATCCTCCACATTCCTCTCCCTCACCTGCACATACTTACCACTTTTGTACCATCCATACTCCTCCCCTATGCCTCTTACACACAAAAACAGTTCTTTAAAATTATATTGAATCTCCTCAATGCTACCAGCTCTAGAATGGGCACACTTTTGTTCCATCTTCACCCTGTCTTCCTTCCGGGTTCTGTGCCTTCGGTCACTTGCATTGGCCGGCTGTGTTGCTGCCTCTCTCTCTCTCTCTCTCTCTCTCTCTCTCTCTCTCTCTCTCTCTCTCTCTCTCTCTCTCTCTCTCTCTCATCCCCCCTCTCTCTCTCATCCCCCCTCTATCTCTCATCTTCCCTCCCTTACCCCTCTCTCATCCCTTTTCTCTCTCTCATCCTCCCTCTCTGTATTTAATTTGTTATAACAAAAATTTTTAATTATATTTTATTTATTTTTAATAAAAAGCCCCACCATAACCCTCAGCACCAGGCCCATGATGTTCTTAATCCGGCCCTGCCTGCAGCCACCACAAATTGTGGTAGAGAGTTCCACATCCTTATTGCCCTAACAGTGAAAAACTCCCTACGCAATTTAAGGTTAAACCGCTTCTCCTCCAGTCTCATTGTGTGGCCCCATGTCCTTTTACACTCCCTAAATAGTTAATTTCCTGTGCTAGGATTCCTATTGAGATATTTGTAGATCGCTATCATGTCCCCTCTCAAGTGTCTTTTCTCCAGCATGAATACATTTAGTGTTTGCAGCCATTCCTCATAATGGAGGTCCTCCAGTCACCTTACTAGTTTTGTTGCCCTTCTTTGGACTCTCTCCAGCTCCAGCACATCCCTTCGAAGGACTGGTGACCAGAACTGAACTGAAAACTCAAGATGGGGACTAACCAAAGTTTTATAAAGTGGCAGAATTCTAGTTTATAAAAGTTCAACTCCGCTTAAAATGAAAATTCCAATGCAGTCTACCTTTTTCTTTTTTTGTTGTTGTTTCCTCTTTCCTCCCCTACATCCTCTAGTTTTCTTCCTTTGTTCTTTCCCTTGCCCTTGCCTAAAAAACCATAGGTACGATGCTTTAAAGGGGCCCCATTGGAAGATCCCTCCTGTCGATGTTGAGCGTAGTGTGGATTATGTTACTCCACTTCCTCTTCATCGGAGTAATCCTCCAATGGCTCATATCGATTCTGTAATAGGGCAGATGAGTTCCTATTGTAGTTACTGGGACTGCCATAACGTCCTGTATGATCCATCCTGTCTTTCCATATGAGAGACCAGTATGGACCATGAGCACCATACCCAGAAGGCGAGGGAGAGTAGGGATATCTTCCTGGGTATAAACTATCATGAGGGTGTGTTTGTCTTCCTCCTCTCTGCTGCGAAGATTGAACGCCTCTTCCTCTTCCCCTGAATGGATGAGCTGGGGCATGGTAACTATGGTCTCTATTAGTGCTCTGAGGTCTATTGTTAGGAGCCAGATGATACTGATCATCTCAAACCTGAGTAGTATAGTATTGATTATCCTGTTCTTTCCCATTTGTATTCCGTTCTACATCATGGGATTCATTCCCTGTATTTAAATTTTCTTGACACTTAAAAACAGATTGTTTTTTATAATCCTCAACACCTCTTAAATACTTTTTGCGTTTTTTTAATTCTATGTATAGCAGAGCTGGATGACAGGAGCCGAGCCACTGATACATGCAGGATGAGAGACAGGGAGGGATGAACAGCTTCAGGAGGGGAATTAGCGGAGGCAGGGAGCAGAGGAGGAGGACACCACCTCCAATGGGCAGTACAGACTGGGGGTCTCGAAGTCCCGTCCTCCCACTACAGCAAGTAGGCAGGGGAAGTACAAGTCCTTACTTGCTGGAGAAAACTACAAATGGGCTGTGCCAAGACCCGTGGAAGGGGGTACAGGAGGAATAGCAGCCATCGGTCTTACAAACAGGAAATCACTGGCAAGTAACGGTTTTATTTTAAGTTACCAGTCTATTACAGAGGAACTACTAAGCTCGGAAGAAGATGGATGGCATATTCAGTGAAGGGAGGAGATCAGCAGCAAGGAGATGCAAAATTTTTTGCCCAGAGTTCTCCTTTAAAGTTGCCACCTGTACTGTTGTAGAGGGAGGATTTTTCATTGGGGACACTTGTTCCTGTGACAGCTCTCTAAGTGGGAATTTCCCTCGCGTTGGAAAGATATGATTTCACTTCCTGTTGAGTCTGTAAGACAGGAGGTAAATAAAGTCTCCCTAATAAAACAAAGATGGCAAAAAAAATAAAAAATCTCTGACAGCAGTTGTAACCCTTCTCTAGTCTATCGAAAATTAAAAAAAGGTTTGCGCTTTAGATACACCTTAAAGAATATGTAATCACTAACTGAATGATGCTTAGTTTGTTAAATCACTGTGAATCAAAACAATTGCATTTTTTTTCTATATAAAGTGCTTGTTTTTCCCTTTTTTAAATTATTTGTTGCATCCCTTGCAGCCTCTTTGCAACAATCTCCGGGCAGATTCCTTGATAGTAACAACAGTGGACTGGCCTATATAATGATTAGTAAAACACTTATAGTCTCCATTGTAATGTGTTCATTGTGACAGGATGACAAGAAGCTTAGTTTTGAGACATGAAAAACCGTTGGCACCATATAATAGAAATGTCTTGAAAAACAATGGTTATGTGGCAGGATCACCGGGTTCTAGGTTAATGAAAGCTGCAGATTTAAAAATATTGAAAACTACTATTGAAATTTAGTTATAAGCATTCATTTTGCATGAGGTTTTGTAATTGGGTTTAATATATACAGTAGACCTGTATATACTGTATGTGTGCGTGTATATATATATATATATATATATATACACGCACTCACACTTGTACTGTATACACCATCAGCCATAACTTTGTGACCACTGCATTGCACTGAATAACAAAGTTAGGTGCTGAAAGTGGAACAAATGGTGGGCATAGCAGTTTGTTGTGTATGGGACTTCATAAGTGCAGACCAGTCAAGTTGTCCTTGCTGACTCATATCCACAGCCAAAAGTGCTGGAGGAATGGTCAAACATTCCCATAGATACACTCCTAAACCTTGTGGACAGCTTTCCCAGAAGAGGTGAAGCTGTTATAGCTGCAAAGGGGGGCCAACTCAATACAGACTAAGACTTAGATGCCATTAAAGTTCATGTGTGTGTAAAGGCAGGTATCCCAATACATACACACACACAATATTGTGTAAATGTTTTAGGCAGGTGTGAAGAAATGCTATAAAGTATGAATGCTTTATCAATATGTATTTTTTTTTTTTTACATCAAACAAAGGTTTTGTTAATCAACTGGTGCATACATGTTATGTTTGCTTAAACACATGAACTTGGTAACTTAACTAGTACATTGATTGTTATACAGTCAGTACATATGATAATGAGTACATTGTGCTTGTCATGTGAAAATATTCCATATGTGTACATTTAACACGTAGAAACTACACATCGAGGCACGCATCCAAGAAATCATTCCATACCAATTTGGTTTCATTATACACAGGTATCAGACTCTTGAAGCCAACAATCCCATATCTTATTGTACTTGGCAGGGCAACCTCTATTGATATATATAAATTTTTTATACGGCAAGGTATTATTCACTTCCACCTTCCATTCCACTATTTTAGGAGGCGCTTGTCTCATCCATTTTTTGGCTATAATCTTTCTTGCTGCAAAGAGTGTTTCGTGGAGAAATGTTTTTGTGTATTTGTCAATTGTGTCTGGAATTATACCCAGAAGGCATTGTTTTGGGTCTAGAGCTAGGGGTGAGTCCATTGTGTCGTGCAGAAATGTCACAATTTGTTCCCATGAGCCTTGAATCTTAGGACACGTCCAGATCAAGTGGAAAAAAGTACCTGTCTCTTTCCCACACATTAGACACGTAGTAGATTGTGTATGTTTGTATCTTGCCACTCTAAGGGGTGTGAGATATGCCCTGTGAAGAATGTAAAGCTGCGGCAGAAGGTCTGATAACTTGGGGGACACAGCCTTACAAGATTCCAGTGCCTCCCCCCACTCCTCATCCTCTATTGGTCCCACTTCTCTTTCCCATCTTGGTTTGAGATCATATGCTATTTTAGTAGAGACGGGGGTTGAGAGCATGTTATAGAAAGCTGAGATCAGTTTATGGGGGTCTGTACTCTTAATTACTGCCATAAGGACATTAGGTGTAGGGTTTGGGAGGGAATCAGGAAATTGTGCCTGTGCCGCATGATGGATTTGTAGAAATCTAAAGAACATCTGATTCTGAATTGTAAATTCTTCTTTAAGTGAATCAAAAGTTTTAAGATGTCCGTCTTTTAGTAAGTGATGCAGATTAAATATTCCCTGCATGGACCATAAAAATGTGTCATGAATTTTGTTGAATTCAGGAAGGTTCTTGTTGTGCCATACCGGCGTGTAATCATTGAACTGTGGAATTTCAAGTTTAGAGGCGACTAAGTCCCATATTTTCCTGTAATGATATAACATGGTATTTCTATTTTCTCGCTATCCGTTTTATCTAAATGGAAAAGTTGTGACAGTTGTGATGCAATGTAATACAGGTTAAAGTCAGGAAGAGCTGTGCCACCAAGGTCAGTCGGGTTCTTGAGAGTTTGCCATGCTAGTTTGTGTCTGTTGGTACCCCACACAAATGGCTTGAGAAGGGACTCTAAAGATTTGAAATGTTTCAGGGGTAAGTAAACTGGAGTATGCCAGAGAACATACAGTATTTTGGGGAGTAAGATAATTTTAATTAAATTTATGCAACCCCAGGTCCCAAGTGGTAGTTTGGACCAAACCCGTACTTTAATTTTAACCATGGAAATGAGAGGGTCTGTATTAAGGGATACATAGTCTGCAGGGGATCTAGATATATGGATCCCTAGATATTTAATAACATCAACTCTCTGAAGCGGTAATCTGGCTTGGGATTCTGGGGGTGGGAAGCTATCAATTGGTAGGATTTGGGACTTATCCCAATTGATTTTCAGTCCTGAAAATATTCCGAATTGTTCGATCGTGTGGAGTGCGGTACATAATGATGGGCCCGAATCCGCTAAATATAGCAGCGTGTCATCTGCATACATACTGTTTTTTTTCCATTAAAGAGCCCAGTCTCAGTCCTTTAATCTCCGGGTTCGCTCGGATGGATATCGCCAGGGGTTCTGCCGCAAGGGCATATAATAATGGGGATAAGGGGCAGCCCTGTCTCGTGTCTCTGCTGAGGTCAAACATCTGAGACGACCACCCATTAGCCATCACCCTGGCCCTGGGTGCCTGGTATAATAATTGAACCCATTTAATAAATTTCCGGCTGAAGCCATATCCCTCCAAGCATCTCCAGAGATACCTCCACTCCACCGAGTCGAAGGCTTTTGCTGTGTCTAGAGTCACCACAACTTGTGAGCCAACCTCCTCGTGTGTAGCGTGTATGTTCATATATAGTTTCCGGAGATTAAACGAGGTGTTGCGACCAGGCATGAAACCCGCCTGGTCTGTATGTATTAGTGATAAGATGACCTGATTAAGCCTAATGGATAGTACTTTGGCCAATATTTTGATGTCAACCTGTAGAAGGGATATTGGATGATAGGATTCTGGGTATCCCGGGTCCTTTCCTGGTTTGGGGATGAGGACTATTGTTGCCTCTGTCATGGATGGGGGTAAAGTCCCAGTCTCGAAGAGATGATTGTATAAAGTTAACAGTTTAGGGGTTAGTATTTCGCTGAATTGGGAATAAAACTCAATTGGGAGTCCGTCTGATCCTGGGGATTTAGACCTAGCGAAACTGGCAATAGCAGTTGTAATTTCGTCTGTGGTGAGGGGTGTCTCTAGTAGGTCTATCTGTTCTTCTGTCAGCTGTGGGAAAATCACCTTCTCAAGAAAGAGAGACATAGATTGTGTCTCAGTGGGAGCTGTCGTTTTGTACAAGTCAGTAAAGAATCTCTGAACATAGAGGTTACTCTGTGTGGGTCTGTTATTTGTTGTCCTCCAGGGCCATGTAGTGTGATAACCACCGGGGGTCTATCTTCGCTGTGCACCAAGTATGCCAATAACTTGCCTGCTTTTTCACCATATTAAAACATTCTTTGGAGAAAAAAAGTTTTTGTCTTGCTTTCTGGTATTGTAGCTCGGTAACTACTCTAGTTTCTAGTTTATGCAGGTCCGCATTTGCAGGGGTCGGGGTGGTGGCAAAGTTTTTCAGCAGAGGATAGGTCCTCCAGCGCCTTACCGAGGGCACTGGAGGAATTTGTCTTGATTTTATTGATAGCAGTAATTAACGTGGAGCGAGCGAATAGCTTAAAGGAGTCCCATACTGCAGAAGGCGATGCTGACTTGTCATTCTCCACAAAGTACAGTCTCCACTTATCTATATAAGCTCATTATCCTCTGGTAGAAGAGAGAGCCAAAATGGGTTCAAACGCCGTGACCGTGGTGGTTTTGCTATAGGGATGCTTAGTGTAATCCAGTAGGGACTATGATCCGAGAGTATTCTGGGGCAGAATGCAGCCTTTGATAGTCTTGGTGTCAGTCTGTGGGAGATGAGTATGAAGTCTATACGGGACATGGAGTTATGAGAGGACGAGAAGCACGAGTACGATTTAGCCTGTGGGAACTTGTGGCGCCACGTATCTGTTAAGTGGAAGGTGGAAATGAGCTTAGAGAACCTAGTTTTGTTGGGAGTGTTAAGGGTAGGCGGAGTAAGTTGCAGCCTGTCTAAAGTCGGATTTAGTGTATTATTAAAGTCGCCTAGCCAAACTGCAGATATAGCCGAATGATAGTCCCTCTTTAATTATAGAGATGTTAAATGGGGGTGGTACATAAAAAGCCAATATGAGTAGGGGTTCTCTATATAATTTAGCAAGGATAAATACAGATCGGCCCTGTGGGTCAGTGGACAATTCACACAACTCAAAATGTACCGATTTAGCTATCAAGACTGAGACTCCCCTGGAATGGGATGTGTGGGTAGAATGATATGCACGCCCACCCAACCCATGGCCGGCGAAGTGTCATCTGGATGCTCCCCTCAACATGCGTCTCCACCAAGGCTATTGTATCCGCATGCTGCTTCTTGAGGAATGTGAAGACTGCCGTACGCTTAAATTTCTCGCACATGCCCCTCACATTCCACGTAAGAAATTTTAGGGATGCCATGAACAAAACCTTTTGAAATCTAATAAAACAGTTATGTTAAGCAATTTGCTCTTTATGTATAAGGCACATAGGTTCCTAGTATGCAGACATGGATGTATCAATCTAGTATCACACAACATACATGAACATTCACATGAGTATAGCATTCGAGATGTTACTTGTTTTCTGTGGTTAGTATGCACAATCAAGTTTAACAAAACTATAAACAAATGAACTCCCACCCCCCTCCCTGCCCTGCACTGTCCCAAACTGATGCGGGCATATTCCCTTAACTTGTGTCCAACTGGGAAACATTCCATCTTCCAGGTTAGAAGAAAAATGCAGAACATCTGGCTAAGTCCCTGAGGTCTGAGTAGAACTAGGGATATCATCCATACCAGTTGTACCAGGCATGGCACGGTTTCCCGATCCCCTTGCTTCCAATTAACTGCAACTAACAAGTTCCAGAAAAGATAATCCTGGTACTGTTTCCCAGTGGTGTGTGGGGTAAAGTCTCGCTGCACGATGCATGTTGTTGGTAGGACTTCTGCCCCTCCGGAGCCCCGGAAAGTAAGTGGACTCTTATATTGTAAATGTCGAGGATTTGTACCTTGTGCTTGCACTGGTTCGTGAACGGTTCCATGTCGCATTCAAACAGTTTTTTGTGTATAGTAAGAAACAGTTCACATCAAAAAGTGTGCGGTTTCAAAAGGAAAAAAGGGTTCCCATGCAACTGCAGGGGACAATGTAACTATGCGACTCTTTACGCTGTAAACGAGTGTGGACATAATGGTTAGACCTTTATATATATATATATATATATATATATATATATATATCTGGGACTTGATCAATCAGCTCTTTTAGGAATAGCACGACGTTCCAACCAGGAAATCACTTCCCCAGGATCTTCAAAGAAGACTGCACGACCGTCATGTTCTATTCTGAGGCGTGCAGGAAAGAGCATGGAATACTTGTATTGTAAGTTCCTCAGCCTGCGCTTGGCCTCTGCAAAGCTCTGCCGACGGCGTTGTACCTCCGCTGAAAAATCTGGGAAAATAGCTACTTTTAACATTTCCTACTGGGATGTTGCCCTTCTCCCTCGCCATCCTCAGGGCTGCATCTCTATCTTTGTAATTGAGAAGTTTAGCTATGAAAGTGCGAGGGGAGGCTCCCTGCGGAGGGAGTCTGGCTGGCATGCGGTGTGCCCGCTCCACTGTGAACATAGGGGAAAAGGCTTCTCTCCCATAGGTGTTGATTAGGAATTGTTCCAGGAACGTGGTAGTGTCCTTGCTCTCAGTCCCCTCTGGCAGGCCTATCAGGCGTATATTACATCTTCTCAGCCTATTCTCCATATCATCTTGTTTGGTAAGGAGTTGGTGTATTTGTCGTTGCATGCGGTCTGAGGATGTTTGTAAGGGAGGAATGGCATCCTCCACCGTACTCAGCCTGGTCTCAGCTTCCCTCACTCTGTCCCTAAGCTTTTGAAAGTCTTGCCTAATAAGGGAGATATCCATCTTGACTTCCTCAATTTGTGCTGTGAGGGAAGTTCTGCAGAAAGTGATTGCTTCAAGTAATTTGTCAGTATCGCTCGCTGTTCGTTCCCCCCCCCCCCCCCCCCCGCTTTCTCAGAGGCTCCATCTTCCTCCATGTCCTCTTTGTCTTGGCGGCGGTACTGATCAAGTCTTGCCGCCGCTGCCTTCTGTGATTTAGTTGGTGACATGCTGCGAGGGTCTGGGATGTCACTCAGTGAGTCCCCAATCTTGTATTGGCAAAACTAGTAGCCTACAGGACAGGAGACAGTGTTGGCTTGGGCCTCAAAGCCGCCAAGATGTAAAATCTGCCCAGGTACGGCAAATGTGTAACAGATTGCCATTCCTTTTGGGGTGCTGGTAGTCTGAAGGTGCGGTAGGGAGTATGAAAAGTCCCCAAAAGAGGTTTTCCAAGTAAAGCAAAAAGGCAGCAGGATGAAGATGCAGCACAGGCCGGATGTATGGGTGTGTAAAGATGGCCGCAAACCTCTGTGTGTAGGCCGAAGCCACGGGCTTGCCTAAATGTGACCGCTGCTCCGCCTGGGGCACTGGGGGTCCAGGGAGCCTGTATGTGTGGGGAGGGATGTGTTCCAGGTCCCCAAGAAGGTTTTTTAAGAGCCAGGCAGTAGCAGGGTGTAGCTACCCTGAGATAGGCCGGGTGCACAGGAGGACCAAGATGGCCACGGGCCTCCGGGAATAGGCCGAAACCATGGACTTGCCTGAATCTGGCCACCATGTGGAGGATCGCCGCTCCGTTCGGGCCACCGCTGATCCGTTCGCCCTGAGAGTCAGCACAGGCAATGGTAGAAGTCCCAGGGGAGTTAACCCAGCGGTTAATGAAGCATATAGAGTCCAGGATTAATTACAGCAGGAGTAATGGACCGAGCTCAGGGTATGCACGTCCTACTCCATGCTGCGTCAGGCCACGCCCCCATCAATATGTATTTTAATTGTTTATTTTTATACATTTACAAATTGCAAAGTAAGCCAACAGAAGAAAATTCTAAATCAAATCAATATTTGGTGTGACTACCCTTTGGCTTCAAATCAGCATCAAATCTTACCCTTGCACATTTTGTGCACAAAGTCAGGGATTTTATAGGATTAGAGTCAGGTATATGATTAAAGTGGAGTTCCACCGTTTTTTTTTTTAAATCAGCAGCTACAAATACTGCAGCTGCTGACTTTTAAAATATGGACACTTACCTGTCCAGGGCCCCCTCGATGTTGACACCCAAAGACGATCTATCCCTCGGCTGCCGAGTGCTACCGCCGCCATCCTCGCGGCTTCACTTCCTGGTTCCCTACTGCGCATGCGCGACTCACGCTGCACTATCCCACTGGTCCCTGCTGTTTTCTGGGACCCGTGTGTCTCCCAGAATACAGCGGGGAGGACAGGAAGTGGCGTAGATACCCGCGGGTGGCTCAGGTATCTATGCCCGGAAGTGGGAGCAAAATACCTGTATTAGACAGGTATCTGCTCCCCCCTGAAAGGTGCCAAACGTGACACCGGAGAGGGTGAGGAACCGGAAAAGCGGAAGTTCCATTTTTGGAAGAAAGCAGGAGCTAATGATCATTAACATCATATGTAAGGTGAGGTTGTGGAAGAAAGTTTTCATGTCACAGGTCACACACCATGACAAGAGTGAGCACAGAAACGAGACACAAGGTTCTGCATTCTGGGGGGGGCGTGACTGGATGTGAACAAAGCAGGACGTGTTCTCAGTGAACTCCGCATCTCTCCTGCTAATACATCCGTTTTTTGGGAGTAAATAGCCCGGTTTTCGGTACCTAGGTACCGGACAGTGTGGACCGCATCCTGGTCATGAAAAAAGGAGCTGCAAAAGCTGAGAAGCAGGCTCAGAAGTGCCAACGCAGGACCCGCGCTGCACAAGGCCCTGACACGAGTCCCGCCGCCACCATCTTGCCTACCCATTGCTGTACGAAACAGGAGTGTGTACAAGCCAGGAGGATGGCGTCCTCTGCAGCCGTGGCTAAGGAATCCGGATCGGATGATTTTTCAGGCGGCCTCTCTGGTCCCAGAGACATCTCAGGATGCGATTACCAGACCTATATTGAAAGCAATAGCAGCCAGCAAAGCGGCGGTTATGGTGAGCATAGATCATCTTACTACTGAATGCACTTTAATTAGCCATGACCTGGACAAGATTAGGGGCAGGCTTACAGTGGCTGAAGATAGAATTTCTGAAGTGGAGGATTTATCTCACTCCCAGGAAAATCACTTAACAGAATTGCAGGCAATGGTGAAGTCGCTACAAAGCAGAGCAGATGATGCAGAAGACCGGCAGAGGAGGAAGAATATACGGGTGGTACACCTGCCAGAAGGGGCTGAGGGCTCTCAAACTACTTCTTTTGCAGAACTGTTTTTCAAGCAATTACTTGATCTAGGAGAGCTACCCCCAACATATGTGGTAGAATGTGCCCATCGAGTGCCCACAGGCAGGTGCCCGCCAGGAGGGCACCCAAGACCTATTCTAGTAAGGTTTCTGAACTTTAGAGATCGTGACAGAATTCTGGCTGCCTCAAGAAAACATCCTGAATTAAAGTTTGAGAACACTAAAGTGATGCTGTTTCCAGACTTTTCAGCAGAGACCCAGAGGAAAAGGCGCTCTTTTAATGAAGTGAGGAAGAGCTTGAGAAAGAAAAATATACAATACAGTATGCTTTATCCCAGCAAGCTAAGGATTCAACATAATGGTGCAGTCAAATTCTTTGATACGCCGAGTGAAGCCTGTGATTGGATGGATCGGAACATGTGAGGACTGCTGCAGTATGCCTGAGTATTTCAAAGTGCATGTATACACTTGAATGTAAGGGAAGAACAGCTCCTGCATATTTTTTCCTCTTTTATTTTAACTTGGATCTTCCTTTTTTCATTTTTTTTTATTTTACTTTTTCTTTTTTTTTTCTTTTTTTTTTTTATCCTGTACTCATATTTTGAGTTGGTGCTGTATAACGGATGAGTCAATCCGAGTGTTGTAGAATACTGGAGTCTGTGCATGCAACATTGAGACATTGACCATGAGATCTCTATTCACAGGAATACCACTGGGGGGCCCCGTATAACTGTGGTGTACAAACTTCAGATGCTCATAAGTGTGTACTCATGTATTCTACAACTTTGTTGTTTTTGGGGCTTCAAGGTATATGTTTTATTTTATTATTTTTTGATTTTTTCTGTTTTATGTGTTGTTGCATATGAGCCTCATGCTCCTTTTAATGCTCCAAGATGCGGTGTTCTGCAGACGACACGGAAGGTAATACAATTTTGCTGGACACTCGCACAGAAGATTAACTTTCTAAAAAGTAATTTATTCTTCCCTGTTTTTTTAAGTTATTCTTCCCTGTTTTTTTTTTAAGTTGGGAAGTTGTTTCAAATTTTTTTTAAGTTGGAAAGTTGTTTCAGATTGGGACTGAAAGCTACATACCGGACTTTGTTTTTGTTCTCTGGTATAATATCAGGGGGGTTTTGATACTGTTTAAAGTTTTATACAGGGATTTCTCTTTGCTCAGTTCTCTGCTCTCGGTTGGTATTAAGGAGGCTCCTGGCCTCACAGTTCGCGTATGCGGGTTACTGGAGGGGACTGATAGGCCACTACAGGGCAATTGTGTTGAAGACAGATTATGGCTAATCCTATTAAACTGGTATCATGGAACGTCCGAAGGCCTAAATAGTAAGTTTAAGAGGGCATTGGTGTTCTAGTATGTCAAACAGGTTAGGCCGCATGTTGTTCTCTTGCAGGAGACACACCTAGATGGAAGCAGGATACTTGCCTTGCGTAAGTCATGGATTCAGTGGGCTTTTCATGCCACATACTCCACCTATGCGAGGGGTGTGTCCATACTTATAAGTAAGTCTGTTCCATGCACAGTTCATCAAGTGATATCAGACCCGGGGGGAAGATACGTGGCCTTGGTATTAGATATGTGCTCCAGTAAAGTATTATTAGTGAATGTATACCTGCCGCCTCCTTTCAATGTACAATGTTTATATGATATGCTAGTCAAATTGGCGCCTCATGCTCATCTTCCAATGTTAATCATGGGGGACTTCAATGCCACCTTGGGGGCGTTGGACTCCTCGAATGTGGGAAGATCTGGTTTGGTGGATCTTACATCCTGGGTAACAATGGCAGGCCTTACTGAGATATGGAGGGCGAAAAACCCCACTGCCAGGTGTTTCTCACATATATTACAGACACACCGCTCTTCAGCAAGGATAGACCTTGCATTTGGTAGTCCGGTAATGCTGTCTTACGTGAAGGAGGTTGAGTACCTTCCGGGGGGATCTGTCCGATCATAACCCACTTTCTGTCTCTCTGGCTCTTCCCTCAGGGGAAGGGACGGGGGGGTGGAGACTTTCGCCAGGTTGCCTACAAAATGATTGGATCACTACTCTACTGGGGGACTCGATTACAAATTATTGGAAATCAAATGAGAGTTCTGTGGACCCTTCAATGGTGTGGGATGCATTTAAGGCGGTAGTCAGAGGGGATAGTATTTCTGCCATAAAAAAAGAAAGGGTTAAACAAAACGCAGAGGTTAAATTGTTAGAAGACAAAGAAAGAGAATGTGCTGAGAGCAATGCTAATTGTCCCTCGGATTCTTCCTATGTGGCATTGTTGGAGGCTCAGAGGTTGCTAAACCTGCGTTTCAATAATTTGGCACATACAGAGTCAATGCCTAAGACAGAATCACTGTTTATGGAGGGAGATAAAAATGGGAAGCTGGTGGCAGACTCTCGCCAACTAACTAACATCTCAGTTGTCAAAAATAGGGACGGGGACTTGGTCAGAGATCCAAAGGACATAATGTCTGAGTTTCCGGACTATTTTTCGACCCTATATGCCCCCATTCAACAATATGACCACTTAGCCTTGGAGGACTTGTTGGGGGGCTTCCCATTCCTAGACTATCTGACACTGAAAGGGAGGTCTTAGAGGCGGACATCTCTGAAAAAGAGGTGATGTCAGCGATATTTACATTTCCCCCTAATAAAGCGCCAGGCCCAGACGGGTTTCCAGCGGACTTTTATAAGACGTATGCTGATCGGTTAGTACCCAGAGTCACAGCACTGTTAGCGCATTGTAAGCAAAGTCAGCAATTACCCGCGTCTATGCTAGACGCGTATATGATTCTACTTCCCAAACCTGGTAAGGACCCTTTAGAATGTTCATCATACAGACCGATCGCTTTATTAAACATGGATTTAAAAATCCTAACGAAGGTTTTAGCAAAGAGACTGGCGGGAATCATTTCTACATTGGTGGATATTGACCAGACGGGGTTTATGCCCGGCAAGTCGACGGACACCAACCTTAGGAGGCTTTTTACTCATCTGCAGATCCAAAGCTTTGACACACCCACTAGAGTGATGGTGTCTATCGATATTGAAAAAGCTTTCGACTCTATCGACTGGCACTATATGTTAACGGTACTTGAGAAAATGGGTTTTGGTCCGACCTTTAGAGGATGGGAAGAATGCTGTATAGCAATCCCAGAACAGCAGTCCGAATGGGAGCACATACATCCCCATTTTTCCAAATTGGCAGGGGCACCAGGCAAGGATGTCCCCTGTCACCGTTTTTGTTTGCCCTCATGATGGAACCTATAGCAGTAGTGTTGAGGGAGGCGGGAGAAGTTAGGGCGATCTAGGTGAACAACATAGATGAAAGTCTGGCACTTTACGCGGACGATATGTTGCTGTTCCTGAGAGACCCAGGGGAATCACTAGTTGCTGCGCTACGCATTATGAACAAGTTTTCTCAGTATTCTGGGCTAAAAATTAATTGGACTAAATCGTCTATTCTACCTATTGATAAAGGGGCGAGAGACGTGGCTGACCCGGATTTGCCATTGAAGTGGGTATTTCAGTTCACATACTTGGGGATCAAAATTACAGCAGATGTGGTGGATTATATGTCACTTAACCTGTCACCTCTTCTGATATTTTTCAAGCCGAAGGCTCTAGCCTGGCAGAGACTCCCTTTGTCTCTTATGGGCCGGATTAACCTGCTGAAAATGAAAATTCTACCTGTCATATTATATTTTTTGAGAAATGCTCCCATTTGGATCCCCAAATCCTTTTTTAAAAAATTGGATAGTCTCACTAGTTCTTTTCTTTGGGCTCCTAAACAGCCAAGAATAGGACTGAAAGAACCATGGGGTGGGGGTGGTTTGGCCCTTCCGGATTGGAGGAAATATTACATCCCTGGACAGATGGTGGTAGTGCATAGGTGGCTGATCTCGGATGCTGGGGACTCTGCAACAGTCCTGGAAGCCGCACATCTAGGCTCCTATGAGTCTCTGCGGGTGGCCATTCATAGAGGAACCAAAATGGATCTTCCTCTTACAGACTCAATGAAGGCCATGATTAAGGCATGGGGGGAAGTGGTCGGAATGGCTTGTCCTAGTTACCAGGGTCTCTCCCCATCCACCCCTCTGTGGACGAACCCTAGACTGTCACATTTTTATTCATTTCACGATCCTATGGGTTGGGCAACTAGGGGTATAAAAACTCTTAAAGACATTACTATGATAGGGGAATTGCTGACGTTTGACCAGCTCAAAGCCAGGCATGACTTACCTAACAATTACTTTTTCAGGTAAATCCAATTAAGACATGCGTTTAACTCGCAATTTAAAAATATGCCGGTGGAATCATTTCCCTCAGATTTAGAAAACCTGTTATCCACAGAAGACCTTCCCAAGACGCTTTCAGCTTCTTTTAAGGAGTTGTTTAAGATAATGCCAAAGGCAGTAAATAAATGTAGAGAGCATTGGGAAGCTGAGGTACCTGATGTTCAGGGCGAGGATTGGGATGATATGTGGTTGCACCCTTTTCAACACTTAATAGCAGCTAGAGATAAATTAATTAATTTCAAATTCTTGCACAGGATATATTATACACCAGCTAGGCTGGCTTCTATTTACCCAACGGTGCAAGCGGAATGTTGGAGGTGCTCCTTTGCTCCAGCGGCGGCTGAACATATTTTTTGGAGCTGCCCTCAGATCAAACAGTATTGGTCTGAGGTCACTTCCTGTATCTCGGAGGTTAGAATGACTACGATCCCAATGACGGTAAGGGTGTGTCTCTTGGGTTTGGTTGAGGAAGTCTTCCCTACACGTGCGCATAGAACTCTCCTCACAATACTCTTGTTCTATGGAAGGAAGGCTATTCTGTTGCAGTGGCGTAGACCAGGGGCACCCGCTCTGTGCTTCTGGAAGAGATTGGTCAATGCTATGATGCCTTATAGAGCAATGGGGGTGGGGTTATGGGAGGGAGGGGGGGAATTTTTGTTGCAATTACTATGGTTAGTTAGATACTGTTAGTCAGACAGTAGGCATCTTGGCCATGTTGGCCTATTCTAGCTCAAAACGCAGAGCTAGATATACTTTGTTTTTCTGTATGTGTTGTTTAAAAAAAAATAATAAAAAGAAATTTATAAAAAAAAAAAAAAAAAGGTTCTGCATTAGCAGGTCTCTCCCAGGCAAAGATTTCAAAGAAGACTGGGGTTTCAAGATGTGCTTTTTAAGCTATTTTGAAGAAGCACAAAGAAACAGGCCCATAGACATAGTGGTCAGCCAAGGAAACACAATGCAGCAAACTAAATACACGTCATGCAGGGGCGTGGTCTAAACCTGGACTAAGATGGCTGCTTGAAATCTCTGCTCCTGCACATCAAGGTCCACTTTTCTGTTGATCGAAGGAGATACACCGCACAACCATGGGGAAAACAGACTCTTCTCCCCCATTCCCACTTGCCCAGGGCATCGGGCACCCAGCTGTGTCGCAATATTCTAGAACTTTTCCGGACTCAGCACAGAGACGTTCATGGCTTCCACACAGGAGTCCAGCTCTTCTAGCAGAAGCCCGGCATGCTCTCGGCTCACAGCCCGCTGCCCTGGACTCACAACCATGCAAACCGCTGAATCTGGGAGATTTACAAGCCGTGGCTTTAGACATTAACCACTTCAGCCCCGGAAGGATTTACCCCCTTTCTGACCAGAGCACTTTTTACAATTTGGCACTGCGTCGCTTTAACTGCTAATTGCGCGGTCATGCAATGCTGTACCCAAACTAAAGTTGCGTCCTTTTCTTCCCACAAATAGAGCTTTCTTTTGATGGTATTTGATCACCTCTGCCATTTTTATTTTTTGCGCTATAAACGGAAAAACACCGAAAATTTTGAAAAAAAATGATATTTTCTTCTTTTTGTTATAAAAGAAATCCAATAAACTCAATTTTAGTCACACATTTAGGCCAAAATGTATTCGGCCACATGTCTTTGGTAAAAAAAAATGTCAGTAAGCGTATATTTATTGGTTTGCGCAAAAGTTATAGTGTCTGCAAACTAGGGTACATTTTCTGGAATTTACACAGCTTTTAGTTTGACTGCCATTTCTTGAGGTGCTAAAATGGCAGGGCAGTACAAACCCCCCCCAAATTACCCCATTTTGGAAAGTAGACACCCCAAGGAAATTGCTGAGAGGCATGTTGAGCCCATTGAATATTAATTTTTTTTTTTTGTCCCAAGTGAATGAATAATGACAAAAAAAAATACAAAAAGTTGCTACTAAATGATATATTGCTCACACAGGCCATGGGCATATGTGGAATTGCACCCCAAAATACATTTAGCTGCTTCTCCTGAGTATGGGGATACCACATGTGTGGGACTTTTTGGGAGCCTAGCTGCATACGGGGCCCCGAAAACCAATCACTGCCTTCAGGATTTCTAAGGGCGTAAATTTTTGATTCACTCCTCACTACCTATCACAGTTTCGAAGGCCATAAAATGCCAAGATAGCACAAAACCCCCCCAAATGACCCCATTTTGGAAAGTAGACACCCCAAACTATTTGCTGAGAGGCATGGTGAGTATTTTGCAGCTCTCATTTGTTTTTGAAAATGAAGAAAAACAAGAAAAATTTTTTTTTCTTTTTTCAATTTTCAAAACTTTGTGACAAAAAGCGAGGTCTGCAAAATACTCACTATACCTCTCAGCAAATAGCTTGGGGTGTCTACTTTCCAAAATAGGGTCATTTGGGGGGGTTTTGTGCCACCTGGGCATTCCATGGCCTCCGAAACTGTGATAGGCAGTGAAGAGTGAAATCAAAAATTTACGCCCTTAGAAAGCCTGAAGGCGGTGCTTGGTTTTCGGGGTCCCGTACGCAGCTAGGCTCCCAAAAAGTCTCACACATGGTATCCCCGTACTCAGGAGAAGCAACGGAATGTATTTTGGGGTGTAATTTCACATATTCCCATGGCATGTTTGAGCAATATATCATTTAGTGACAACTTTGTGCAAAAAAAAAAATGTGTCTTTTTTCCCGCAACTTGTGTCACAATATAAAATATTCCATGGACTCTACATGCCTCTCAGCAAATAGCTTGGGGTGTCTACTTTCCAAAATGGGGTCATTTGGGGGGGGTTTGAACTGTCCTGGCATTTTATGCACAACATTTAGAAGCTTATGTCACACATCACCCACTCTTCTAACCACTTAGTGGTGAAATCACCTCCGACAGCGCTGGAGTCACGGCCTTATGTATTGTGGGAGCAAACGCTGTTGCTGTCAAGATAAATAAATCCGCTCTGCAGCTGAATGGCGTACCAACAAAACACAGTAAACCGTAAAGTATAAAAAAATTGCATATCTGAAAAGCAAACCTGGTAAAACATAATAACAATAAAACATTGCAGAATAGAATACAGTAAAAAAGAGCAGAACAATAGAGAGAGAATAGAGAGAGAGAGAGAACAATAAAACGACAACTATTTTTGTTTTTTTTTGTTATTTTTTTACACTTTTTTTTAGTAACTTTAACTTTTGTAACTGGTACCAGGTTTGGGTCTCTCAAAATGCGATGGCATCTTGGGAGACCCTGTGAAAGCGTTTCCTAGTCTGTGCAATGCTGTACCCTACGCTAAAACTCAACTAGTGTATGGTAGCGTTCAAAACATTCACCAATGCATAGACCAGGAATGTCAGGACAGGAGGGATAATAATACTGGGTGTCACGCCTAAATCTGCGCTTGCTACAGACATGACATCTTCTTTGGGGGGCTCGTTGGGTATGGGTACTCGAGAGGACATAAGGAAAATGCCTCTCATGCAGCCGGCTTACTGCATTTGGTTGGGGAAGGTGAGGTGGCGTACCGTCTGGAAACAGAAGGGCTCTGACGATCTCTTCCTGGAATTTAAGGAAGGATCTAGTCCGTCCTGAAGCTCTGTATAGCACATGAGCGTTCAGCAAAGCCAATTGAAATAAATAAACAGATGCTTTTTTGTACCAGCGTCTGGCCTTATGGGCAACTAGGTACGGCACCAACAACTGGTCGTTGAGGTTCACCCCTCCCATATTTTGGTTATATTCGTGGACACAGAGGGGTTTCTCCACAACACCAGTCGCCGTAGTAATTTGGACCGTCGTGTCTGCATGAAGGGAGATAAGAACGAAAACATTCTTATTATCCCTCCACTTCATAGCGAGCAAGTTATTACACTTCAAGCAGGCTTTCTCCCCCAGCCTAAGAAGGGAATCTACAAGCCGCTGGGGAAAGCCCCGGCGATTAGGTGCCACATGCTCCAATCTGTTGATCAAAAAGGTGACTAAAAAGTGGCACGCTCGTGTAATAATTGTCCACGTACATGTGGTACCCCTTTCCGAATAAGGGTGACACCAAGCCCCACACAATCTTGCCAGCGCTTCCTATGTAGTCAGGGCAGTTTGTCGGCTCTACGTGACTATCTTTGCCCTTGTAAACCATAAATCTACATGTATAGCCTGTGGCCCTGTCACAGAGCTTATACATCTTGACCCCGTATCTGGCACGCTTGGTGGGAAGGTACTGTTTGAATGACAAGCGGCCAGAAAATTTAATCAGGGACTCATCAACGCAGACAACTTGATGGGGAGTAAACAAGTCTGCAAAACGCTGGTTGAAGTGGGTTACAAGGGGCCAAGTTTTGTAGAGCCGATCGTATCCAGGGTCTCCACGAGGATGACAGAGTTCATTGTCATTGAAGTGCATGAACTGCAAAATCTGCTCGTATCGTGCCCTGGTCATGGAGGCAGAGAACAAGGGCATATGGTGAATTGGGTCAGTGGACCAATATGACCGCAACTCACTCTTTTTAGTTATGCCCATGTTGAGGGAAAGGCCCAGAAAGATCTTAAATTCGGAGACCGTAATTCGTCTCCAGTCTCTGGCAAGGGAGGACTGGGGAATAGTGGCGATGTGTTGTCCAGCGTATAAATTACTTTGGTCCACAATAGATTTATAGAGATCTTCGGTGAAAAACAGCCAATAAAAATCCAGTGGCGTAAAATCAACTGTTTCCACCTGAATTCCGGGTTGGCCAGTGAATGGGGGAAGTACGGGTGCTGCAGAAGTGGTGGGTTCCCAATTCGGATTGGCTAATGCAGCAGGAAGGGCACTATGGGCACGACGGGCCTGTGTTTGTCGTCTTGGTGGCAGCGGGACACTGCTAGTGCTTGCCACCTTGCCAGCTTGAACTGCACTTATGGGACTCGCCACATCACCACGTGATACTGCAGTGCTGGATGTACGACCAGGGTGTACTAGGCCGCTGGTGCTTGCCAGTTCACCAGAAGGAATAGCGGCGCTAGTACTGCTCTGCTCCATACAAGGGACCTGCGGTTCTTGCACTTCAAGGACAGAAGAAGAAGATTGGGGTCTGGTACGCCTGACCTTAGCAGGGACTACAACTCCGTCGTCAGAGCTATCTGTCATGGAGCCGCTGTCCTCTACAGGATCGTATTTTGAGCCTGAATCTGACAGATGAGTGACTTCCTCTTCACTCTGTCATGCTCAGAAACGTGTAGGCCTCTTCACTAGTGTACCTTCGGTTTGCCATTTTGGGCTCTAAATTTAGGGGTACACTAGTGAGACTCACAGGCAAAAAAGCTCCTGACTGTCAGCAACTGATTCAAAACGCTACCAAAAAACTGTTAGCGATCGCAGGGATCAGGCCTGACTCTGCGAACGCTGCAGTTATATGTGCTTAGTGTTTTGTAAGTGTCAGTGATCGATCAATACTGCACTTGGGTGGGCTGGGCAGGGCTAGGCCGAGGGGCAAAACGCAGGTGCTAACAGGTATCTGGGCTGATCCCGCTAACACTGTGTTTATGGGAACCCTGAACTGCTGGGGATGCTAGTATAGATCTGATCGGATCAGAAACTGATCCATTCAGATACTATAGCACTAAGGGAGGTGTATGCTGCGTGCGTGGGTGTTAGCGGTACTGGCACTAACCTGACGCTGCCTGGGGCGACGCAGACCTTATCTGACCCTAAAAACGTAACTTATATCACCGCCGGGCAATTAGGGGGTTAAACCTTTATAAGGTAATAAACGGCGGGTGCCCTAAAACTAAAATAAACTATAAAAAACAAACTAACTAACCAGCGTCACCTGTAACATTTATACTGTGATCACTGATGAAAGTTAACTAGGGGGCAATCAGGCAGTTAAAACCTTTAGTAGGTAGTATATGGGGGTCCCTGTCGCTATAAAACGCTGACGGCGAACCTATATACTTACCTCCCTAACTAGCGTCACCAGTGACACTAATACAGCGATCAGAAAAACGATCGCTTAGTGACACTGGCGACGGGGGGTGATCAAGGGGTTAACCTTTATTAGGGGGGTTAGGGGGGTACCCCAGACCTAAAGGGGGCTAACCCTAACTGCCCTAACACTTATAACTGTCACAAACTGACACCAATGCAAAAAAAAACTGCTATTGGTGTCACTGTGACAGGGGGTACAGGGGGGTGACTGGGGGGTGAAAAGTGTGCCTGGCGTGTTCTACTGGTTGGTGCACTTACTTGATGTCTTCTCTCCTCGGCGCCGGAACGAAAAAGACCGGCTCGAGGAGCGATGACATCACTTCCTCTGCCTCTGTTTACATTACAGAGGCAGAGGAAGATTCTCATTGGCTAGGAGCGATCGCGAGGGGGGGGGCCACGAATGGATGGCCTCCCCCTCACGTCTGATCGCTGCCAGACAGAAGCCGACCGCCTCAGGCACCGGGGGGGTCCGATCGGACCCCCCCGCCCGTGAGAGGCAGATCACGTTCAGGTACGTGATTCTGCCTGCCCGTGCCATTCTGCTGACGTACATCGTCATGAGGCTGTCGGCAAGTGGTTAAAGACACGCTTTCATCAGCCATCTCAGATTTCCCCTTATATAACCTACAGGTGGAATTTCCCCTTTTGTTTGTCAGACGCAGCCATTGGCCGCACAGCGAATCTGCGTTTCCCAGAAGACCTACTGTCTTTCTGCAAGATCCTGAATTTACCATTAATGGACCTTCCTGAATGGTACAACGGATACCGCTTACCAAATCCACTGCCAGCCACACCCATGGAGGAAGGAGGACACCCCAATTCTAGACACCACAGATCTTCACCATCCGCTTCACCCCCATCCTCAAATTGTCGGTCCCCAGGAGGAAGCAGCCTGCCTGCCTCTCCCGCCTAATGCAAAGCGCACCATGACTGATACCACAGTGAGCTGATCTTCTGCATCAAAGATGCCGTTTGAACATTTCCCAGATTCTGAGCAACTCCACAGCTGGGTTTCACAGAAGTCCGCACTTATGTAGCTTCCTCACTCGGATCCTATTTCTACCCTCCGGCACCTAGAACAGCAATACACCAAGAGACTCCACCACTTGCTGAGTTACTAAAAAATGTATTGGTACCTCTTAATGATACTGTAAGCCTCTGTTTTTCCTTGTCAAAAGAAGTTTATTGAGTATACAATGTTATAAAGATACATAAAGTAAGTTTACAAGGATCTATAAAGTAAGCTCATTGTTTTACAGTAGGGTTTATGTAGGTAAATATCATGAAATTTCAAATATTAAACATTGGGTTCACGTAAACCTAAATTACATTAAAGATATATATCATTTCCTTAGTTACTTTTGTAGGTATTTAAATGATTTATACCTACTATACATATTGTTTACAAGTAGAGTGTATATAGGTCAAATAAATTCTGATAATGAGCTTTAATCGTAAGGTGGAGAAAAGGAAAGAGAAAGAAGAAAAAGGGTTGAAAGGTAGAGGTATGGTCCACAAGGTTGTCCCGCTCGTCAGTTTATTATTCTTTTTAGTTTTCTTTGAAGCCTTAGAATGGGTGTCTCTGTAAGTCATTTAATCTGTTACCATGGCAACAGGACAGAGTCATTGAAGTTTGACAGGAACTGTTGTTTTATCCAAGGATGCCAAAGTTTTTTAAATTTTGGAATTTGATTTTGATCGATGGCTACCATCTTAGCATGGGACATTGTATTATTCATTCTGTGAATTGTTTCTGCTAGTACCAATGTAGGAGATTTCCATGCCTTGGCCACTGTTTGTTTTGCAGCCGTTATTAATTGGATCATAAGTTTGAATTGAGAGAGTGTTAACCATTCCGGTTTTAGATTAAGTAAAGTTAAATATGGATCTGGTTGTATTATTTTTTTAAATATTTTAGATGCAATCACGAAGACTTCCTTCCAGAAGGTTTGGATTACTGGGCACGTCCACTATATGTGTAAATATGTGCCTATTTCTGGGCATCCTCGAAAACAAAGAGCTGAGGTATTAGGTGAATATTTTGCCACTCTAGCGGGTACAAGGTACCAGCGAGTTAGGACTTTATAATTTGTCTCCAGTGCTAAGATGTTGGGTGAAGATGACTTAGATGTGAGCCATATGTTAGACCAGTCCGTGTCTTCTAAAGTTCGTCCCAGGTCCTCCTCCCACCTCTGAACGTAAGAGGGTCTATTAAGATTTGCTACTCCATATAATTGATTATAAAGTGATGAAATTGTACCTTTAGCAAATGGATCTTTTGTACAGATTGATTCAAAAATGGATAATTGGGATAATGGTGTATCCCCCTTTAGGAATGGTGTATAGAAATTTTTGATTTGGAGATATCTAAATATCTCAGAGTTTGGTAGATCATATTTTTCTCTAAGCGATGGGAATGAAAGGAATGATTTAGATGCTATGAAGTCATTTAGTGTCTGAATGCCTGATGTTGTCCAAGCTTTAAAAGAATTTGGGTAGATCCATGCCGGATAAAAGGCCGGATTTCTGATAAAAGAAAGGAGAGGATTGTGTGGAGATTGTAACTGATATTTGGTTTTTAGTTTATCCCAGAGAGATAAGAAGTGTTTAGTTATGGGATTATGAATTTTAAAGTGGTCTTTAGGATCAAGCCATAATAAATTTGATATTAATAGAGGGTCATTTTCTGAAGCCTCTATAAATACCCATAATGGGATTTCCTGTTTTGCATGGTATTTGGACAGACTGGCCAAATGTGCTGCTCTGTAGTAGTTAGTAAAATTAGGGTATCCCAGGCCTCCTTTATTTTTGGGAAGATGTAGTGTGTGTATAGGTATACGTGGTTTAGAAGAGCCCCATATAAACGAAGTTGCTCTTTTTTGTACTATTCTCAAAAAATAGGAAGGAATTGGAATAGGGAGGACTCTGAATAGATAAAGCAATTTGGGTAGAATAGTCATTTTGATTGCATTAATCTTCCCTATCCAGGATAAAGGAAGTTGCGACCATTGTTTTATTAGATTTGTGATCTGTCTTAATACAGGAGGATAATTGGTTGAGAATAAGTCAGAATGAGATGCTGTTAAATGAATTCCAAGATATGGAATTGATTTTTCTGCCCATGTGAATGGGAGTGCAGCCCTAGCCGGGATCAATTCCATGTTTGTGAGTGAAATATTAAGCACTAGGCATTTCTTAGGATTAATCATAAGGCCGGATAGGGCTGCAAATCCATCAAGAGCTGGTATTAAGTTAGGACCAGAGACCTGTGGTGATGATAGAAAAAGTAATATATCGTCTGCAAATATACATACTTTGTGTGTAATACCTCCTACTTCAATGCCAGTTATAGTTTGGTTTGTTCTGATGTATTGGGCCATGGGTTCGAGTATAAGGGCAAATAATAAGGGAGATAATGGGCAACCCTGTCGGGTACCTCTTTCAATATTAAAGGCTTCAGATTTGTATCCAGCATATTTTATATAGGCTTTGGGTTTATTATATAATGCTTTGATCCATGTTAAAAAGTGGGGTCCAAAACCCCATTTTTGTAATGAATATTGCATATATTGCCAGGATACTGTGTCAAATGCCCTCTTAACATCGAGAGATAGAAAACATAAAGGGATTTTCCGTTTTTTAGCAATATGTGCCAAAAACACTGCCCTGCGTATATTATCGCCTGCCTGTCTATTTGGCATGAAGCCTACTTGATCTCTATGTATTAATTTTCCTATAATGCTATTGAGGCGTTTTTGCTATTATTTTTGCTAATAATTTAATATCGAGGTTTAACAGAGAGATAGGCCGATAATTCACACAGGAAGTATCATCAGAAAGGGGTTTTGGGATCATACAAACAGTTGCCATTAGTGTTTCTTGCCGAAAAGAATGTCCATCTAGAAGTTTGTTAAAAGTTTCAGTGAGAATGGGAGAGAGTATTTCTGAGAATGTTTTATAGTATAAAGCCGAGTAGCCATCTGGGCCTGGTCTTTTGTTAAGTTTTAGGTGTTTTATGGCGTTAGCAACTTCATCTATAGTTATAGGCTCATCCAAACTGCTTTTTTGATTCTGAGATAACTCAGGTAAGGTTATTTTTGAGAAGAAGGATTCAGCCTCTGTAGGATTAAATTCATTGTTTGTCTTGTATAAAGTTGCGAGATGTGAGTGAAATTTATGGACTATTTTAACTGGATTACAAGTGTAAACATTTTTTGATAATTTCAAACGTATTGGTTTGAAAGATTTGTTAGTTGAATTTAATGCCCGAGCCAAATATGTACCTGGTTTGTTTGTATTCATGTAGAAATTGTGTTTGGAGCGTTTGAGGGATTTATCAACTGATTCAGTGAGAAATAGATCGTATTCCAATCTAGATTTTTCCAGATGAGATTTTGTACTCTGAGATGGATTATCTTGAAATGATATGTAGGCTGCATTAAAATTGAGTTCTAGTTTTTTTGCTAGATTTTTGCGTTCCCGTTTAAATAGTGCCATTTGTCTTTGTATTGTACCACACAAGACAGGCTTATGAGCTTCCCACAGTGTTATTGGGGAGATGTCTGTTGTATTATTAATTGATATGTATTCCTTTAAAGCTTGTTCAATGGCCATCTGATGTAGTGGGTGTTTGAGCATTATGTCCTGTAAGTACCACGTTGGGTCATGCGCTTTTGGTATGGCTGAGGCTATAGTAGTGTATACTGCATTATGGTCAGACCACGGAATCGGAATTATATCTGATGCAATAATTTCTGGTATCATTCCTATTGTTAGAAAAATATGATCTATTCTAGTGAAGGTTTGATGGGGGTGCGAGAAATAAGTGAATTTCTTTTTCATTGGGTTACTTTCTCTCCACGAATCTACCAGATTGTATTTGGAAAGAAGTTGAGAAAAAGGTAATCTAGAGGTTATTTTGGATGGTGTAATAGGTGATTTATCTAGAAATGGGAGGAGGACCTGGTTCGAATCCCCACACATTATCACTGTTCCTATTTTGTGTGTATTAATCACTTGTAATATATGTGAGAGGAATGGTGTAGGTTGTTTGTTAGGAGCGTAGTAGGAAATCACCGTGATTGCTGTATCCATTATATAACCCATGAGTATCAGGTATCTACCTTCTGGGTCTTTAATTTCTGATGATAAGGTGAATGGTGTGGATCGGTGAAATGCAATTAGAGTTCCCCTTTGCTTGGTACAGGCAGAAGCCGTGTAAATTTGTTGATAAAAAGGAGAAATATATTTTGGAGTAGAATCTTTGGTGAAGTGTGTTTCTTGGAGGCATACTATGTGAGCCTTCTTGTTATGGAAAGTACGGAAGGCTTTGGTCCTTTTTTGAGGGACATTTATTCCCTGAACATTCAGGGAAAGTATATTCAGTGGTGCCATGGCAACAGATCAAATAGTTTTGACTTACTTTTTGTTATGCAGAGCTGACTGCGCAGATCAACCTGTGTGGACTGAAGAGATGAATAGATAGAAAAGAAACCAGTGAATTCTGGAGTAAAGAGTAAACAAAAAACATATGAGATTAGATGATACATTGTATAAATTATTTTTTGCAAGTAATCACAATTTACCCGTGAAAGAGAATAAATATCTCTCTCAGGGGAATAAGTGCCTTTGTCACACTCCCACATAATATGGTTGGGAGAATGAGGAGGGCTAATGGGGGTACACGGATCTTCCGCTTACAGGAGAGAAGTGCTATGTCAAAAGACATCAAAATGATGTTTCATTAATTGGAGTGCAGAATATAGTTTTTGTTGAAATTATTTATTCCAGGGTGGTTGTATATGGTTAGTCTTGCCCTGGGCTAAATAATTCAGTTAGAAAGGTACTGTTAATAACTTTGGTATTGATGAAGATAGTTTGAATTATTTTGGGATTTTAACCCTTTTAGAGTAAACAATTACATATTTTATTCATATGTAACTGTTTAGATATGTTAACTCATAAAATTGAGATTGTATTGCTTCAGATTAGAATAAACAAAAACATAATTCTAGGAACTAGTTAGGTAATAATATATTTGTTTTAAGAAAAGAAAGAAAAAGCTTCCATTACTTCTGGATTATTGAACATATTTGTCCTAAAAAGTAATAAATCTATTGTTTATTACCTGATAATATATAACTGAACAAGAATTTCCTTATTTCACTTATATATTCTAAGGCTATATGAATCAGAAGTAATAAGAAATATAACTGGAATGTAACATGATCCCACACAGTGTGTGACTATCAGAATGCAGTTACATTCAGTTATAAATACAGGTTTTTTTATAGAGAACCATCTCTTAGTATAATAAATGAAGAGATATCAGGAATTAGGATGTCAGTCCATTGAATCTTCTTGGTCCATGGATGATGTGGCATAACGGCCTCTTTTGTGAGAATGATGATTCCCATTTTGTTCTGATATTTTCTGGGTGCTGCCTGAAGGTGAAGATGATGCCATTCTTCTGCATGTGGGAGTGTTGCTGCTTGTGGGTTCTGTCAGATTTAATTTTAAAAGGGTTTGTTGTAGTTCATCTGCTGATCTGCTTCTGTAAATTGTACCTTGGTAGTTAAATCTGACTGAAAAGGGGAAGCCCCATTGATACATAATGTTGTGGCGTTGCAGTTCCATTAGTTGGGGTTTCATGGATCGTCTTTTAGTAATAGTAAGTTGGGATAGGTCAGCAAAAATTTGATAATTGTGTCCTTGAAAATTAAGTTCCTTTTTTTCTCTTGCAGCAATTAGTATTTGTTCTTTCGTTCTGTAATAATGAAATTTTGTGATTATATCACGTGGGGGTCCATCTTTCTTTTTGGCTGTGAGGGCTCTGTGTACTCTGTCCAGTTCTAAACGTTCAATAGGGATATCTGGCTTTAGTTCTTGTAATAGAGCAGTAATAGTAGATTGCAGGTCTGTCACAGTTTCAGGTATTCCCCTTATGCGCAAGTTTGAACGTCTGGCTCTATTTTCGTAATCTTCGAGCTTAGTTTGAAGTATTAAATTCTCTTTTTTTTATTGTTCCAACTCTGTTATATTTTCTTGGGTTGTAATTTCAATTTCATCCATTTTTATTTCTAAGGCTGCGGTGCGGTTTCCCAGCTCTCTTATTTCTTTGGTTAGGCTTTTTGTTATTTGGTCTGAGGTTTGTTTTAAAGCCTTATGAAGCATCTTTTCAAATTGTAATAATATTACTGGGGATGCTGAGGAGGCTTGTGGAGAAGTTTGTGAGAGGATTTGTTCTGTATCTGACTCAAATGGAGAGTCTTGCTGTGACATTTTCTGTCTGTGAGAGCGCCCTGATGCTGTATATTGTGAGGTGACTGGAGCTGCTTCAGCTGCAGTGAGTGCCTGTGAGCTCTTTGTGAGGTGATTTTTATTTCTGCCACGGTTTCCTCCCAGTACCATATTTTCTGCCCAAACTTTCACAGTTTGTTCCCAGGGGTAAAAAGGTTCAAATGGATACCTTTTGAGCCTGCAGGCTCCGCTTTGTCCTTCTCTTCTCTCCTCAGCGGTGTGGAGCTCTAACAATGCATGTCTGCTCCGCTAGGCTCCGCCTCCTGCCCCCGTAAGCCTCTGTTTTTAATACCTGTATCACTATTCATTTGCACATATGTTCATTGCCTTTATGACTCAATGTTCTATTATTGCACCTGCCAGCTAAATGCCTCCCCGATCTTCCCTAATACCCTTTTGTCTCCCACCCTCCCCTCCCCCCGTTATGGCGATTTTTACCTACCTCACTTATACGCTTAATGATACATAACATAATTGATTAAAACCTTTTATCTATATATGAATCAACCAATGTGGTTGCAGTTATAACCCATGAAATCAATAAGGAATGATAATGTTGCTAAAATACAAAGATCTAATTTATTTATACAGAAAAGAAATGTTAGAATAATCGGATATTACCAAATATAACATAGTGATGTTACAAATACAGTGTTTGCCAGTCCACAAAGATAGTTAATGCAAAAAAGGAGATATGGCTACAATTGACATACACATGCTATCAAGGTATTAAGGCAAATCCATCAAATTCTGATTGGCTGTAATTTCAAGTCTAGATTGTTATCATGCTTCTAATATAAGCATTAGACTTTCTTCGGTGCCTCTCTGTCTGAAACATGATTACCTTTGTTAAGTCTGTCTCTTGATTTAAAACAGTCAGCCCACTTTGATCTTAATATAACCAGTTCCGAAAATTAGCATATCAAGCCCCCAAGACCAAGTGGAGACACAACATCTGATATGGCCATCTCTACAAACAATAGGGTAACTTTGTTATCACCTGGCCATTGAAGACATCAAACAGCTTTTGAGAAACAGGAAAAAGAAGTAAGCTGGCCATATCACATCATAATATCGTAAAATATATCCTGTACATCATATCCCTGTAAAAACACATACAGTCATGGCCAAATATATTGGCACCCCTGCATTTCTGTCAAATAATGCACCACTTCACTCAAAAAATTATTGCAATTACAAATGTTTGAGCATGTTTGTTTCTCTTGTTTGTATTGGTATGACACAAAAAAGTGAGAACCAAAAAGCCAAATCTAACACATTCCACGCAAATTCCAAAAATGGACTGGACAAAATTATTGGCACCCTCAATTTAATAGTTGGTAGCACATGCCCTGGAAAAAAAACTGAAATCAATCGCTTCCTGTAAACATCAGTGAGTTTCTTATACCTCTTTACTTGAATTTTGGACCACTCTTCTTTAACCAACTGCTCCAGGTCTCTCAGATTGGAAGGGTTCCTTCTTCCAACTGCTGTTTTGAGATCTCTCCACAGGCGCTCTATGAGATTTAGATCTGGACTCATTGCTGGCCAGTTCAGTACTCTCCAGCACTTTGTCTTAAACAATTGTCCTGCTGTAAGACTTATGACCTCTGACAGAGACCCAACTTTCTGACACTGGGCCCTACACTGCACTCCAGAATTCTTTGGTAGTCTTCAGATTTCATAATGCCATGCACACGGTCAAGTCATTCAGTGCCTGCAGCAGCAAATCAACCCCCAAAACATCATTGAACCTCTGCCATGTTTTACTGTAGGGAACTGTATTCTTTTCTTTGAAGGCCTCATTTTTTTCTGAAAACACTAGACTGACAGGCTTTACCAAAACGCTGTAAATTTTGTTTCGTCTGCCCACAGCACATACTCCCAAAAGGATTTTATCTTCCTCAGTTAAGTTTCGGCAAACTCTAAATCTGGCTTTTTTATGTTTCTTTCTAGCAGTGGGGTCTTCCTGGGTCTCCTACCATACTGTCACTTTTCTTGCAAATGGAGACGTATTAGTGCGAGCTGACACAGTTGTACTTGAATTTGTCTGGAAAGTGGTCGAGGTTCTTTATCCACCATTTGAACAATCCTTTGTTGCAATCTTTGAACATTTTTTTTCTTTCGTCCACATCCAGGGAGATTAGCTACAGTGCCATGGGCTGTAAACTTTTTACCTTGAGATTGTCCATGCTTTTCCACATTTTTTTATCTCAAATCCTCAAGACAATTCTTTGCTGCTCTTTCTCTTCTCCATTCTTCGTTTGGCACACAGACACACACAGACACAACAGAAAGGTTGAGTGAATTTTTCACCATTTTAACTGGTTGCCGGTGTGATTTCTATATCAGCATGTGTTACCAGATACAGGCAACTTTGATTACAAATTACAGGAGCATAACAAACTTGGAATGCAATTATTTCTTAAAACTTTGGGAAGGTGCCAATAATTTTGTCCAGTCCATTTTGGAGTTTTGCCTGGAATGTGTCAGATTTGGCTTTTTGCTTTTCCACATTTTTGTGTCATAGCAATACAAACAAAATAAATAAACATGAGAATGCCTAAACATTTGTCATTGTAACAATTTTCTGGGTGAAGTGGTATATTATCTGACAGAAATGCAGGGGTGCCAATATTTTTGGCCATGACTGTATATACATATATAAGCAATATTTCCACATCACCCCCTACCCTAACCTAACCTCATCCCGAAAGCTTAATCTCGAGGAGTTGTCTAGGCATGCAAATCACTGGTTATCTCATCGACTGTGCTCACACACGCCCACTAGGCAGTTGTGATAAACAGAGCCATGCTACCTGGCATACATATCTTATTACGAGTCCCTTCGCTTAGAGAGGACGAAGATGACTCCTAGAAAACGACATGGTGAAATAGATGGTGAGATTTTCTTTTCCTCTCCCTCCTTGACTCCATGCCCTAGACAAGAATGCACACATTCCTCTGCTAAATGGGCTTGAGAGAAGTGACGACCTGTTACTTATCTTTACTGTTTAGAATCTGTCTGCGATCTCACTGAAGCACCATGAAGTTTTGATCTCGCTGTCTTTTCGAGAAAATGTTTACCGCTCCCCTGACTTAACTAGGTGCACATTGACAACGCACCGCACCCCCCCCCCCCCCCCGGTGTTAATATTGCAATGTAGAGTGTGGACTTATTTATCTGAGCATGGACAGCCTCACCCCACTGGTCCCATCGCAACCCCCATATCCTCTGGTATTCCCGCGCCTGATTCCTCTCTCACAGAGATGTTCTATACCAGGGATCTCAAACTGGCGGCCCTCCAGCTGTTGTGAAACTACAAGTCCCATGAGGCATTGCAAGGCTGACAGTTATAAGCATGACTCTTACAGGCAGAGGCATGATGGGACTTGTAGTTTCGCAACAGCTGGAGGGCCGCCAGTTTGAGACCCCTGTTCTATACCATGGATGCCTTTCGACTGCTATGTTGACCTAATAATTGTCTTTTATGTTTATATACGTTGCCTAAGATGTTGAATAAGCAATCTTATACCTTTACTACAAATGCTGAATACGACGGGAGCAAATTTTTTTTTTTTCTTGAGCCGAGTTGCAATATGCTGTTCCAGGGTTTCATACCTTTTCGATGGTCATGCCTTTGGTTGGCTCCACATGTTCTGGGCTTATACAGCAAGTAGACCTTGACCTCAGTTATATTCAGTTGTTATACCTCATGGGATTATCAACTACAGTTGGTAATGGGTAATTTTCAGTTTGGCCGTTCACCTAGTTCTCATCTTTGTACACTTTCGCCCCTCCTATTCTGACGGCAGGGAAAATACATGGCAGATAGTCACTCAATCCCAATACACCTATTGGTGAGCCATAACACCCAACTTACATTTTTACTGATTCCTAACTACAACAGATCCCGGGCAGACCACACTGACTATTGCTCATAGATACAGCTTACATACATGCCCCAAGAAGTCCTACCCCACACTAATCCTCTTCCAACATTATAATTAGCTTTGAATCTCCCTAACCCATTTGCCCTTGACCTCTGAAGTGCTTAAGTTTTCTGGTCCTCGTTTTATTTGCGTATCCTACCACCCTCCCACCCAGTGGTATTCTTTAATCGCACTGACATTTTCCAGATATCCAACTCCCTATTAGGGGGGATTACCTGGGCTACTCTCACCTCCGGATTATAATCAATTTTCTGTATCCCATCCCATTTCCCCCGTTACCTTGTAGTGGGGTGTTTTTTTTCTCTCCTTCCTCTCCCCCCTCCCCCTTACTTCCTCCTCTTCTCTTTAAAGTGAACTAGGGATCCCACCGGTGTTTCCTCTCCACCCAGACTTTCTTCTTCACTCCCGCACGCACAGATCCAGTGATCCTGCCTGGACCTCTCTCGCCACTTCTAAGCGCCATGACTTCCTCCATACCCAAGACCACCTCTGCCACTCTTCAAGTGGTCTCTTTAAAATGTTAAGGGACTCAACAAACCTGAGAAACGATCGCAACTCCTGACCAGCGTGCACAGTCTCAAAGCTAATGTGCTTTTCCTACAAGAAACTGCACTGATAACATTCCCAAACTCCCTAGCCTGACACATCCTACTGTTTACCACGCCACCACCGCAGGGAGTCTGGAAGACCTTCAAGCCGTGGTTTCAGACATTAAAGACTTGTAATCAGATATCTGCTTAGCTAGAAGAAACTACTCTGACCTATATGGCTTACCTCCAGCTGATCGTCCTTCAGGCGAAGACAAATCCCGCTTTTTTTTTTTTTTTTTTGAAAAATTCTGTTTATCGGTTTTTATAAGCATATCATATAACATTTGGACGTGCCAACTAGGACATCATCCATAGTAGGTCAACATGACCTCCTACCTATCTAACAAAGACCTACTGTCTAAAATACCCCACTCCCCCCCCAATTCCCCCCTCCCACCACCCATGAATTACAGCTCGACAAGATAACAGGATCTTTAGTTTCTCATCAACAAACTAAATTAAAAGCTTATGTAAGTATTCATATATTAACGGTCTTAGATGCCTCTAAAGGTAAGCATTAAAATACATGAAACCTTCAGAAGACATATTCGTCCAAATATATCACCTTCAGTCAGTACACTTCCTCCACTTTCCCACCGTGGTGCTAGACTTAAACCACGTTTGCCACACTCTATCAAATTTTTTCATACAGCCTCTAGCCTCATACGTAGCTTTGTAGTAAGGTAGCATGGAGTTCACTAGTCCCTTCCAGGATGAAATACTCAGTGCCTCTGGCTTTTTCCAGGCCAACAAAATAACCTTTCTTCCATAAAAGAGGAGTACATTTAGCATTGTTTTCATGGCACGTGTTGGTACTATATCATCCACTAGACCCAACAGACAGACCCTGACAGTCGTTGGAATCGGTACTGATATTAATTCTGCAATACAAGACGTGATGTCAACCCAAAATCTATGGATATGGGGACAATGCCAAAAAAATGTGGTCAGCATCCGCAGGTGAATGAGAACATCTCCAACATTCTGCCGATGCCGTAGGGAAGATCTTGCTCAGCCTAGCTGGGGTATAATAGCTTCTATGTAAAAATTTGAACTGGATCAACCTGTCCCTTGTGGACACCAGATGCTTAAATGGTTGGGTCCATAAATCGTCCCAGTCCTCCCCTTGCACATCCAGGACCTCCATCTCCCATCTCTCCCTGCATCTGGTGATTGCCAGTGGGGTTACCTTAAAAAATTCTTTGTAAGTTACCGAGAGAGGCTTGGCCAAGTCCCCATCTGCCAATAACGTTTCCAGAGACGAGGGCAGGGACTCCACCTTAATTTCTCTAAAATGCACCTGAAAGGCATGTCTAACCTGCAGAAATCTAAACAGATACGAATTGGGAAGATCGTGTCTCGATTGTAATTGGGAAAAGGTTAATAGCTCACCATAAGATGTTATATCTCTTAACGTCTTGATTCCTTTAACCGCCCAAATCATAAGATCTGGTAGGTTATAGACCTGTGGCAATGCCGGGTTCATCCAAATAGGGGTTGAAGGCGATACCCCTCCGTAACTAGGGCATGCCAATTTCACCGCTGTCGCCCATGCCTTGATGGTGGCTTTCATTGTCAACGTCAAAGGCAGATCTGACCTGAGACCCCTAAACAAGGCAAATCGAAGACTGTCATATGACCCCAGGTGGGTCGCCTCCAACACCGTGGCCGCATCTCCATCCTCAGCTATCAACCACCTACGAGCGAAGACCATTTGGCCCGCTGTATAATATTTTTGCCAGTCAGGCTGTGCCAAGCCCCCTTGATCCCCAGGTTCCTGCAGTACCTTAAGGCCTATTCTTGGAGACTTGGGAGCCCAGATAAGAGATGAGATGATGCTGTTAAGCTTCTGAAAGTATGATCTCGGAACCCAGACAGGTGCATGTCTCAAAGTATAAAATTGAGAGGGAGAAAATTCATTTTTAACAAACTAATGCGACCGATTAGGGACAACGGGAGTTTTATCCATGTTTGAACCTTTTGTTTTGAATAACGTTATCAATGGCAGCAAATTAAGGGCCATGTAGTCTTGGACATTCGCCGTAATTTGTACTCCCAGATACTTGATAGACGTGACCAACTGGAGCGGTAGACTAGGATCTGCCCTTGCCCTGGCCTCTGTATCTATTGGTAAAATGGAGGATTTGCCCCAATTTACTTTTAACCCTGAGAAGGTGGCAAAGTGATAAATGATGCCTAGTGCCGCTCTTAAGGAATATTCCGGTTCGTCAAGGAACAGTAACATATCGTCCGCGTATAACGCCAGGGACTCATCTATTGTACCTACAGTACCCGTATGGATCTTATATTTTTGGAGGACCTAATTGCGACCGCCAGAGGATCCAGGGCAAGGGCAAACAAAATAGGGGATGGCGGGCAGCCCTGTCGAAATCCCCTACCCACTTCAATAAAAATCCGAAGTGGATGGTCCCAGCCACTTTCGGACGTCTGTATAACATGGCTACCTATTTTCTGAATCGTGGGCCAAACCCCATAATCTCCAAGACCTTGAACATAAACAGCCAGTCTACAGAGTCAAAGGCCTTTTCAAAATCTATAGAGACCACTACTCTAGTGCTGACAGACCTTGACTGAATTTGCAAGTGGGTGAATAGTCTTCTTAAATTTGTGTCAGTCGACTTCACCGGCATAAAACCTGTTTGATCTATGTTGACAATAGAGGGGAGTACCGTAGCCAGTCTGAGGGCCAAAATCTTGGTCAAAATTTTTAAATCCATGTTTAACAAAGCTATAGGTCGGTATGATGCACATTCCTTTGGGTCCTTCCCTGGTTTTAAAAGAACAACCATATAGGCCTCCAGCATAGAGTCAGGTAAGGTGTCATGTTCATGGCAATATTCCAAGAGTAAATTAATTCTAGGGGCCAATACCTCAACATTAGCCTTATAGAAATCGTCAGGGAAGCCGCCTGGTCCAGGGGCTTTATTCTGGGGGAATGAAAATATCGCCTTTTCAATTTCCTTGGTCGTAATTTTAGCCTCTAAGTTATTCATGTCGTTTTCTGAGAGTCTTGGTATGGGTAGGTCATCTAAAAGGGAGTCTAAATCTGCAGGGTCATAAGAAGGGATTGGGGAGTAGAGAGATGAGTAAAACCTGACAAACTCTTGCATAATACGCCTGGGTTCACTAATCAAACCTCCCCTCTGGCCTGTAATAATTGAAATGCTGGTAAGCGGATGATAATCAGCAACCAGCATAGCCAAGAGTTTTCCGTTCTTGTCTCCCTCCGCAAAAACTGTCTGAGCCCTTTTCACGATGTCTGCGCGAGCTTGACCTGTGAAATGTATGGATAGAGAACGTCTCGCCTCCAGCAAGGCGTCATACTAGGTCCCCGTAGGAGTCTCCGCATGAGCCCTCGCACTCTCCCGTACCCTGCACTTAAAAAGCTCAGTCTTCTCCCTATCCTGTTTCCGTGCCGTTTTGATGGCTGAGATGCATCCCCCCCACGTCACTGCCTTAAAGGCATCCCATAAAATTTGACGGTCCGCTGTATCGGCATTGGAAGACCAATACAATTGTATGGCCTCTGCCCGCTGGACAGAAACTTGCTCACTTTGCAACCATCCGGGTGAGAGTCGCCAACTTCCCCCCCTTGCTTCCGATACAAAAGTCAGAGTAACCGCAAGGGGATTGTGGTCAGTCAGACCTCCAGCCAGATATGTTACATCTTTTACAAAGGGCAGCAATAGATTATTCCCGAAAGCTAAATTAATCCTGGCAGAGGACCTGTGGGCCGTCGACACATGCGAGAAGCAACTATCAGTTGGATGCTTCCAGCGCCACAGCGCTGTAAGATCCCCCACCGACTTCCAGCCATTCAGATCAGTGGAGCTCCCTCTAGCTGGGTTGGAGGTGTCCAACACTGCATCAAGAACAGCATTGAAATCCCCCAACAGAACCACAGGGAGGTGAGCATATGGTGCTATTTTAGCTAAGAGATCATATAATATCTTGACCTGAAAAGGGAGGGCACTTAAATATTTACCACATGATCGTTTTATGACATATATCCATAACTACCGCCACATACCTGCCTCCTGGGTCAGAGAACACCTGTTGAATCGTGCAGGGCATAGTTCTACTAATTAGGATAGAGACACCTCTAGCAAAGGTGGAGTATGTTAATTGTATGGCCTTTTGGATCCACGGTTTACGCAGAGAAAGTATTCTACTGCCATCTAAGTGTGTCTCTTGTAGGAATATGATATGTGGTCGGGTCTGTTTAAGATATTGAAATATTGAGGCCCTCTTAAGTTTGTGATTAAGGCCTCGAACATTCCAAGACACAATCCTAATATCATCCGCCATTGCAATTTTTACTGTTAAACATAAACCAGAGTACCATCTGTAGAGGGGAGTTAACCCTAGATACAATACATACTATATCTGCTAGGAAAACAAATTTAATGCATAAACCCCCAGGTCGAGCTGTGGCTCTAGAACATCCTACCCTTGCTTTTATACCAGAAACAAACAAACCCAGTCCGGCATATAGCTTTATCCCAAAACAAGAAAACAAAAAATTTGCGGTTAGTTCCCGCCGCAGCAATCGAAAGTTCGGCAGTTCCTGTAGTAGTTCCTTATCACTTCCACCTTCTGCAGTATGAATTAGTGGAGCTACATATGACAACGAAAGAGCTGCGTATATGGTTACCTCAGGGGAGGTGTTAACAAAAAAAGAAAAAGCAAATATAAACAAACAAAACCATGGACTTGTAATACAGGGTGCGTCTCCTCATAAATTCAAGAGTCCGCATAGCCAAGTCTGGGTACGTGGAAGTCACTAATGTAAGATATTCACAGGGATAATACCTGAACATAGGCGTTAACCATATCCCATACAACTCCATGGCCCTTCCATCTCCCTCAAAGGACAATGTAAATTGTGAGGAGACAACAGCCATTCAGGCCAGTACCTTTCAGGGGTTTAGACTAACCGTCTCCCCAACACATGCTTGACTGAAAAACTGTCAGGGTGAGAACCCTAGAACTCGATGAGCATGGTCAGGGTAAAGAAACCATACCAGAATAAAGAAAAACAAAATATACCAACTTCAGGTGCAGGTCTGTATGTTGGGCGCAGGGCATCAGAATTCTTTGTCCATCCATTCACAGGCTTCTTCTGGGTGTTCAAAAAATTTTACCGATCCTTTATGCTGAACCCTGAGCTTGCTAGGGTAAAACGTACTATATTTGACCTCCTTCTCCCTTAGGCATCTTCGGACCTCATTAAATGATCGTCGTTTCTGTTGTGTAGCTGCCGAGAAGTCTGTAAATAACATTACCCGCGTATTTTCTTGTCGTAGATCCTGCTGTTTTCTGGCCTGGGTCAGGATCATGTCACGATCGCGGAAATTCAGAAATCGAACCAGGAAAGGCACCTGGAGGTCTGCTGCCAGTAGGGACCCTGTGAGCTTGTTCCACAACATAGGTAGGAGGCATATCTTGTATGGATAGCAACTGTTTGAAGAGGTGCTCAGCAAATTGAGCAGGCTTGTCTCCTTCAGCCCCCTCCGGGAGCCCCACCACCCGGATGTTATTCCTCTGGCGGTCTTCTGCATCTATGGCTTTGTGTTGCAGAGTCCTAACTTGATCTCTAAGTTCAGCTAGCTGGACTTCTCTGTTAAAAAAAAGTTCAGCTAGCTGGGCACCATGATCATGAGACGTGTCTTCTGTGTCAGAGACCCGCATCTCCACCGTAGTCAGACGGCCCCGGATCTTATCTAAGTCATGCCTGATTAGGTTGCACTCAGATGAGAGGTGATCTATGCATCCCATGAGCTCTGCTTTGCTAGCACTGATTGCCTCCAAGATCGGCCGGGTCATTGCCTCTGTCCACTGCAGGAGTCCGGTCAGGTGCCTGATCAATCCCTTCTGCTTCCTTAGCCTGTGCCATCTTAGCAGCTGCTGTTTTAGCACGTTGTTCTTTTGGCGAGGAAGACAAGATGGCGGGGGCAGGGCCAGGAGCCGTATCCTTAATGGCGCGGGTTTGTCTCTGGTCCGAGGGCAGCTTAGCGGACTTCTTTGAGGCTGATGAAGGCATCGCTGGGTTCAGTACACCCTCCCCTGTCCGGTGGTAAGATTTTAAAACCGGTACAAACACTCCAAACTCACGAAGATTGATCAGGAGTAACGGAGCTCCGTTACTTGGAGGAAGGTATGCTGCCTCGATCGCATCCGGCCGGAAGTCTCGACAAATCCCGCTTTAATGCATTACATGATTTTCTTACTCAGCCCATTTCCCGCTCAGTAGCCCAAACGATGGATGACCCCTGAAGAAATTTACGTGGCGATCAAACATTTTAAAGTCTGGGACCAAATGGGTTTACAACAGCTTACTACAAATCCTACTCGGACATCCTTGCGGAACCCTTCTTACATGCTTTCAACTCCTTGTCTACTGGTACACCTTCAATGCAAAACTTACTAGAAGATCACCCCGAAAGCCAGAAAAGACCCCACATTGGTAGTTAATTATGGGCCGATCTCTCTACTAAATGTATATTTAAAGATCTTTGCAAAGATCTTGGCCAACCGCTTACTGCCAGTTTTGAATTTTCTCGTAACTACAGGTCAAGTATGCTTTATCCCTGGAAGGGAAGCCAGCGACAACACAATTAAAGCCCTGAATCTCCACCATTGGCTTACTACTTCAAATAAGCCAGGCTTTTTCCTGTCCCTGAATGCAGAGAAGGCATTCGACAGGCTGACCTGGGACTACATGGCAATAGTTCTTCATGCAATAGGATGCCGAGACCGCTTATTTAACTTTATCATGTCTCTATATGCCACCCCAACGGCGAGAGTACGAGTCAATGGCCACCTGTCGAATGCCTTTCCTACCTATAACAGAACGAGACAGGGCTGTCATCTATCCCCCTTGCTTTTTGTACTCACGGTAGAACCCTTTTTATGTCATATTCGAGCAAATGATGATAAAGGATTGATCATTAAGGGCCATACATGCAAGTTGGCGGCATTCGCTAATGGTAACTTGCTATTTCTTTCGGAACCACACGCCACGATTCCCAATATACTGAAAGATTTCACCTTGTTCCAGTACATCTACAACTTTGTAATCAACTTCATTCTTCAATCTCATGCTCTCAATATTTCTGTCAGGAAAGGGATCACCTGCTGGTGGCACTGTGGCTCCCAGATCTATAGGTTGCAGTTCCAGTGTCCACCAGCAGGTGTCCCTCAGCAACCACAAGCTCATATCATCTCATGCAATCAGTCATCGCCTGATGCTGGTTGCAGGAAGTGTATTTAAACCCTGTCCATGCTCTTCATTCCTGCCTTGGTGTTCTGTCTCCATGTGCCCCCTGACTTGTGTTCCCGATCCCAACCCTGCAGCATGATCCCTTCCTACCTGCTCGCTCCGTCTCCTGTTTCCCTCTCCCTGTCCTGTCTTGTTCCCAGCTCCCTCTACTTGATCTCCCATGTATGACCCTGGCTCTGTTACGACTACGATTTGTTTATCCTGTTTCCTGTATATACTTGGCTTGGGTAGTAGTTCATTGTGGGTCACTATTTGGTTATCTGGTTTTGCTTTACACAGTTTTAATATATTGGAGGTGCGTTTACATTTGTATTATTCACTTATTTTAAATAAATTATATTATTTTACACTTTATACAAGCCTGATATTTTTTGCGGCAGTCCACACATTTCTGGTCACATCTGTTGCTGACATAATACCAAGGCCAGTCCTGACCAGAAGTGGCTGCACAGGGAAGCCATCTTGGCTCTGCTGTTTGTGGCAGGATGCTTCCTGAGGAGGTTATATACTTTTTCTTTGCTAGTGACATAGGAAAAAGAATACTGCCACCAGATATTGAAGGAGTGGGACAGTGACCAATTGTTTGAATGCATTCATCTTGCTCGATTTCTAGTTGATCAGGGCAGGATGTTGTTTGCAGAATGCTCAGCCATTGATTCAAGTTTGTGCAGAATTGGCTTTGTCCAGTACTCCAAAAGCAGTGATGACTTTCTCCCCCCTTCAGTATGGCTCAGGTGGAATCACTGGTATGGTTATTGGAGGATGACTCAGCTTGTTTCTTTTAGCACTATTTAACATGTTCTCAACAGGTGCTAATGGAGTGTCTTAACGCAGTGCAAGCTGAATTTTGTTCAACCATTACTATTAGCATGGTCAGATATATTGCACTCAGCGTGAAGGATATGTGGAATAAATCCGCGCTGTGGATAAAGGTACTCTCTGGGTGGGGAGCTGCTGCCCCTACAAGTATAAATCCACCTAGGTGGAAAAATACTACAATAATGAGTAAAAATAGGAATGTAGGTGTGGCGCTGCTCTGCTGTGATGCGATTTTTTGTGGTTACCTTATATTCGACAGGCTGGCCTGGGACTACATGGCAATAGTTCTTCATGCAATAGGACGCCGAGACAGCTTATTTAACTTTATCATGTCTCTCTATGCCACCCCTCTTTCCCCCCCTTTTTCTTCCTCCCCATCCCTTTCCCCTCTTGCTTTTATTCTACTTTTATTCTACTCTTTTTCTCCCCTTTCCTCCCCCTCCCCCTTATCTTTCCCCGTCTCCTCCCCAGCGGCCTCCCCCTCCTCTCCCCTCCCTTCTTCCCTCTCCCTCCCTCTTCCCTTCCCCCCCCTCCCTTCCATTCTTACTCCGGGCTTTACTACTCTCCCCCCCCCCCCCCTCCTTTTACCTGTTCCCCCGGATTTTCCGCACTCTACCCATGTCACCGTCCTGGGTTCACCTCATTTTCATGGGAATCGCACGTCCCTCCACTTTGCATCACATCAGTAGCATTTCAACAATTACAACTTTTCTTAATTCAATCTCTACCTAACTAGAGTCTGTCCACAATCCCCCTTGTCCGCCGCGGGGGGATTTGTGTTGGGTCCCGCATGTCCACGGAATCGGCCTGAGCGGGTGAGCTTGTCCTCATTTCTACTCTATATGTATTGTGTTCTTTTTTTACCTTTGAAAATATTTTTGCTGCAATTGTCCAATGTACATACATGTATATGTTAAAGCTACCTTATATTATGTTATAGATGTGTTTCTCCTGAAGAAGCGGTGTCAACCGTGAAACCGGTCGAGATTAAATCGTTACATACTTCCCTTGCTTAACAATTTGCGGGTTCCACTTGCTTAGTCAATGTGGTATATCCCTTTTGTTTTTATGATTGTATGTAGATATTTTGTCTGTAATTGTGCTTTTTTCTACTATTAAAATTGGAATTTATATAAGTTTTAATTGGTTCTTATGTCTATAACTGTACAATTTTATTTAGTACCGTAATAGTCCCACTTTCCTCTTTTTTGAGGGGCATAGACGGGAAGAGACAGTAGCAGCAACTGCCATCACGTCTCCACCCCCTTATTTCCCTTTGATTATATTATTTCGGGATGATGGTACCCATACCAGTTTTGTACTATCTTGTAACCGAGGCCTCACTAGTTTTGTAGTTTAATTTAAAATTACTGGCTACACATGTTATTTTGCAACATACCAAATAAAAAAATCTTCATAAAAAAATAGTGCTTTAACAAGTGACTTCTTTACGAGAGGCATAACTTAAACCCAATACCACTGTTAAAAATCATAAATTTAAAGTGACACGTGATGTGGCCATAAAGGCCAATTACTGCTTGTTTTCCACTTAGTGTTTGTTTTTCAATTGTGTTACACCCTCTGGTGTATATATGGTTAAGTTAGAAAATAAATATAAATTACTCCTCTAAATATTATATGTGGGTGAGAATGGGTGAAAAAGTGGGTGAGAATAGGTGAATATGTAGAAATATGCAGAAATATGCAGAAAATAAAACCACAAATGGATGTATAACCTACTTGCTGGTTACACATATATAAATACTTACGTCACATACCATTTAGTTTTACTTGGGGGTTCACAACACAGATGTTTTTTTTTTTCCACCAACCTTCAGAGGATACTATGGACCACCAGGAGGATGGAAACCCTTCAGATTTCCCACCAGAAACCAAAATTATGGGGGTCCACAACAAGGTTGGAACTCAAGAATAACCAGAAACATAGACACAAGAACAAGGAACAGAGAACAAGAGGAAATACAGCAAGAAGGGAGAATGGACCAGACATACAAACCACCAAGATGGGCAAGAGGAAACGAAATAGAGGGAAGAGCGGGGGGACCAAGAAGAAGAGAATACTAGGGAATGGTATCTTTAATTTAAGTGAAGCAGTTTTCAATGAAGAAGAAATGAAGGTACTCGACCTAGGCCTTAAATATGCCCCCGACAAAGAACAGGACAAATTTGAAGTATACATAGACTTACAGAAATTCGTAAGAAAATTGAATATCAAAAAAATTTTTGCTACAAAAAATAAAGAAGGAAACCAAATAAACAAGCAAACTTCTTACTATAAACACTCAAATTTGCAGAACAACTAGAATGTAGAATGTAGAATGAGAGTCTACTAGTCTTTAAAAAGATAGTAGAGAAGGATCTAAGAAAAATAAACACGAACAAAGTAAGAAACACTAAAATTTGGAATACCATCAAAGAAATCGAAATAAAGAAGGAAATTGTCATCCGGCCGGCTGACAAGGGTGGAGGCCTAGTGATACTGAATAAGAAAGATTACGAGTTGGAAATGGAAAGATTGCTGAAAATACCAAACACATATAAGAGATTAAAGGGTAATCCAAAAGAAGAGTACAAGAAGAAACTGAAAACTTATATCCAAAAGGGAGAAAAAAGAGGAATTTTGACCAAAAAAGAAGTAAGGTATCTAGTCCCAGAAACAGCAAAAACCCTAGTGATGTATTATGTCCCTAAAATCCATAAAAGTCAATCCAACCCCCCAGGAAGGCCAATAATTAGTGGCATTGATGCACTGTTCTCCAGACTGGGGGCATATTTAGATGGGTTCTTGCAACCACTTGTAGCAGGAGGGAAAGCTTACCTGAAGGACAGTAGACAACTAATCGCAGAGCTAAAAAATTGTAAAATGCAGGATAACGGTATCCTAGTAACCATAGACGTCAATTCCCTGTACACAAATATTGTACAAAAAGACGGTCTTAGCAGCGTTAAATGGGCATTACACAAACAAACTGACTTAAAAGGAGAACAAATCAAATACATTATGGAAGGCTTGGAACTGGTCATGTGTCACAATTACTTCTGGCATAAAGGAAACTACTATATCCAAACAAAGGAAGTGGCGATGGGGGCTAAGTATGCCCCCAGTGTAGCCAATCTGTTTCTCAACTGATGGGAAGAAGAACAAATTTACAGTACACCCAGGCCAAATCTAAAGATGTACCGTCGGTACATAGATGACTTTGTCATCGTATGGGGAGGAACGGAAGAAGAACTACAAATGTTCTTCGACGAAATAAATTGTAACATCTATGGCATCACTTTTTCTCGAAATTGGAACAAACAGAGCATAAATTATCTTGACCTACAGCTATAAAAAAATGACGGATATTTAAACACCAGGACATTCTTCAAAGCCACGGACAGAAATGGATATATTCCAACCAGCAGCTGCCACCATCCGCAATGGATTGGAAACATCCCTAAGGGACAACTAATGCAGATACATAAAAACTGCAGCAGCCTGAGTGACTATGAGGAACAAGCCAACATTATTATCAACAGATTTGTGGAGAAAGGATATAACAAAAAAGAACTGGAAAACACAAAAGAAAAAGTGTAGAAATTGGATAGAAATATATTAATAGAAGGGAGACCAAACCATAATAAGAAAGAACAGAACGTGGATATGGCCTTCCTAACAAGATATAATAGACAGTATAAGAACATGGAGTCTATAATAAAAAAGCATTGGTCTATCCTCCAATCAGACAGAATCCTAAACACCATACTGCCAAAGAAACCTATTTTCATCTACAGGAAAGCCCCATTCCTTTAGAAACAAACTGGTACACAATGCCCTCGACCCACCAAAGAAGATCAAAATAATTAAAAACCTGAAAGGTTTTTTTAAGTGTGGAAACTGCCTACTGTGCAAGGTCAGTCAAAAAACAAATAGAAAAATATTTAAATTTAAATCAGCTACCAATGGGAGAGAATATGACATAAAAGAACTCATCACCTGCAATAGCACTCACGTAACTTACGTTTTGGAATGCCCATGCCACATACAATATGTGGGCAGAACATCTAGACAATTGTGTGTTAGGGTTAGAGAACATATAACTAACACAAAAAACGGATTTAATAAGCACAGCGTTTCAAGACACTTTAAGAACTACCACAATAAAGATCAACATGTCTTATGCCCTGTACACACGGTCGGATTTTCCGATGGAAAATGTCCGATCAGAGCGTGTTGTCGGAAATTCCGACCGTGTGTGGGCTCCATCGGACATTTTCCATCGGATTTTCCGACACACAAATTTGGAGAGCAGGAGATAACATTTTCCGACAACAAAATCCGTTGTCGGAAATTCCTATCGTGTGTACACAAATCCGACGGACAAAGTGCCACGCATGCTCAGAATAAATAAAGAGATGAAAGCTATTGGCCACTGCCCCGTTTATAGTCCCGACATACGTGTTTTACGTCACCGCGTATAGAACGATCAGATTTTCCGACAACTTTGTGTGACCGTGTGTATGCAAGACAAGTTTGAGCCAACATCCGTCGGAAAAAATCCTAGGATTTTGTTGTCGGAATGTCTGAACAAAGTCCGACCGTGTGTACGGGGCATAACTCTCTATGGCATTGACAAAATAAATGGACACTGGAGAGGAGACAACAAAAGGACCAAAATCTCACAATGAGACAAAATGGATCTTTTTACTAGAGACCCTCCAACCAGCAGGAATGAATATCGATGTGGATCTGAATTGTTTCCTCACCAACTTCTAGGACCACCAAGAACAAATAAACTTTTGGTTTGATGTAAAATGATCGTAAATAATTAAGGAAAACAACTCTCAGATCTTCCATATATCAATAACTAAAACGCCTTGATGTAGCAACCACCCCTTATATTCTTAACAATTTCAGTTTTAATATTTGCCCAAATACTTATGTCACAACATCTTCAGTTAAACACACCCTTTAGATTAAAATTACGTCCTGGGACATATATATTTACTCATTCATTTCAGCAATTTAGACCATTGAACACCCAAGGTTGGAAAAGTGTATATATTTCCCCTCCTTTTTGACATATCCTCTATTTCTAATACAAATCTAATACAATTAATATAATAATTATTTTCCTCTTTTTCGTTTTTTCTGTTTACACATATTTAATTTTTTATTTTTACTTCTAACATTATGTATGACTTATTAAAAATACAGTATAGTACATTTTAAATATTTTTAAATTTTATCTATGTATGCACATATTTCTGTGTTGTTAATTACTATATGAAGGATTTATGGTTTTTATTCTTATTTTTATTTTTACTTCTATTTTTATTTTTATTTTTATTTCTACGTTTACTTTTTATTTTTTATATATTTTTTTTAATTTCATTTTTAGAGATTTCAATCTATACATGCATAAGGGCAATAATATATCTTGTGCATAAGAGCAATTTACATATCGGGAACACCATAATTAATAAACGCATAATTATCCCTAAAGTATGAGCTAAAGCCGATGCTACACGTTGTCACCGTCCCGGATATCAGCTCATATTGAATATAGAGGGAAGACTTATGGGTCGCAGTTGAAAGTAGGCTTCGTAGCCGAGATCCCCGGACTCCGGTCTGGAATATCCATCCCAAAATGGCCGCTGAGAAACAGCAGTGCGCAGTCGCACTAAGCACACGGTATATTATTTAAACCAAGGAGGTGTAGCAAGATGGATGCCCCAGCAGACGTCCTATGATGAAACACGTAGGGTGGGACTTATCAATGTCTTGCGTCACCTCCAGAGAGACGAGTACCAATCGATTACCGCGGACTGTTTATCATATGCTTACTAGTATCTTTAAAAATGTGAGTATAATCTTAACATATGGCACAATAAAAGTTTTTAAATGGGTTCACGCTATGGACATTCCCTCTTTTTTATGGTGAACATACCCTAAGCCGGCATAGCAACACTTACAGTATGGACCGGAGACATCCAGGGCTGCTACACAGTGGCAAACACTGTGACTGCTCATATCTCTGCAGGGGTGTCCCTATTCGGTGAGTGCAAGCACAATAAGACCTTGGTTAAGGAGCACCATCACAAGACCAGCACTTGAATAAGAAATGGTTTTTACAAAACACCACCTTTTAATGAGAATTTAACCCTTTTCAAACCATAATTCAAACAGACTTTCTGAACCATTTAAAAGACTTCCTCACCATAATTGCGTACTTTAACAGCAAGTACTGGGCTTATGAAGCACAAATCACTCGGTTTACAGTTTAAGTACCAGTCACTTTATGATCTAGCATAAATAGCTCGTTTTTTGCACGTTTTCTTGCACTCAGACTAAATGTTATGTGACATAAGTATTTATATATGTGTAACCAGCAAGTAGGTTATATATTTTTTTTTTTTTTATTTTTTATTTAGTGGAATGCGGCATACATTGAAACGAAAACTTCACAGAATATGTAGTGTAAACAAAGTAGCCTACACATGGACATCCAGTAGTATTATCTGAACAAAAGATAAGTAAACTCAAGATTACATAACAGAAACAGTTCAGTAAGCATACAAGATACTCGGATACCCTGGGGGTATAGGACTAGGGCTTTGCCTTGACGGTGGAACTGATCAATTATGATGCTCTATGGATTCTCCCTAGTATCCAAGGAGAAGTTGAGTATCTGTGCATAGGGGAAGGGTGCTGCTAAGTGACCGACTGAGGTCGAATCATACCAAGTTTTTTGGGATTAAAATAGAGGAAAAGAATAAAGGAGAATAAAGAGAAGAAGAGAGAGTGAGAATGGGGAATGAAGAAGAGGGAAAGAAGGAGGGTGGTATAGTAGAAGAGTGGGGGGGAGAGTTAGAAGTCCACCTAGAGAGCAAGGACCGCCCTCAATTCCCCAGGTCAACTGGCAGCCATGAATAGGAACAAGAGCCTCTGGTATTCAGTGCGGCCTGGCTATGTCTCGCGAAGGTATTCCCCCGAGAAGCGGAACTGGGTCCAATAAAACCACCTGGTCGTATGTTCCTTGGATTTGTCCCGGATCGTAGCAGTGAGGTCCTCCATTTGTTCGATATCATTGACCCTTGCGAACCATTGGGCCACAGTCGGAGCAGACTGTTGCTTCCATTGACTTGGGATGCAAGCTCTAGCAGCGCTGAGTAGGTGTTTAAGAAGAGATTTACGATATTGCTTTCCTGACATGGGAGTGAGGTTGAGGAGTACAGCAGCAGGGTCATTGTTTAAGGAAATATCTGTGAATTTGTGAATGTAGCGGAGGACCGGTTGCCAGAAAGTTTGTAGTTTGGGGCACTCCCAGAAGATGTGTAGGATAGTGCCAGTTTGTTGCTCACATCGCCAGCAGCGATCAGATTGGTTGGGAAATATTTTGGCCAATACGGCCGGCATGCGGTACCAGCGTGTGGTCAACTTATAGGAGATTTCTTGATATTTGCTGCAAAGCGACGATTTATGAGCGAAGAAGAGTATACGTTCCTTCTGCGGAGTAGTAAATGTGATTTGTAGGTCCCTTTCCCACTTAGCTAGGAAAGGGGGGTTTATGATAGCATGCATGTCCAATAAAGATTTGTAAGATCTAGAAAGGGAACCCCGGATTGGGCCATCACCCAGACATATTTCCTCAAAGGAATGAAGTTGTCTAGAAAAAAGTAGGTTATATTTTTAATTTTTCAATTCTGGTTTATGTGACATCCATTTGTGGTTTTATTTTCTGCATATTTTTGCATATTTCTACATATTCAACTATTCTCACCCACTTTTTCACCCATTCTCACCCACATATAATATTTAGAGGAGTAATTTATATTTTCTAACTTAACTATATATACACCAGAGGGTGTAACACAATTGAAAAACAAGCACTAAGTGGAAAACAAGCAGTAATTGGCCTTTATTGCCACATCACGTGTCACTTTAAATTTATGATTTTTAACAGTGGTATTGGGTTTAAGTTATGCCTCTCGTAAAGAAGTCACTTGTTAAAGCACTATTTTTTATGAAGATTTTTTTTATTTGGTATGTTGCAAAATAACATGTGTAGCCAGTAATTTTAAATTAAGTCATCATATAAGGCAACCACAAAAAATCGCATCACAGCAGAGCAGCACCTCACCTACATTCCTATTTTTACTCATATTGCACTCAGCCCCAGTCCTTGCAACAACCCATTCCTGCTGCTAGACACCCGCCTTCTGAAGTATCTTTCTTCATCATCCACAGAAACCACAGTTGTTGCCCAGTATACCCTGCTATCAATTATATCAGTACCCTGTTTCTACTCGCTGCACGTACCCGGCTTTTAACCCCTTGAAGATTACCTCTTCTCCGCCTGCGGCAAGTCCTCAGAAATCCTCCTTAGCAACTGCTCCCTCTTTTTCACCATCCCTCAGCTCTTCTCTTGTATCTGCTGCTTCCCCTACTCACAGCCCTGTGTTGACATGTAGAGCCTCGGTGGCTAAACCCAAAAAGAAACAAAAGTTTTTTCCAATCCTGCCACTATCCAATCCTGCCTCCATGCCAGACAATCTGCTCCAGTCTACCTCCACGCCAGCCGAACGGCTGCCCAGCCTGACGGTCCGGTGCCTGCTGCCCAGAACGACGGTCCGTTGCCTGCTGCCCAGCCTGGCGGTCCGGTGCCTGCTGCCCAGCCTGGCGGTCCGGTGCCTGCTGCCCAGCCTGGCGGTCCGGTGCCTGCTGCCCAGCCTGCCTCTAATGATGCTCAGACCAATGGCCGGCCTGATTTCTATCACCACCCAGCCGGGTTTTACTGACTTTGTGCCTACTGCCCAGCTAGCTTTAACTGACTCTTTTTCTGCTGCTCAGCTGAATTGTCCTACTAATGGTAGGATCCCGTCTGCCAATGGGTCTGACGCCTCTGAATCTTTGTGTACCTGTTTGGCCAGAGATTCTTTTTTTAGTCTCCTCGGTTGGTTCCCTCTTACAGTATGTTGCTTCAATGGCACTAAAGCCTGGTGGACTGGATATACCTTTCACAACTGGTAGTTACATTTTCCTTCACAACCTTGGTGGTGGTGAGCTCCAGGGGAGTGGCAGAGTACCATTTTTGCCTTGCCATGACCCAGACGCGATTGCCACAACTCCAGGTGCATTGGGGAACCCCAGTCTGGTAACCAGTGCCTTGGGGAAACCTAGATGGCTGTTGATGTGTGGAACAAGTCCTGTAAACCAAACAAGCTACACAGTTGTAACCAGACATTCTGGTGTCAGTGTTGTCACATGACCCCAGGGCTAAGTTTCTTGATGACCCATGGTACCCCAGCATTGAGATCCCTACTGTCTTGAGCGATCAAATGTCATACGTTTATGAGAATCTGGCCAACAGTATACCTAGCCAGTTGCCTAATCCCAGTGGTGGGGTACCTAGCCAGTCACCAGATCCAGGAAATGGGACACCTAGCTTATGGTTGTATCCCAGCAGCAGGGCATCTTACTTGGAACCTGGCAGTTCTTTGGCCTATGGGACATTTTTGCTCTGGACTCATGCAGCAACTGTGTATCTTTTATGGACTCCTATGGCTCTTTGGAGCGCCCGTAGGTCGCTCTTTAGAGGGGGAAGGGGTACTGTCAGGAAACGGTTCACCTGCTGATGGCACTGTGGCTTCCAGATCTATAGGCTGCAGTTCACCAGCAGGTATCCCTCAGCGACCAGAAGCTCACATCATCTCCTGTAATCAGTCATCACCTGATGCTGGTTGCAGAAAGTGTATTTAAACCCTGTCCATGCTCTTTATTCCTGCCTTGGTGTTCTGTCTCCATGTGTCCCTGACCTGTGTTCCTGATCCTGACCCTGCAGCCTGATCCCTTCCTACCTGCTAACTCCGTCTCCTGTTTCCCTCTCCCTGCCCTGTCTTGTTTCCAGCTCCCTCTGCTTGATATCCCGTGTATGACCCCAGCTCTGTTACAACTATGATTTGTTTATCCTGTTTCCTGTATATACTTGGTTTGGGTAGCTTTTCATTGTGTTTCACTATTGTTTGGTTTATCTGGTTTTGCTTTACACAATTTTGATATATTGGAGGTGTGTTTTACATTTGTGTTATTCGCGTATTTTAAATAAATTGTATTATTTTACACTTTACATGAGCCTGATATTCTCTGCGACAGTCCACACATTTCTGGTCACACCGGTTGCTGACAATTTCCCTACCTGCTACTACTGTCTTGCAATGTCGGGATAATTTCCCCTTCGCATGGCAGTCAGAGGCTATCACTTTTTCTGGGTATCCACTGTTACCCGTAAGTTATATTTGAGATTTAATATCTCTCAGATATGATTTGGGTTAATGAGAGTTCTTTGACCATGAGTGAAAGCTTTAACACAGGGATCCTCAAACTACGGCCCTCCAGCTGTTGCAGAACTACACGTCCCATGAGGCATTGTAAAACTCTGACATTCACAGACATGACTAGGCATGATGGGAATTGTAGTTCCTGAACAACTGGAGGGCCGTAGTTTGAAGACCCCTGCTTTAACATAATAACAAAAATGTATTGGTAAGGAGGCCTAGACTAATACACAGCAATCTATCTAATTGTACAGTAAAAGGGTAAAATTCATGGATTATATGAAGGAATACAGAGTATATTCCTTAAAACATTAATCTACAAAACAGGACAGAAAAGTCATAAGACAAACATTTAGATACAAGTACAAAAGAGATTTCCCATAGTTACCATTCTCACAATGGTTTCATTCTGGTGGCTGCTCTTCCCTCCCATCTAGTCTGTGTATATCATTACAGGCTGATGCCTCATTGGTTGGCATGGCGTGGCTCTGATTGATGGGCCTCCCTATTTCTGGTTAAGGATTGGCTACATCTTCAATCCCTATACTTTGCATAAGTCAACCCCCTTTAATGTAAATCTTTGGCATTAAAAATATTTTGAGCGTGAGATTTAACCTTGTAAGTAGATGACATTTTCAGGGAAATTAAGTAATAATGACGGGCTGGCTACCCTCATTGCATATCTAAACAAGGGATCATTTGAAGTGAATATTTATAAAACAAAGAGGTTTGGGTCCCATTGTTTAGATACACAAGCTTGGGCACCGACTCGTGTAGGGCCTTCTGGGATGCTGTTACACCCCTACATAGATATAAATCTGAATGAAATATATTCACACTTACAATTATTTTACAGCTATTAATGGAGATTTCACATACATTCATAAGGCAACAGATGCCCCTTTGTGGCCAGTTGAGAATATGAGACTTGGACACACCTAAAATAATGGTTTATGTGTAATCTCCTTTAATATTTGGAACTTTTGTCTTTGTCCTCCGAAATAAAAAAAACTCTTTGAAAAAAAAAAACCTTTTAAACTCTCCATCTCTACAGTCCACATTTCTGTATCTCAGTATCGGCAGTCATCACTTGTTCTGGGTGTAATAAGTCCATAATAAAAATAAGAGACAAAACACAAAAAAACAAGAAGAAAAAAAATCTTTGTTCTCAACAGTCCAATAATAATAGTACGAAAGTCCATAATGCCAATCTGGTCATGTTGCCCTTGCTTCTGGGACATTGTGATTCCAATTGGATACAGCATACAGTAACGGCCTTTGGACTAGCTTTCCTGGCTTTCTGAGATTATACTTTATCAATTTGGACAAAGGTAGGGAAAGAAAAACACGAGTACTTCTAGTACATATGCATTAAAATGAATGCTTATCTGGTAATTCTGAGTAGTAAGGCCCTTTGATTAGAATTGCCATAGATATACTGCAACATAATAATGAGACCCTATCCCATTGACACGTTTAACAATTTGAATGGTTACCCCCTTCAGCCAGGTTGTCTGATTTTTATCACCCATCTTTCTTCATCCATTATCATATGCTTGGAAGTAACTCTGCCCCACCTTCTGCTGATTACCACTCTGTGTATATGACCCTTCAAGTCTCCAGGGGGCATCCTGTTGCCATCGCAACTCACCACTAACTCCTTTTACTGAAACTGTGTTCAGTTATACCAACCCTGATGGGCTAAAACCTTGGCTGGTGCCACACTTTTGTGCACATATCTCCGCCCTTGGCTACCATGTGTAGCTACTGTACGAGTCCTGCCTTTAGCAGGCTATGGAAGAGGTCATAACTTTAAGAGGTCTCAGTGCAGATTAGGCAATGTCAACTAAGCAGACATAATAACTTGATTTCAGAATACGGATAAGTGTGATGTCACCATCCAACTAAAATACTCTTAAGTACAATTGTACTATACCATACTTGCTAATTGCCAATCACCATGAGTCTCACACGTCCCAGTATATCTGTATGATATTCAAGCAATGCTCTTTGAGCTTAGTTATGGCACAAAAAAAAACTGACCAACAAAGAAAAATTGACCAATGACCTCATAAGATGACTGCCACATATTAGGACTGTAGAGAGAACTGTGTGTCACATGACTTTTGCTAAAACCTGGTGTTACTGTTAGTATTGTCATAGTTGGTAATAGCTTAAATGACATACATTTATATAAAACAATTATCCAATGTTAAAAGGAGAAAAAATAAATAAAAACTATTGGAAATTGGCCCAAACACAAAATGTTATAGGGAAGCTTTAATATTCTTTATCAACATTCTTAACTGTTTTAAATGTTCTCCGTATACTGTTCCCCATACTCCCTCATTTTTTATCTTTATTTCACCATATCAAAGCCAAACTCCACGATCACCCAAAAAGAAGGGTGATATAGGAAAGAAAAAAAATAGGAAACATTAAAATAAAAAAATTAAAAATTAAACAAAAAATACAAATAAAAAAGTCCAGATTTAAGGTTCCCTTTACATGAGATTTGCAATGCACTTTCTCTTTAAATTGTTAAAGAGCATTGAGTCTGTATTTAGTTAAAAAAAACACAATTGAAACTGCTTCCAAATATTGTAGCTATACAAAAAGGCACTGCCCTCTCTCGGTAGTGATTTACATATTACTTGATTCTCATTGAGGACCAATTTGCAAGTCAGGCAAGCAACAGAACGTTGCTGTAGAGAGAGGAACATACACTCTGTTTAATAGAAAGAGACAAACACACACAAAAAAGAACATTTTAGAATTCAGTTAGGCCTGACTGCAATTAATTCCATTCCGAGGCTTATCCTTAACAGACATGAAAACTATGCGTTAAGGTCCTCTGTGTTTCAAAGTATTTTGCCAAGTCTGAGTCCGCTCTGGATTATCCGCCAATGTTTGTGTATTTACCCTAAAATACAAAACTCAAAAACCATTAACACCTCACTCTACCTCTCTGAGAGGTTTCCAATGACTACACTAGTTGTGGATGCTTGTAACCACCTTCCAGCAGAGGTAATGAGTCCATCAACAGTAAGTACAGCCAAAAATGTAAATACACACCCACATATCTGTACTCTGACAAAAAGGTTATAGAAAACTTGGTGGGTTTCTAAGTACTTGAAGTCTAAAACAACACCATGTACACATAACATTCACATGCATTAACGAGACATAAGTAAATTTGGAAGGAAAAACAAAACACCAGACATATTGAATCCATAAGATGCCATAAGTTGCAAAATAATCTATTACCATTTACTGTCCCAGTGTCAGAGTGAATGAAACTTCACTCTAAGCCCCAGGAAAGGAAAAAAAATCCCTATATTTTCTAAGCTATAGGGTTCGAGATCTCAAATATGTGCACAGGTTCATTATTCGAGAATAAATTTTACTTGTAAAAGAGAGAAAAAAATATATAAATGTAAATTCAAGGATTGACCAAGTCAAAAAATTAACAGACTTTGTGGGCACATAATAAGAGAGAATCAGTACAACATAGTTAAAAAACAAAATTAAATTAAAATACAAACACCCTGTATGGACACAGTTACCAGGTACCCAATAATGCAGTTATAGAGGACTGGACCTACGGTACAAAGATTAATTTAATACTGTATCAAGGTAAAAAAAAAATTTCTGATCCAGTAATGCCTCCAAAAACTTGCTCGTCGACGTGTCTCACTAAAATATTAGCTTCCTCAGGACAGATGCTGCGTAGGTGCTGGTATATTTAAAAACAAGTACATGTGTAAGTATTCAATGTAGTATATATCTATACAAGTATGAATTATGATTGTTACAACATTTCTCCAGGAGGAGTACATATACACAGAGACTAATTACATATAAACATAACGTGTAAGCTTGCCTGGTAAACTTGTGGCTCAAGGTGTGGGAGCACTTTACCAAAATGACAAACAGCCAAAAAAACGAGATTGCATATGTGTGTCTAAAGTAGTGGGATACACATATATCATGTGGTCTATAGTAGATACCACTAAATAAACAAACATATGCGTTATAGATTAAGGTGCTACTATAAAAGTCCCCCAATTCAAAGACCGATTTATACTAGACTTAGATCTCACCTGGTATATAGTAGTCCTATAAGTCACAAATTCCCACTCTAAGCGTGTTCAATACAATGTGTAAAAATAAACCAAGTCAATAATCATATATTGACCCTTTAGATAGAGTATATATAATAAAGAAAAATTACAAAAGAAGATATCCATAGAGTATATACAAATGGTACTTACCAAAAGTACCAAGAAATGGCCCATGGATAACGGACTAAGTTATTAAATGGGTAAGAATACAGTCCCCTTACATATAGAGGCGAATGGAATATCTAAGAGAGGGGGCATAGCAAACTATTAAGTATTTAGCATATGAGAAAAAAAATGCATGGACCCACCTGAATGTGTAAAAGCTGCGCTTATCACATAGGGGGAGACCTTTTTTGGGGCTTAAGTTGGTATTGCCACATACATAGGGGAAAAGTATGCCCCTGTAATAGAAGCAGTTGAATGGAATAAATATCCACTTTAGAACATAAAGTTGCATAGTGGTTGCTGGAATGGTTGAACAAAGATACAGCTTAGCTTTTGGTGCTACACCCCTTTGGACGGCTTTCCTTGCTGTGTGTGGCCCAGACCCATATGCATACCAACGTATATAGAGGGAGAGGAAGTAGAGGGGTGTGGCAGCATGAAAATTGCACCAAAAAAGCAGAATCATGTGACATAGAACAGCTCCACATGGTCATGGGTCACATGCTCAAAGTCATGTGACCACCTGCATCCCCATCTTTGATAGGGCATAAAGAAAGCAGAGGGATATCCAGCCACATGGCATATAACATTGCCATGTTATCGTAGTCATGTGAGTGTAGTCATGTGACCACCAACCTACCTGTCAAATAATTGAAAAGATATCAACAGGAAGTGAACAGGGCCATGCGACCATAGAGAGATATCTGATCACATGACATATACCATCAACCGTGTGATCACAGTCATGTGAACATGGTCATGTGGCCAAACAGAACACTTCTCAAATGGTTCAGCAAATATCAACAGGAAGTGAGCGTGGTCACAAGACAGCAAACACTTAGGCAGTGATTAGATAGATGTACACAGGAAGTGGAAAGATACATAGAGCAGAATAATTATACATATCCATGTAAACATACACCAACCAGCCAACTCCTAAACTCTACCCCCAGATGAGTGGACAAACGGGAACAAGCCCTTCCATAAAAGGACATATGCGGCAAATAGTACAATAACATATCGCCACGCAAGCTGCACACACGCAAAACAAAAAGGCATCAACATCATGGATCCCCGAAAACAGGAAACTCCCGCCAACAAGCAACCGACAAGCTCATGACAAGATAGGAAAAACACAATAATTGTTGCGCTAAGGTACTTCTACCATGCAAAGCTGTATCATCTGCATGATGGGGGAAGAATAAAAATGTCTGAGATCTGAACATATAGTCCAAACTTCCAGAAGGGTAAATAACAGAGAGTCAATAAATTAGTGTAGCGCTAAATAATGTGACCATATGAGTGGAAACATCTATGCATGTGACTAAAATAAAATTGCACATAAATGAAGGGAATGGTAACTGAAAGCGGCCAGTACACATAAATAATATGGTGAATGTGGACACACTCAAACACATGGAATGAATGCATACACATGTGAATACATATAACACAACATGTGATAGTGAAACACAATGTTGTATCACAAATAATATGTATCAAAGTCCAAAAAAGTGCGCAAAAATAGGAAAATGTTTTTTTCCCCCCAATTTCCAGACAGGGTTTTGACATATGATCCAGATGGACCGGTTGGAAAGCCTGCAGACACTTCAAAGGGATTCACAGATAAGAAGTTGGGTACTCTTACCGGATATGGTGGACACACATGCCATACGGCAGTGTGTCAAACGAGCATAAATCCTTAGTTCCTGGTGATACAAAGATGCCACGCTGGATACGATGATCGATTTGCAACTCCAGACCGTATGGCCAGACAGCAAAGGACACCCGACAGCCAAGCCAATCCAAGAAACAATGGTATACGAAAAAGGTCACCAATGCCCAAATATAGGATAAAAAAAGAAAAATGGGCTCCATATGGCGCAGGTCAACCAAATATGGTTTATTGAAGTATAAAATATCATACAACGAAATGCAGGATATATGGTATTAAAAATGATCACAAAAATAAAAGATATGTATAAAAGCAATGTGGGAAGCAAAGAGGTGCTGGCCCGAAACGTTTTGACTCAATAGGTCTTCCAGGAAGTCGTCAGTTGGAGAGTTCCTGGTCTCAGTGTGATGATGCTGTGACCTGCACTCGTTCGGAGCATACGTGCTCCTTCGTCAGGCATCTACTTTGAGTAAGTGCATTACTATTTATTAAACGTGTTAAAATACTGCTGCACTTAGATTGGCGTCACTTGTTCTTTTTATGTCATGCCAAGATAGACATACAGATAAATGAAAAATAAACAAATATATATGAAAAAAAATTAAATAAGCCCACATGGGATCACTGTGGCCAGACCAGAAGACCGTTCCGTTAAACCCTGTAACTAATCAGTACAGATAGCAGGATGAACAGATATCTTCCCATGAAGAAAGAGATATGAGTATTTTTAAAGAAAAGGCTTGTAGCGAATAGCATCATTGAGGCCAGGGGCAGTGGTAGCAGCCAGAGTGTAAATCCATCTCATTTCCCTTTGTAAAATCTTTTTATCATGATTGCCACCTTGGAATGTGTTCTAGTGCTGCAAATTTTTACTACACTGCTGTCACCAGCATGCGTTTGATTTACATGTCGTCCTATATGTGTCAGCAGTTGATTACTATTGATGTAATATATATGATTCTTGATTCAATACCAAAAAGCTTGTTTTGCCCACATAGAAACTAGCGCATTCGCAAAACATGTACACCATGCCCTCCGTCTGACAGTTAATGTGGTGTATCGTAGAGTGTAATCTGCTATTTGGCAGATACATTGCATGATTTTCATATATCCATGGACAAAGAGCGCATGAACCACATTGCCAGGTTCCTCTCGAGGTGGTATCTTGCTTGGCTGTCTCAGTAAAATGGCTCTGTATCAATCTATCCTTCCTAATCTTGCCTTCCTAAAAGTAATATTGGGTTTAGAGCCTGTATATTTGCAAAGGATTGGGTCATGGTTAAGGAGACGCCAGTGTTTAAGTATTTCTCGTATACATGAGTGTTGGGGGGTATAGGTAATAATCATCCTGTTGGTATCTTCCTCATTTTGTCGGGGTCTCTTACATAGAGCTTCCTGTCTGGTCTGTTTAGATGCTCTTTTGTATGCCTTTTTAAGCTTATTCGTAATTCATCTGCTTTTTGCTTGAATAGTATATCATTAGAGCAGATTCTGCGTAACCTGAGATATTGTCCGTAAGGGATACTATTGATAAGAGGGGTCGGATGGAAACTGTTAGCATGTAAGAGGGTGTCCCCTGTTGTTTCCTTTCGGTATAGAGCAGTGTTGATATTCCCGTCACCTTCAATCACAACTTTGATATCCAGGAAGGGAAAGGATTTCTTACTTTGATACATAGTCCGTTTTAGATTAAATGCATTCTGATCTAAATCATGCATAAATTCCGCTAGATCAGCAGTGGACCCATTCCACATTAGGATGGAGTCCCAATATTTGGCATACCTGTCCTCAGAGAAAAGCATACGTTCCCACCTGCCCAGGTACAGGTTGGCATACGATGGGGCACAGGAGGTCCCCATTGCAACCACTGCACCTGGAGGTAGTGGGAATCGTTAAAGGAGAAAACGTTGCCTGTCAAAATATGCTCTAAAATAGAATAAATTTACTGAAGGACCATGTGTCCTGAGTTCTCTCACTCAAGAAATCCTGTATGACAGACAGACCCAAAGAATGTGGAATGCTACTATATAGAGCTTTGATGTCAGTGGCCACTGGGATAGTATCCATCGGTACTTGGATATTTTCCAGACGTTCTGAAAGATCTGGTGTGTCCTGAACATATGAAGGAAGTGATACAACATGGGAGCGGAGATATTGGTCAACTAATTGACTAGCCTGTTCAGTATTTGCACCATTTCTGGATATAATTGGTCTTCCAGGAGAACACACCAGATCTTTATGCGTCTTGGGAAGAGAATAAAATGTGGGCATGATAGGATGTTTAATGAGTAGGGCCTCGTATAAATCTTTAGTAATGGCTCCTTGATGGAAAGAGTCCAATAGAAGTAGATAGAATTCATTCTGAACCTTACTAGCGTGTTCCTCAGAGATTTTTTTATACCATTCCTCATTGTCCAGGATCCAGTTACACATAGCCACATATTGTACTCTGTCCATGAGTAAAATATTGCCCCCCTTTGTCTGAGGGTTTGATGATAATTCCCTCTTGTGCCCAAAGTTTTTGTAAAGCCTGTTTCTGAACGGGGGGACAAATTATCCACATTATGGGGATATATTTGTAGCTTTTCAATTTCCTTTGTGACCTGTGTAACAAAAGCCAGGATATTTGGATTGTTTTGTAATGGGGGAAATTTCTCTGATTTCTTTTTCATAATAATTTGTGAAGCATTGTCAATAGGGGCATTTGGAACATCATTTTGCTCTAAACCTTGGGAAATCTGTGATTGCTGCTCAAATTTTTTATTTTCTTCTAAAAGATCCATAAGATCTCTTAGTGCTCGGAAATCCCACACTGAAAAGGTTTTCCATTGATCTGTAAGTTTTTTGTCTTTATCCCTTCTCTTTCGCTCTTGATTAAATAAATACTTGTAGGTCAGTTTACGAGCAAACAAGTTTAGGTCCTTAATAGTCTCAAATTGGTCTATTTCCAAGAGTGGTACAAAAGGTTAGACCCAAACCTAGTACTTCTATTTCTGCAGTATTCAAATTATAATCTGACAGGTTAATTATATTCAAGATGTAATTTCTTGAGGAGTTTTGACTGTGAGCTGGTCCAAGTCGCTGCTTACTTTCCTTTCTTTTGGTGGAGGTACCACTCCCTCGTTTGGGCCTGAAAAAAACAAATGTGTAATGGTACCGGAACGGGAGGAAGATTGTGCAGAGCTTGACTTACCTCTATCGTGTTCAACTACATGTGCAGAGGATTGATGAGCAGACGTACACAAGGTCTACTCATTAGGGTTGGATATAGTATCTAGTATCTGTGAGCGCCCCAGGTGCGAGTCGTCAAGAAGTCTTTTCTTACCACTTTATGTACGTCCATTATCATGATTAAAACGGAGGTTCACAAATATTGTAAAGTTTCTATTAATACCTTCCCGGCATTCAACCGATGTCTAAATGAAAAAACATTTTTTTGCTGTTTATTTACCTTGTAATTATGTCTTTTATAATGTAACTTCCGGTTTCAATGTCCCGCGTGAATAGGCGTGTATATTCTTTATTCCCCGCTGCGCACTGTATCCTGGGAGCTGAGTTCCTGCATCCCCAGGAGTCAGTGCGGATTGCCACCGTGAAATCTCGTGAGATTTGATTCTGTTACCATCACAACGGGGTGGGAACTTCTGACGACGACACACGTTGTGATGACAACAGAAACAAATCTCACGAGATTTCACGGTAGCACTGAGCATGCGTGGGAACGAGCGGTGAATGCTGGTAGCTCAGCATTTACCGCATCCAGGAAGTAAATGCTTGTGGGCTTCACATATGCCCACAAGCAAGATGGAACCAGCCGTCCGCAAATTTTAAAAGTCTGTTTTTTATTAGAAACCGGACATCAGGGGACATAATTCACCATACAAGTGAGTGTTACATTGCTAATATGTCATTGTCTGCATGGTAGGAAAAAAAAAAAAGATTGGTCGGTGAAACTCCGCTTTAAAGGGTTTCTTTTGGAAATTGTGATTTCTTCCACAAGATCTAGCCGTACCTTGTGAGAATCGAGAGTTATTAGAGGCATTAGAGGAATCTGAGTCCCTAATTTCCTGTTCATTCTGAGTCCTAGGTTGCTGTGCCCCTTGACGCCAGCCACCCGAGCTTCTTGAATTCGGAAGAGACCATCTATATGATTGATGATTTGCAAACTCAATTTTGTCTCTTGCAAATTTTTGCTCTTTTTTTTTTGTATTAGGTTGGAATTGAATTGTTCAAGATGATCACTTAATTCTTTATCCTTCACATTATACAATGGGTTTGAACATAATAATTGATTTTGGCCATAAAGTTGTTTAATTTTTTAATACTTTTCATGTACTCAGCGACCAACAGTTCCATATTTTTTTTTGGTGCATCTCTGAAGGTTTTGTTCCCATGTATTTCTAAAAGCGGGAGACATATTATGTAGGTTATGAAATATTTGTATCCTTAAACCACTCGGGTTTATGTCCTCATCAATATATCAAGTCAAAAATTTGTATTGCCAATAAAGGCCTGATTTTTTTCTCTAATGCCGCGTACACACGGTCGGACTTTTCGTCTACAAAAGTCCAACGGACGCTGACGGACTAAAGCTGGCTGGTAATCCGATCGTGTGTGGGCTTCTCCGGACTTTCAACGTACTTTTTTAGCCTCAAATCCGACGGACTTTAGATTTGAAACATGCTTCAAATCTTTACGTCGTAACTACGACGGACCCCGAAGTCCGCTCGTCTGTATGCTAGTCCGACGGACAAAAAAACGACGCATGCTCATAAGCAAAAACTAAACGGAAGCACTCGGTCTAGTAAAACTAGTGTTCGTATTGTAGGTAGCACATTCATCACGCTGCAAAATCTGTGATCGTTGAATGCAGCGCATTTTATTTCTTCTTTACGAATGCTCTAAAGAACGAAGGTGTTTTGCTGTTCATAATCAGAGTTCTCCCAAACTGATTTCTGGATTCTTTTTCTCTTTGATCTCATGAATGATATAGTATGCATTTTAAAAACAATGTTTCCATACTAATAATACTTTTTCCCCTTTTTTTTTAGGTTTGTAAAGTTACCACAAAGAACCCATTATTCTATTTTTTTTTTATAGTGATTATTTTTTAGTTTTTAGATAAAGTTAACCCAAAGCACCGTTTTTGGTTATGTAAATTTTTTTATTTTCAAGACTTACCACTTGAACATTATTAACATTAGTAATGTATTTTTGGTGTGTTTTTTTCAAACTCAATGAGATTGTTGTCCCTTGTTAATTTAACATTGTGTGTAAAATCAATGATTTAAAAGAAAACACATAAAGTCTTTTGCTAAACTCCAAAAAGATCCATTTATTCATGGTCAAAATAAAATAAAGAGAAAGTCAACGCTGGAAAAAGTCGGTGTACAAGAAAATTGGGATCTTGCGGAGTCCATATAAGAGGGAGCACAATCTGGTCCAAGAATCCCAGAGATCAACAGCACCAGCAGATGATCTAGATGTCCCCAGACTGTGGTCCTACAACAGCCTGCGTCTTCTGTCAGACCACACTGAACCCAGGTCATCACTTTCTTCTCTTCCCTGCAGCCTTTCCTCCACGCTGCCCTGCAGCCTTCCCTGTAGCCTTCTTTGGAGGCTGTGGCTGTGGTGTTTCAGTTGTGGCAGGAGGAGGAGGAGGAGGGGGGGCTGCCTCATGTAGTTGGGTGTTTTGTGTTAGCGTGCCCTGCAGCCCCTTATGGATTGTTTCCCCAAATAGGCGCTCACAAATGAGGCGCTGCTCCCAATCCATCTGAAGAAGCCTGCTGGCTAAGTAGCAGCCATAGGATTCTTCCGCTTCGGGGGGGCTCCTTAAAAAACGGGTGGCCTCTTGCATGAGGCGCAGGGATGCGTCCTGTGTGACCATCCCCTTCCTGGCCCTTTTTTTGGGAAGGTGGAGGGGAGGCACTTGGGATTCGGTCAGGCTCCTACTGGGCCCAGCCACCTCACTTGGCCCAGCCACCTCACTGGGAGCAGCCACCTCACTGGGAGCAGCCACCTCACTGGGAGCAGCCACCTCCTGCCTGACACTGGGCCCAGCCTCCTCCAGGATGATGGTGAATCCGGCCTCCTCCAGGCTGTCCATGGGCCCGGTCTCCTCCTGCCTGCCACTTTCCCCACATTCCTCCTGGATGGACTCATCCTGTGTATAAAAAAAGGACAATAGTTTGAGTATATTTTTTTGGGTTCATCAATGACACACAGTTTGCTTCTCATGAATAGCAAATTCAATGTGAATACATCTCTTTAATAAAAGAGTCTAATCAGACACCCTAATTATTTCAAGCAGGTGCCAAACATATTTAGCCACTACTGTCAATTGATATGTATACACAATTTTGAGTGCAAAATTATTTTAGACAATTATAACATCCAGTTAACATCATTAATATTAGTACAGTAAATATTTGTTAAAATAATTTACCTGACTCCAGATGGTCATATCTGGTTCATCCAGGATGGAAGACCCAGCTTGCTCCTCATCAGCCTCTGCTGGGGTGGAGGGAAGGGTGGAGGGAAGGGTTGAAAGTGATGGCCTGGCTTCATTCTGGTCATCAAGAAAACGGAGTTGATTGTAGTACCACAGCCTGGGTACATAAACATCATCTGCTGATGCTCCTGATCTCCTTGATTCCTGGATCTTCTTATGCTCCCTCTTATACATGTTCCTCAAGACCCCAATTTTCTTGAGCAATGTCTCCATTGTTGCTTCCGGGATGGTCGCCTGGACAAAGGACAGAAGTCTCTCCAGCGTTGACTTCCTCACATGCTTTGCATAATACTGAGGGTGTTTCACCTCCCACAAATTCCTCATCTCTCGATATTTAGAAATAAAAGCTGTAAGGAACTCTGGATCCTTAAATAGGGGATTCATTATATCTGGAAAAGATGAAGTCACAAGACAAAAAACACTTTTATTATAGGTTTCTGCTAACCCCTCATCATCTTCTCCCTATGTAGGCCTCATCAATCTATCAAGCCATATAGGCCGCTTGCTACAAAGTCATGACCATAAAACCCCAAAAAAAATATATCTAAAATTACCTTCGTTTTGTAACGTCCTGGTCCACTATCACCTACGCACAGAACGTACGTACGACACGTGCGCAAGGGCCCTCTTTACACACTACGCATGTGTGAAACTCCGCCTGCGTCGCCCGCCCCTGACGTTCGAAATTAACTCATGTTCTCCGCCCCCTAATTCGACGCACAGAACGTACGTACGACACGTGCGCAAGGCCCCTCTTTATACACTACGCATGTGTGAAACTCCGCCTGCGTCGCCCGCCCCTGACGTTCGAAATTAACTCATGTTCTCCGCCCCCTAATTCGACGCACAGAACGTACGTACGACACGTGCGCAAGGCCCCTCTTTATACACTACGCATGTGTGAAACTCCGCCTGCGTCGCCCGCCCCTGACGTTCGAAATTAACTCATGTTCTCCGCCCCCTAATTCGACGCACAGAACGTACGTACGACACGTGCGCAAGGCCCCTCTTTATACACTACGCATGTGTGAAACTCCGCCTGCGTCGCCCGCCCCTGACGTTCGATTTTAACTCATGTTCTCCGCCCATTTTTTGTTACGGCGCGTAGTGGAGTAAATAATGGCGGAGACACCTGACATGTTGACGACCTCAGGTAGTGGAGACAGCCCGGAGGCTGGAACGTCAACAAAATCTGTGAGGCCTAGATTTAAGGCCTCTAATATGAGTTTTAAAGAGATGGTGGAGATGGTGGCCATTCTTCACAAAGACGACTATGATGGGAAGTATGGGCCGTACGCACGGCCAAATTTGCGCAAGGCCAAAATAATGGCGAAGGTCGTGGACACTTTGCAGGCATCTTTTGGGGTCCAGCGCTCCAGAGATCAACTTAGAAAAAGATGGTCTGACCTGAAACTCAGGGAGCCGGATCAATACAGACGTATCCGGAAAGTTCTTAAAAAAAGTAAGTACTTGTCGTGTTTTTCTCTTGTGTTTATTACCTTGTATACTGCTCCATGTGCTTTTCCTTCCTATACGATTTTTTTGTTCATCGTTTTAAACGATCTTTTAATAAACCTTGTTACATATCTATAGATAGATCTATCTATATATATATCTATATATATATATATATATATATTATATAGATATAGATATAGATAGATATAGATAGATATAGATAGATATAGATATATATAGATAAAGATATATATAGATATAGAGAGATATATATAGAGAGAGATATATATAGAGAAATATAGAGAGAGAGAGAAATATAGAGATAGGTAGGTAGATAGATAGATATAGAAATGTAAAACATTCTTTTTGAATATTTTAAGTTATCTTTTTTTTTTTCTTTACATTTAGTTAGATATTTATAGATTTTGTTCCAGATATAGAGAGAGAGAGAGAGATCAAAAGATTATTAACTATATTTTGAGATATTGATATCTAGATATCTATCTATCCGATATGTCTTTATAATTTTAAATATTGAGGTAAAATAGGAACTCTACACAAACCACTTCACTACAAATGTTGGAAAATTACTATGTACTAAAATATCTGTGTGCTAAGTAGATTAATAATTTTTTGTTTCACATAGGGGAAAAATCACTCAGCCAAAAAGAAGACAGTCCACCCCAAGCCAAACATGATTGGGAAATCAGCCCAAGCCCCACTGAGGATGTGGAGGAAGGAGAGGTGGGCGACATGGGCACCCCACCAGGTGAGTGTCTGACACACCAGCTTACGGTAATCTATGCATGGCTGCCTTTTGTTTAATGTAATTTTTCTACTCTATTTTAGGGGATCTTGTTGTGCTTGATTCAAGCAACAGCGCCACCCCCGAGGATGTGGAGGAATTATGCTACATGGGCACCCCACCAGGTCAGTATCTGAGACAACAGCTTTATTATGGTAAGGTAAACTATGTATGTGTGCATATTTCTAAAGACATTTTTTGGTTTCATTCCATTTTAGGTACAAGAAGTGACTATTTCACCTCAGAAAGTGCCCAACGGCTTATTGGTCAAATAATGGCCTGGAATAAGGACATTGATGAAATGCGTAATCGGCTGGATCGTATGCAGCAGGAAATGAAGGACATGATTGAAGTTTTGGGTCGAATCTAAATGCCCTTTTTGAAACCCCAAAACATCAATCATGTCCTTCATTTCCTGTTTTGCTGACCCCATTCTGGGCCTTCTCTTTATTTTTTTGGCTGAACAGAAATGGCTGTTTAACCTAATTTAAAAAAGGAGGGCTGTTTCTCGAAAATACATAAAAAATCCACAAAAAAATAAAACTTGATTTTCTCAAAAACCCAAAAAAAAAAAAAAAAAATTGATTTTAAAAAACCAAAAAAAAAAACAAAACTTGATTTTAAAAAAAACAAAAAAAATAAAAAAACTTGATTTTAAAAAAACAAAAAAAAAACAAAACTTGATTTTAAAAAACCAAAAAAAAAAACAAAACTTGATTTTCAAAAAACCAAAAAAAAAAACAAAACTTGATTTTCAAAAAAACAAAACAAAAAAAAAAAAAAACTTGATTTTAAAAAAACCCAAAAAAAAAAATAAAACTTGATTTTAAAAAAACAAAAAAAAAAAAATAAAACTTGATTTTAAAAAAACAAAAAAAAAACAAAACTTGATTTTCAAAAAACCAAAAAACCAAAAAAAATAAAAAACTTGATTTTCAAAAAACCAAAAAAAAAACAAAACTTGATTTTAAAAAAACCCAAAAAAAAAAATAAAACTTGATTTTAAAAAAACCCAAAAAAAAAAATAAAACTTGATTTTAAAAAAACAAAAAAAAAACAAAACTTGATTTTCAAAAAACCAAAAAAAATAAAAAACTTGATTTTCAAAAAACCAAAAAAAAAACAAAACTTGATTTTCAAAAAACCAAAAAAAAAAACAAAACTTGATTTTCAAAAAACCAAAAAAAAAAAACTTGATTTTCAAAAAACCAAAAAAACAAAAAAAATAAAAAAGCCTGTTTGCGAAAATCAAAAAGCCAAAAATATTTTTTTGTGGATTAGGTAGAAATATAATTATATTTTTCTACATTATTAAGATATCATTATATTTTTGTCTATGAACATTTTATACTAAATGCAGAACTGAATGCATAACAACCATTAATAAAAACATCTCCTTATAGGAATTAAATAAATGTGTGGTTTGTTATTTCAATGCTCAGTATCAGTTTGGTTATAATTGTCAAAAAGTTGTTTACAGTGGCAATGGAGCTTATTTAGACATTTAAAATGAAAATACAGTTGGCACTACAACTGCTCGACCATAACCTAGGAGAAAGCCCAAAAGAAAGGCAAGCAATAAATATAATTCAAGATTTCATCAATATTTTTTTTATTGTAAAAAATTAAATATCCTGGCCCATTGCAATGGCCCCCCTACCCATAAAATAATTAACATATTGCTGTCTAACTTGACGGGCACTTTGGGGGGCCAAGCCAGTACGGACAGTATCCAGGCCCGTAAGGTTGGCATCTATAATAAGTCCGGCCTCAGGCCCAACTGTGCCTATATAATTCTGAGAATGTTTGTTTAAAAAGTTGTGCAGAATGCAGCACGATAAAATTATAAAATTAAGTTTGTATTCCGCCAAATTAATGGCTGTTTGAAACAGGCGGAACCGGCTGGCCAGAATTCCAAACGCATTCTCAACCACTCTTCTAGCTCTGGCCAGCCGGAAATTAAAAACCCTCCTCTCCGGGGTGAGGGTTCTTTGGGGGAATGGCCTCATGAGGTGCTTGCTGAGAGCGAAGGCTTCATCGGCAATGAAGACAAAGGGGAGTCCTTCCACATTATCCGCATCAGGTGGCAATCCCAGGCCACCACTCTGGAGACGCTGGCAGAACTCCGTCTGGGCAAATACTCCTCCATCCGACATCCGGCCATTCTTCCCCACGTCCACATATAAAAAATCATAGTGTGCCGACACCACCGCCATTAAAACAATACTGTGGAACCCTTTATAATTGAAATAGTATGACCCCGAATGGGGTGGTGGCACAATGTGGACATGTTTCCCATCTATAGCCCCTCCACAATTGGGAAAGTCCCAACGGCTGGCAAAATGGGATGCCACAGTCTGCCATTCCTGTGGCGTTGAAGGAAACTGGGGAATCAAACAAGAAAACCAAAATCAATTAATTTGGAAGCTAACATTGCAAGAAAATTAGACAATTAAAAACATTATTCCCCAGCATCAGTATAACATTCAATAATTTAATTCTTCTGGAATAACTAATATGGAAAGGCACACTTATCAGATTGCTCACCCCCTCTGATGGAACATTGATTACATTTTAGGGGGTTGTGAAATCCCTAAAAAAGATTACTTTTAGGACACGCAGGAATTTAGGGACTAAAAAGGCTACAAGACTGCAGTTGTCGCACTCTGCAGGTGCAGTTGCTAACCAGCTTACAGTAAATGAGGTAATGTAAAAAGGCATTCATGTTGCAAGGAGTACACAATCACATGCAAGGGCAATTAATGAAAACACTTTGAGGCTTGCATATGATTTGATGATGGAAATCAGCAGAGCTTCTGCTCATTTACTAAAGCACTGGAACAAATGCACTTGTAGAGTGCACATGCATTTTGCAAAGTGCAACATATATTTGCTTTAGACAAATCAACACCACAGAACATTCAAGCTAATTTTTACGAGGGTGGGGGGGGGGTTGTGAAATCTAGATAATTGCTAATTAGCAGCACACTATTTGGAGTGAGTTTAGGGGGGGGGGGTTGGGAAATCTAGATAATTGCTAATTAGCAGCACACTATTTGGAGTGAGTTTAGGTGGGGGGGGGGGGGGGTTGGGAAATCTAGATAATTGCTAATTAGCAGCACACTATTTGGAGTGAGTTTAGGTGGGGGGGTTGGGAAATCTAGATAATTGCTAATTAGCAGCACACTATTTGGAGTGTGTTTAGGTGGGGGGGGGTTGGGAAATCTAGATAATTGCTAATTAGCAGCACACTATTTGGAGTGAGTTTAGGTGGGGGGGGGGGGTTGGGAAATCTAGCTAATTGCTAATTATAAGCACACTAAATACACTCAAACAAAATACATTCAAAATGAGTAGACTAGGTGGATATGTTCCCATCACTTCATGCTGGGGAGGTTATTGAAGGAAAATATACATGCATGACAAAAAATAACAGGAAAAAAATCCAGCATGTGTGAGGATAAAAAGGGGACATTCACACTATATTGCAATGATGGTAAGTAGTGTTTGAAGCAAGAAATACATTACATTATCAAAGATTACATAAAAGAACATGTGATGCTAATAAAAGAAAAATATCTTACCTTAATATAGTCCTTCTGCAGGACCTGGATGATGGCAGAACAGGTCTCTGGGATAATGATCCCCAGAGCCTGGGGGGAGATGCCTGTCGAGAACTTAAGGTCCTGCAGGCTTCTCCCTGTGGCCAAATACCGCAAGGTAGCGACCAGCCTCTGCTCCGGAGTGATGGCTTGCCTCATGCAGGTATCCTGCCTGCTGATATAGGGGGTCAGCAAAGCCAACAAACGGTCAAAAACGGGGTCCGTCATCCGGAGAAAGTTCCTGAAATCCTCAGGATTATTCTCACGGATCTCACGGAGCAAAGGCATGTGAGAGAACTGGTCACGCTGAAGCAACCAATTCTTGGTCCATGAACTCCTCCTCGCCCTGTTCATGGACTGGTCTTGGGCTGAAGAATAAACTACAGCACCAAGCACATACAATGCACGAGCTCGACGACGAGTACGTACAGGTAACATGGTTTCAAAACGGTCGGCTGGTCAGAACGCACTAAACAGAACGCACTGAAGAACAGCAAGGCCTGTGAAGAGCGACCTGAAAATCAGGAACGAGCGGCCAATAAAACAAAGATTTCTCAATGCCAACTGACCAAACGCACTGAAAAGCAGATACAAACCTCACAAGCACAGACTGAACAACAGTTAAAACGAACTGAAAAATACGAGTCTCACAAGCGCGAATCGTCTCTCACCAAACTTCTACTAACACGAGATAAACACGAGATTAGCAGAAGGAGCCCAAAGGGTGTCGTACGGGCTATTGAACTTCCGTTTTATAGTCTCGTCGGACTTGGTGTACGTCACCGCGTACTAGGCTGTCGTACTTTTGTGTGGTCGTGTGTAGGCAAGTCCGTTCGTAAGAAAGTCTGCCGCAAGTCCGCCGAAGGTACGTCGGAAGTATGTCGGACAGGCTGTCGGACTTTTGTAGACGAAAAGTCCGACCGTGTGTACGCGGCATGAAGCTTTATATAGTTTATGCATGAAGACCTCCAACTCCAGAGCTGCACCTTCTTTCTCCGACCAATTATTTTGAATTTTTTAACATCCAACCATCCCATGCTGTGCCAACATAATGCGCCATGAGAGAAAAAGAATAAGAGAATACATTTTACTTGTAAAACAGAAAAAAAAATATATATAAATGTAAACTGGTACCAGTACTGAGCTCCTTACAAACGGACAAAAATAAAAGCATTGTGTTAATGTGATCACCAACAATGGTTTGATCACCATCCACCATCCAACAATGGTTTGTTGACACCGCACATTGAGATTGAATCCCATACATTCTGGATAGAGAAAGCTTTGTAATTGCAAATGAATTGCTAGGCGTTTCTGGCTTTCTGAGAGGATACAAAAGAAGGGAAAAAAAACAATGAAAGAGGAGTACCTAGTCTATTATACTTTACCTTCTGTTAGGCGTGTGTATTTATGCATATGTACAGCTGTCTACATACACCTGCTTTATATATAAATACGTTCACCCTGAGTTCACACTGATGCGATGCTGGAACCAGCGCAATTACAGCGCCGGTTCCCGCATTGCTCCTCTCACACTGCATTGCGCAAACCGCTGCGGGTGTCATTGACACCCCCAGTTTAGTTCACAGATCACAGTGCGAACTGTGAACTTGCACAGGAATCGGATCACATAGGTGAGAAAACCCATGCGATCCAATTCTAGTGCGGGGAAAAACAAGTCCCTGCACTATTTTCTGTGCGAATCCAATGCGGGTTCAGCCATACAGTTGTATGACTGAACAAGTATTGCTCATATATCGCATGTGATCTGCACCTGCAGTGCTGGTGCGAATCACATTGGATCTCTGAGATTGCGCTAGTGTGAACCCAGGCTCAGGAACTCACTTAACCTGAAAAAGATAACTTTTTCAGGTTGTAGACAAAAATTTACTCTATCCTTTTTTTTCTGTAACCTATTTAAAGCAAACAATACAACATTCTTACGTGTACATTGATAAATGATCAATGACATTCCCAATTTGATCTAGTGAAACTAAAATGCTATAGAGCTCTAAAACATAACTTATATCTTGTATTTTATCCCCGGTTTTACTGTACCGGTATGGTTCCCGATGGGTATGTTACTCCCTTCATTTTTTCAATTCAAAAATTCAATAAAGTTTCTTTTAAAGGATTGGAATTCTTTCACAAACTCATCCCGTTCCTTTTTCATTTGCCTAATCTCATACTGTAAAGCCTCATTCTGGGCCTTAATAGTTGGGGAAGGGATGTATGACCTATTATTTTCATATGTATAACCCCTAGGCCCTGTTCCCCAGCGTGGGGATTACACTTCCACGCCACGCCTCTTTGTAGTATATAGATTTTGTTTCAATATCTTTTCATCAGAAGACAAGCTAAATTGTGCAATGTGACCGAATAATCCACAGGTATAGCATTTTATCTTTTGTAAAGTATTAAAGCACCTCTTAACAACCGGTGTGGTTTTAGGCTGAGAATATTCAATGGGTAAAACCTGATTAAAAACTTTTTTTGTTTTCATACGAGATATAGGGGCACTTTCAAAAGAGCTCCCACCTTTCAAGAAGTTGTTGAAACTAGCACATACTCCATATGGTGATAATTTCCTGTTGCATCAAGAAATACTCAAACCCATTGCATTACAATCTATGGTATGTGGAGATTGCACAACCTACCCTGGGCTGGAAGATGTAGACAATTGTTTACATTTACTCTCTGCCTCCTTCAGCCCACGTGCCAGCTGATCAACCTCTCCTTGCACGTTTTGGTTGTCTATTGTTGGTTGCTGGTGGCTAGCATTTAAATTTGCCATAGAAACTTTTAGAGTACTGATATATAACTGTTTGTAATTGTAAAACAACCAACAAGCAGCAACAATTAGTGCAGTCTTACCCACATGTTTGCTGTATTTTTTTTTTCTGTAAGCTTTACATTTACATACTCTTGTGCATGGTGCCATGGGCTTTTAGATTCCTCCATTGCTCTTATTATTTCAGAGCTATTTTTAACTTTAGCAATCCTGGCCATCAATTTCTCCATGATGTACAAGTTCAGTGATGATACAACAATACACCACAGAACAGACGTCTGACACAGTAGTCTACCAATAGACTATGACCAGGAGTGGGGACACCCCAATTACCTATACCTAGAAGAATTGATGGATTTGATTTGGATTTCTCTTCTGTTCATATACTTTCCATTTTGTTATTTTATAAAAAATAAATTAACACTTCTATTTCTGAAAGCATTCTTAATCTACAGCATTTTTTCACACGTTTGCACAGTACTGTGTGTGTGTGTGTATATATATATATATATATATATATATATATATACATACAGTGCCTTGAAAAGGTATTCATAGCCCTTGAAATTCACATTTTTTTCATGTTACAATCAAAAATATAATTTATTTTATGTGGCAGGAAAATGATCAATGGTTTTTACAAATAAATATCCAAATAGTGTGGTGTGCATTTGTATTCAGCCCCCTTTACTCTGATACCCCTAACTAAGTAAATAGAGTCCACTTGTGTGTAATTTAATCTCAGTATAAATACAGCTGTTCTGTGAAGCCTTTAGAGGTTTGTTCGAGAACCTAAGCAAACAAACCGCATCATGAAGGCCAAGGAACACACCAGACAGGTCAGGGATAAAGTTGTGGAGAAGTTTAAAGCAGGGTTAGGTTATAAAAAAATATACCAAGCTTTGAACATCTCACAAAGCACTGTTCAGTCCCATTATTCCAAAATGGAAAGAGTATGGCACAACTGCAAACCTCCCAATACATGGCCTTCCACCTAAACTGACAGGCCGGGCAAGGAGAGCATTAATCAGAGAAGCAGCCAAAAGGCCCATGATAACTCTGGAGGAGCTGCAGAGATTGACAGCTCAGGTGGGAGAATCTGTCCACAGGACAACTCTTAGTCGTGCACTCCACAAATCTTGCCCCTATGGAAGAGTGGCAAGAAGAAAGACATTCTTAAGAGAAAACCGTAAGAAGTTCCATTTGCAGTTAGCGAGAAGCCATGTGGAGGACACAGCAAACATGTGGAAGAAGGTGCTCTGGTTAGGTAAGACCAAAATTGAACTTTTTCGCCTAAAAGCAAAACACTATGTGTGGGGGAAAACTAACACCAAACATCACCCTAAACACACCATCCACACTGTGAAACATGGTGGTGGCAGCATTATGTTGTGGGGATGCTCTTCTTCAGCAGGGACAGAGAAGCTGATCAGAGTAGATGGGAAGATGGATGGAGCTAAATACAGGGCAATCTTAGAAGAAAACCTGTAATGCCGCGTACACACAAGCAGACTCTCTGGCAGAAAAGGTCAGACGGAATGATTCCGTCAGACATTCCGATCGTGTGTGGGCTTCATCGGACCTTTTCTCTCGAAAATTCTGATGGACCTAGAAATAGAACGTTTCAAATCTTTCCGACGGACTTCGATTCCTATCGAAAAAAACGTTTGTCTGTATGCTAGTCCGACGGACCGAAAACGACGCAAGGGCAGCTATTGGCTGCTGGCTATGAACTTCCTTATTCTAGTCCGGTCGTACGTCATCACATTTGAATCAGTCGGACTTTGGTGTGATCGTGTGTAGGCAAGTCCGTTTCGTTGGAACTCCGTCAAAGTCCTTCGGGGTTCAGTCCGACAAGAAGTCCGCTCGTGTGTACGCGGCATTAGAGTCTGCAAAAGACTTGAGACTGGGGCGGAGGTTCACTTTCCAGCAGGACAACGACCCTAAACATACAGCCAGAGCTACAATAGAATGGTTTAGATCAAAGCGTATTCATGTGTTAGAATGGCCCAGTTAAAGTCCAGACCGAAATCTGATTGAGAATCTGTGGCAAGACTTGAAAATTGCTTTTCAGATGCTCTCTATCCATCCTGACAGAGCTTGAGCTATTTTGCAAATGAGAATGGGCAAACATTTCACTCTAGATGTTCAAAGGTGAAAGAGACATCCCCAAAAAGACTTGCAGCTGTAATTGCAGCGAAAGGTATTGACTCTGGGCTGAATACAAATGCACGCCACACTTTTCAGATATTTATTTGTAAGAAATGTGGAAAACCATTTATCATTTTCCTAATTTCACAATTATGTGCCACTTTGCATTGGTCTATCACTTAAAATCCCAATAATATACATTTACGTTTTTGGTTGTAATATGACAAAATGTGGAAAATTGCAAGGATTATGAATACTTTTTCAAGGCACTGTGTCTGTGTATGCATGCATGTATGTGTGTGTGCGTGTGTGTATGTATATGTGTGTATATATATATATATATATATATATATATATATATATATATATATATATATATATATATATATAAAATAAATAAAATAATAATTTAGACAAAACAAATGGATGATTAGCTAACCAATCGCCTATCCTCTGCTTTCTGATAATCTTGTAGGATGAAGATGAAGACCCACAGCAGAGAGGTAGAGGTGTTCTTTCCAACACAATGGTTCATCCTGCTGCTGAACGTTTGGATTTAGCTCTGTCTGTCTTTTTTGCATATATCAAAGAAATCTGTTTTCTAAGTGGTAAGTTTTTTTTTCTGCTGTAGATTATACTGAAATAGCTGAAATTAAGTGAATCTGTTTTTCTATTAACCACTTGAGCCCCGGACCATTATGCTGCCTAAGGACCAGAGGTCTTTTTCCAATTTGGCACTGCGTCGCTTTAACTGCTAATTGCGCGGTTATGCAATGCTGTACCCAAACGAAATTTGCGTCCTTTTCTTCCCACAAATAGAGCTTTCTTTTGATGGTATTTGATCACCTCTGCAGTTTTTATTTTTTGCGCTATAAACGGAAAAAGACCGAAAATTTTGAAAAAAAATGATATTTTCTACTTTTTGTTATAAAAAAAATCCAATAAACTCAATTTTAGTCATACATTTAGGCCAAAATGTATTCGGCCACATGTCTTTGGTAAAAAAAATGTCAATAAGCGTATATTTATTGGTTTGCGCAAAAGTTATAGCGTCTACAAACTAGGGTACATTTTCTGGAATTTACACAGCTTTTAGTTTATGACTGCCTATGTCATTTCTTGAGGTGCTAAAATGGCAGGGCAGTACAAAACCCCCCCAAATGACCCCATTTTGGAAAGTAGACACCCCAAGGAAATTGCTGATAGGCATGTTGAACCCATTGAATATTTATTTTTTTTGTCCCAAGTGATTGAATAATGACAAAAAAAAAAAAAAATATTTACAAAAAGTTGTCACTAAATGATATATTGCTCACACAGGCCATGGGCCTATGTGGAATTGCACCCCAAAATATATTCAGCTACTTCTCCTGAGTACGGGGATACCACATGTGTGGGACTTTTTGGGAGCCTAGCCGCGTATGGGACCCCGAAAACCAATCACTGCCTTCAGGATTTCTAAGGGTGTAACTTTTTGATTTCACTCTTCACTGCCTATCACAGTTTCGGAGGCCATGGAATGCCCAGGTGGCACAACCCCCCCCCCCAAATGACCCCATTTTGGAAAGTAGACACCCCAAGCTATTTGCTGAGAGGCATATTGAGTCCATGGAATATTTTATATTTTGACACAAGTTGCGGGAAAGTGACACTTTTTTTTTTTTTTTTTTTTTTTTTGCCACAAAGTTGTCACTAAATGATATATTGCTCACACAGGCCATGGGCCTATGTGGAATTGCACCCCAAAATACATTTAGCTGCTTCTCCTGAGTATGGGGATACCACATGTGTGGGACTTTTTGGGAGCCTAGCCGCGTACGGGGCCCCGAAAACCAATCCCCGCCTTCAGCGTTTTTAAGGGCGTGAATTTTTGATTTTACTCTTCACTGCCTATCACCGTTTCGGAGGCCATGGAATGCCCAGGTGGCACAAAACCCCCCCAAATGACCCCATTTTGGAAAGTAGACACCCCAAGCTATTTGCTGAGAGGCATGGTGAGTATTTTGCAGCTCTCATTTGTTTTTGAAAATGAAGAAAGACAAGAAAAAACTTTTTTTTTTTTTCTTTTTTCAAATTTCAAAACTTTGTGACAAAAAGTGAGGTCTGCAAAATACTCACTATACCTCTCAGCAAATAGCTTGGGGTGTCTACTTTCCAAAATGGGGTCATTTGGGGGGGGTTTGTGCCACCTGGGCATTCCATGGCCTCCGAAACTGTGATAGGCAGTGAAGAGTGAAATCAAAAATTCACGCCCTTAGAAAGCCTGAAGGCGGTGCTTGGTTTTCGGGGTCCCGTACGCGGCTAGGCTCCCAAAAAGTCTCACACATGTGGTATCCCCGTACTCAGGAGAAGCAGCAGAATGTATTTTGGGGTGTAATTTCACATATTCCCATGGCATGTTTGAGCAATATATCATTTAGTGACAACTTTGTGCAAAAAAAAAAAAAAAAAATTTGTCTCTTTCCCGCAACTTGTGTCGCAATATAAAATATTCCATGGACTCGACATGCCTCTCAGCAAATAGCTTGGGGTGTCTACTTTCCAAAATGGGGTCATTTGGGGGGGTTTTGAACTGTCCTGGCATTTTATGCACAACATTTAGAAGCTTATGTCACACATTACCCACTCTTCTAACCACTTGAAGACAAAGCCCTTTCTGACACTTATTTTTTACATGAAAAAGTTTTTTTTTTTTGCAAGAAAATTACTTTGAACCCCCAAACATTATATATTTTTTTAAAGCAAATGCCCTACAGATTAAAATGGTGGGTGTTTCATTTTTTTTTTTCACACAGTATTTGCGCAGCGATTTTTCAAACGCATTTTTTGGGGAAAAAACACACTTTTTTAAATTTTAATGCACTAAAACACACTATATTGCCCAAATGTTTGATGAAATAAAAAAGATGATCTTAGGCCGAGTACATGGATACCAAACATGACATGCTTTACAATTGCGCACAAACGTGCAGTGGCAACAAAATAAATACATTTTTAAAAGCCTTTAAAAGCCTTTACAGGTTACCACTTTAGATTTGCAGAGGAGGTCTACTGCAAAAATTACTGCCCTCGATCTGACCTTCGCGGCGATACCTCACATGCATGGTGCAATTGCTGTTTACGTTTGACGACAGACCGCCGCTTGTGTTCGCCTTAGCGCAAGAGCAGGGGGCGACAGGGGTGCTTTTTTTTTTTTTTTTTCTTTATTATTTTTTTGCTTTTTTATCTTATTTTTAAACTGTTCCTTTCATTTTTTTTTTTTAAATCATTTTTATTGTTATCTCGGGGAATGTAAATATCCCCTATGATAGCAATAGGTAGTGACAGGTACTCTTTTTTGAAAAAATTGGGGTCTATTAGACCCTAGATCTCTCCTCTGCCCTCAAAGCATCTGACCACACCAAGATCGGTGTGATAAAATGCTTCCCCAATTTCCCAATGGCGCTATTTACATCCGGCGAAATCTAAGTCATAAAATGCTCGTAGCTTCCGGTTTCTTAGGCCATAGAGATGTTTGGAGCCACTCTTGTCTCTGATCAGCTCTATGGTCAGCTGGCTGAATCACCGGCTGCATTCTCAGGTTCCCTGTTGAGACAGGAGAGCCAGAGAAAAACACGGAAGACGGTGGGGGGGGGGCATTCCCTCCCACGGCTTGTAAAGGCAGTCTAGAGGCTAATTAGCCGCTAGGATTGCTTTTACATGAAAGCCGACCGCTGGCTGAAAAGAATGATACCAAGATGATACCTAAACCTGCAAGCATCATTCTGGTATAACCACTCAAAGTCGTGAATGGTGTACCTGAAGACAAAAAAATGGTTAACAATAAAGCACAGTAAACAGTAAAGTATAAATAATTACATACCTGAAAAACAAACATGATAAAACATAATAACAATAACAATAAAACACTGCAGAATAGAATACAGTAAAAAAAGAGCAGAACAATAGAGAGAGAGAATAGAGAGAGAGAACAATAAAACGACAACTATTTTTTTTTATTTTATATATATTTTTTTTTTTTTTACACTTTTTTTGTAACTAACTTTTATAATGGTAACCGGTTCCAGGCTCGGGTCTCTCAAAATGCGATGGCATCTTGGGAGACCCTGTGAAAGTGTGCCTAGTCTGTGCAATGCTGTACCCTACGCTAATACTCAACTAGTAAATGGTAGCGTTCAAAACATTCACCAATGCAAAGACCAGGATTGTCAGGACAGGAGGGACAATAATAGCGGGTGTCACGCCTATATCCGCGCTTGCTGCAGACACAACATCTTTTTGGGGGGGTTCGTTGGGTAGGGGTACTCAGGAGGACATAAAAATGCCTCTCATGCAGCCGACTGCATTTGGTTGGGGATGTGAATGGGGGAAGTACGGGCGCTGCAGAAGCGGTGTGTTCCCAATTAGGATTGGCGAATGCAGCAGGAAGGGCACTATGGGCATGACGGGCCTGTGTTTGTCTTTTTGGTGGCAGCGGGACACTACTTGTGCTTGCCACCTCACCAGCTTGAACTGCACTTATGGGACTCGCCACGTCACCAAGTGTTACTGCAGCGCTGGTTTGACTACGACCGGGGTATACTAGGCCGCTGGTGCTTGCCAGTTCAATAAAAAGCTTCCAAAAAAACTGTTAGCGATCGCAGGGATCAGGCCTGACTCTGCAAACGCTGCAGTTATGCGTTTAGTGTTTTGTAAGTGACAGTGATCGATCGATACTGCACTTGGGTGGGCTGGGCTGGGCTGGGCCGGGCGGAGGGCAAAACGCAGGTGCTAGCAGGTATCTGGGCTGATCCCGCTAACACTGCGTTTTTGGGAACCCTAAACTGCTGGGGACGCCAGTATAGATCTGATCGGATCAGATGTTGATCCGTTCAGATACTATACCACTAAAGGAGGCGTATGCTGCGTGCGTGGGTGTTAGTGGTACTGGCGCTAACCTGACGCTGCCTGGGGACGGTGCTTGCTAGTTCACCAAAATGCTACCAAAAAAACTGTTAGCGATCGCAGGGATCAGGCCTGACTCTGCGAACGCTGCAGTTATGCGTTTAGTGCCTTGTAAGTGACAGTGATCGATCGATACTGCACTTGGGTGGGCTGGGCTGGGCGGAGGGGCACAACGCAGGTGCTAGCAGGTATCTGGGCTGATCCCGCTAACACTGCGTTTTTGGGAACCCTAAACTGCTGGGGACGCTAGTATAGATCTGATTGGACCAGATATTGATCCGATCAGATACTATACCACTAAGGGAGGTGTATGCTGCGTGCGTGGGTGTCAGTGGTACTGGCGCTAACCTGACGCTGCCTGGGGCTGGTGCTTGCCAGCTCACCAAAATGCTACCAAAAAAAATGTTAGCGATCGCAGGGATCAGGCCTGACTCTGCGAACGCTGCAGTTATGCGTTTAGTGTTTTGTAAGTGACAGTGATCAATCGATACTGCACTTGGGTGGGCCGGGCGGAGGGACAAAACGCAGGTGCTAGCAGGTATCTGGGCTGATCCCACTAACACTGCGTTTTTGGGAACCCTAAACTGCTGGGGACGCTAGTATAGATCTGATCGGATCAGATATTGATCCGTACAGATACTATACCACTAAGGGAGGCGTATGCTGCGTGCGTGGGTGTTAGCGGTACTGGCGCTAATCTGACGCTGCCTGGGGCGACGCATATCACCGCCGGGCGACCGGGGGGCTAAACCTTTATTCGGTAATAAACGGCGGGTGCCCTGACACTATAAAAAATAAACAAACTAACCAGCGTCACCCGTAACAGTTATACGGTGATCAGTGGTGAAAGGGTTAACTAGGGGGCAATCAAGGGGTTAAAACATTTATTAGGTAGTATATGGGGGTCCCTGTCGCTATAAAACGCTGACGGCGAACCTAAATATTTACCTCACTAACTAGCGTCACCAGCGACACTAATACAGCGATCAGAAAAATGATCGCTTAGTGACACTGGTGACAGGGGGTGATCAAGGGGTTAAAACTTTATTAGGGGGGGTTAGGGGGGTACCCTAGACCTAAAGGGGGGTAATACTAACTGTCCCAACACTGTAACTGTCACAAACTGACACCAATGCAGTAATCAGAAAAAAAAAAAAAAAAAACTGCTGGTGTCAGTTTGTGACAGGGAGGGGGGGGTGATTGGGGGGCGATCGGGGGGGGGATCGGGGTGTTTTGTGTGCCTGGCATGTTCTACTGTGTTGTGTAGTGTTGGTGCACTCACATAGATGTCTTCTCTCCTCGGCGCTGCAACGGAATACCGAGCCGAGGAGAGATGACATCATTTCCTTTGCTGCTGTTTAGCATACAGCAGCAAAGGAAGTAATCTGATTGGCCGGCGGCGATCGCGAGGGGGGGGCCACGAACGGATGGCCTCCCCCTCACCTCCGATCGCCGTGGGACAAAACGGGACCGCCTCGGGCACCGGGGGGGGTCCGATCGGACCCCCCACCCGCGGGAGGCAAATCACGTACATGTACGTGATTTTGCCTGCCCGTGCCGCCTTGCCGACGTAAATCGGCGTTAGGCGGTCCTTAAGTGGTTAATACTCACCTGCATTAAGGTAATGTAGAGTTGCAGCATACCTGAGCTGTGACAGCTCTTGGTTAGAGATGGGAAAGCCTGAAAAAAAACTGAAAAATTGGGGAAAAACTTTTTTTCCATGCCGTTCTTTTCCCGGAGAAATTGGGGAATTGTGTGGAATTGTTTTTTCTTTTCCTTTTCTCCGTAAAATGGTGAGACCAACATCTAGAGTTTGAAAACATTTCCACAGTGCAATTTCTGTTAAGAGCAAAGCTGCAATTTGCAAATATTACAAGAAGAAATATTATTTTCCAAATGCAACAAGGATGACAAAACACAAAAGCCCTAAAGATATTAAAAATGCTTTATGGAATGAAATAACGAGGACCCTAGCGAAAGTGCAAGTAGCTTTTCCCTCCTGAGTTCTCATTCCAGAAACACTCTTTCTGCTGCTTCTGGATAATCACAAAGTGTTTCTTCACCAGCAACATCTTCAAGTAAGGAAGTGTTGTAAACCACCGCCCCCCAAAAATACACAAAACTTTCATTTATAAATACAATAACACCTGGAAATCAGAACATTGATCAAGCCCTTGCAAATGCAATATATGCTTCTGGATCAAGATTGTCAATAACCAAAAATGCAGGAACTTTTTATACTATTATGAGGGAAAGGGGTGGTTACCTGTTTTCATCTATAGGTGAAATGTTTTAACCCATGAGGTGCTCTTGAGTTTAATCGGAAGATCCATCTTGCCTCTGCCTTTAACAGTCTTTTATCCAGATCCCCTTTTCGAGGACCCTGTTTAATCTGCTCAATGATCCAAAATTTTTAATTACCTAATTGATCACTATGTCTTTCTCGCATATGTTATGCCAGAGTTTTTTTTCTCATTTTAGAGTTATGTAACTTATATACTCCAAGACACGTCGTCTAAATTGGCGAATTGTCTTGCCAATATATAAGCGAGAACGCGGGCACTGAGTAGCATAGATAACTCCTTCGGAGCTACAATTAATAAATGACTGCAATTGAATCATATCATTATTCTTCGGGTTACAGATATGCTTGGTCGTGGGGACATATCTGCAAGCCTTACCACCGTGGTAATCTCTCATCTTTCATTTTTGGAGGTGACCCTGTTAACCACTTGCCCACTGGGCACTTAAACCCCCTTCCTAACCAGACCAGTTTTCAGCTTTCAGTGCTCTCACATTTTGAATGACAATCACTCAATCAACACTGTACCCATATGAAATCTTTGTCCTTTTTTTCACACAAATAGAGCATTTTTCTTACCCACGTCAGCCCTGGAAGATTTGGCTACTCAATGACCAGGCCATTTTTTGCGATACGGCACTGCATCGCTTTAACTGATAATTGCACGGTCGTGCGAAGCTGTACCCAAACAAAATTAATGTCCTTTTTTTTCCCCACAAATAGAGCTTTCTTTTGGTGGTATTTGATCATCTCTGCGTTTTATTTTTTGCGCTATAAACAAAAAAAAGCGACTTTTTTGAAAATCACACAATATTTTGTACTTTTTGCTATAATAAATATCCCCAATTTTTTTTTTAAAAAAACCTAATTTTTTTCTCAGTTTAGGCCGATATGTATTCTTCATATTTTTGGTAATAAAAATCGCAATAAGCGTATATTGTTTGGTTTGCGCAAAAGTTATAGCATCTATAAAATAGGGGATAGATTTATGGCATTTTTATTATTATTTTTTTTTTACTAGTAATGGTGGCGATCTGCGATTTTTATTGTGACTGCGACATTATGGCGGACACATCGCACACTTTTGACACATTTTTGGGACGATTGACAATTATACAGCTATCAGTGCTATAAAAATGCACTGATTACTGTATAAATGTCACTGGCAGAGAAGGGGTTAACACTAGGGGCAATCAAGGGGGTTAACTGTGTTCCATGACTGTGTGTTCTAACTGTGGGGGGAGGGAACTGACTATAGGAAATGACAGATCGTGGTTCCTAGCTATTAGGAACTCACAATCTGCATTTCCTCACAGAACAGGGATTTGTGTGTTTACACACACATGTTCCTGTTCTGCCTCACGTGCCCGCGATCGCTTGTGGCCGGCGGTCATCACGATTGCCGGTCACAAGCATTGGCACCCCCGCAGTGCAGCGGGCGCTTGCCTGCTATCCCACTTAAAGGAGCCAACATACAGCTATGACGGTTTGCGGGATCATGCCGACCTGCCGCAGTATAATGACGGCGGCTGGTCGGCAAGTGGTTAATTTCCGTTATAAAATTTAGCAAATTAGTAATTTTTCTTCATAAGTTTTGACCAAAATGTATACTGCTACATATCTTTGGTAAAAATAACCCAAATAAGTATATATGATTTGGTCTTTGTAAAAGTTTTATAAAGTCTACAAGCTATGGTGCCAATCATTAAAAATTGATCACACCTGATCTACAGACAGCCTATCATTTCTTGAGACCCTAACAAGCCAGGACAGTACACATACCCCCAAGTGACCCCTTTTTGGAAAGTAGACAGTCCACGGTATGTAGTAAGAGGCATAGGGAGTTTTTTGAAGTTGTAATTTTTTCCCACAATTCTTTGCAAAATGAGGATTTTTTTTCTTTTTTTGTCACAAAATTGTCATAATAACAAGTTATTTCTCTCACACATCATATGCATACTTCCAATTACACTCCAAAATACATTCTACTACTCCTGTGTTGATACATGTGTGAGACTTTTACACAGCCTGGCCACATATGGAGGCCCAACATGCAAGGAGCACTATCAGGCGTTCTATGGACATAAATTACACATATCATTTCTAGACTACTATGTCATTTTTTTCCATAAGTTTTTGGAAAAGGTGCAAAGAAAAATAAAATGCATTTTTTTTTACACAAAGTTGTCCATTTATAAGATATTTCTAACACATAGCATGTACATAGCAAATATAACACCCCAAAATAAATTCTGCTACTCCTCCTGAGTATCGCGATACCACATGTGTGAGACTTTTACACAGCCTGGCTACCTACAGAGGCCAAACATGCAGGGAGCACCATCAGGTGTTTTAGGGACATACATTTCTAATTTGACTACCTATTACACTTTTGTGAGGCACTGATGTGGCACGGATGAGCACTGATGTGGCATTGAATGAGCACTGATGTGGCACGGATGAGCACTGATGTGGTATGGATGTGGCAAGGATGGGCACTGATGTGGCAGGGATGTGGCACAGATGAGCACTGATGTGGCACTTATGTGGCATGGATGTGGCACAGATGAGCACTGATGGGGAACGGATGTATCACGGATGATCACTGATGTGTCACGGATGATCACTGATGTGTCACGGATGATCACTGATGTGTCACGGATGATCACTGATGTGTCACGGATAATCACTGATGTGTCACGGATGATCACTGATGTGTCACGGATGATCACTGATGTGTCACGGATGATCACTGATGTGGCACGGATGAGCACTGATGTGGCACGATGAGCACTGATTTGGCACGGATGAGCACTAATGTGGCACGGATGAGCACTGATGTGGCACGGATGAGCACTGATGTGGCACGGATGAGCACTGATGTGGCACGGATAATCACTGATGTGGCACGGATAATCACTGATGTGGCACAGATAATCACTGATGTGGCACAGATAATCACTGATGTGGCACGGATAATCACTGATGTGGCACGGATGAGCACTGATGTGGCATGGATGTGGCACGGATGAGCACTAATGTGGCACGGATAATCACTGATGTGGCACGGATGACCACTGATGTGGCATGGATGTGGCACGGATGATCACTGATGTGGCACGGATGATCACAAATGTGGCACGGATAATCACTGATGTGGCACGGATAATCACTGATGTGGCACGGATGAGCACTGATGTGGCATGGATGTGGCACGGATGAGCACTGATGTGGCACGGATGAGCACTGATGTGGCATGGATGAGCCAGGGAGGGAGCACGGGTGAGCATGAATGTGGATGGATGAGCCAGGAATGGAGCATGAATGTGGATGGATGAGCCAGGGATGGATGAGCCAGGAATGGAGCATGAATGAGGATGGATAATCCAGCGATGGAGCATGAATGAGGATGGATGAGCCAGGGTGTTTTAGGGACATACATTTCAAATCTAATTTGACTACCTATTACACTTTTGTGAGGCACTGTAGGAGCATGGATGAGCACTGATGTGGCACAGAACGAGCACTGGTGTAGCACGGATGAACACTGATGTGGCACAGATGATCACTTATGTGGCATGGATGAGCACTGATGTGGCCATGGATATGGCACGGCTGAGCACTGATGTGGCACGGCTGAGCACTGATGTGGCACGGATGATCACTGATGTGGCACGGATGATCACTGATGTGGCACGGATGATCACTGATGTGGCACGGATGATCACTGATGTGGCACGGATGATCACTGATGTGGCACGGATGATCACTGATGTGGCACGGATGATCACTGATGTGGCACGGATGATCACTGATGTGGCACGGATGATCACTGATGTGGCACGGATGATCACTGATGTGGCACGGATGATCACTGATGTGGCACGGATGAGCACTGATGTGGCACGGATGAGCACGGATGAGGCACGGATGTGGCACGGATGAGCACTGATATGGCACGGATGATCACTGATATGGCACGGATGATCACTGATGTAGCATGGATGAGCCAAGGAGGGAGCATAGATGAGCATGAATATGGATGGACGAGCCAGGAATGGAGCATGAATGTGGATGGATGGAGCATGGATGAGCATGAATGTGGATGGATGAGCTAGGGATGGAGCATGAATGTGGATGGATGAGCCAGGGATGGATAAGCCAGGGATGGAGCATGAATGTGGATGGATGAGCCAGGGATGGATAAGCCAGGGATGGAGCATAAATGAGGATGGATGATCCAGGGATGGAGCATGAATGAGGATGGATGAGCCAGGGATAGATGGATGGATGAGCCAAGGTTGGAGCATGGCTGGGCATGAATGTGGATGGATGAGCCAGGAATGGGCACAGATCAGCACTGTGGGCACTTCAGATCCAGCCCACAGCGCTGCTGCACCTGGCTCTCCCCCTCTCCTCACACGCTGTACCGATCAGCACGAGGAGAGGGGAGGATCCAAACCAGACATGCTCCGCTGTCATTGACCCTTTACCCCGATCCGTTATACACCGGGTCTGGGAGACCCGACAGTCACGGACATCCCCGGGAGCACGATTCTGGGAGGACGTTATAGTACGCCCTCCCAGAGTTATCCAATCGTGCTGTATTTTTTTGGCTATGGCCCGTGCCGCAAGTGGTTAAGTAAAAACACAACACATTCTTTCACACTTTTTCAATATTTTATTTTTGAGTCAATAAACGTTAGGTTTTAAGACCAGTTGGCTTAGGTGCAGTGAGATACGCACCCTTGTGTTGTAGTTTTTTATTTTTTGCAATATAAGTGAAAAAAGAGCAAACATTTGGAAAACACTTTTTTTTAATTTCTATTATAAAATTTTGCAAATAAGTAATTTTTGTTCAAAATTTATAAACAAAAGAATAATATGGCACACTCTGGATACAACAATATCATACACAAGGGGTATGGGTGGAATAGGGGAATAAGTCAGTTCTTATTGGGGGTATTAGTCCATGTAAGGAAATAGATGAAATGGAAATAGTAGGGCTGCCAGTTCCAAAAGTTTAGAAGGCAAAAAAAACTCTGAAATATACAAAGGACAGGAGAACAGCGCCCTCTAAGTGCAGTAAAAAATAATTATTTCATGTAAATAGTAAGATTAAAATCCACTCACAAAGGTGTGGTAAAGATAGACATATAGTATGGTGGTTCACAATGCCCCCGGATGGTGGGGACTACAAATGGCGGCGTACACAAGCGGGCATCACTTCTGTGTCGGGTCAGCAGGCGGTGTTCGCGTTCGGGACATGCGGGAGATGGCTTCAGTGGCGGCCATCTTGGGTTAGGGAATTCTATACCTACACAGGTCTAGCTCACATGATAGATTACCATGGCAACATAAAAACAAAAAAACAAAACTAGAAGGCGAAATTGTGTGTAGTGACCGCAACGCTAATGTTTCATTACTATCTGATGTGATTGCATGGCTTGGCTGTCTATATTGACTAAAGTGCTCAACTGTGTTATAATGAAGTGAAATACATCGCTATAGACAAATGGTACAACAGGACGAGCGGAGTTCATCTATACAATACATATAATAAATATATTAGGTTATATAAAAAATATATATATTAACCACTTGCTGCCCGCCATATAGCAGAATGACGGCGGCAAAGTGGTTTCAATACCCTGACTGGGTGTCATATGACGTCCGCAGGATATTGAGCCGCTGCGCGCCCCCGGGGGCGCGCATAGCGGCAATTGTTGTTGCGGGATGTCGGTCTGACACCTCGCAAGACCGATCTAGGTAAAGAGTCTCTGACGGAGACTCTTTACCACGTGATCAGCTGTGTCCAATCACGGCTGATCACGATGTAACTAGGAAGAGCCGGTGATCGGCTTTTCATCACTTGCGTCTGACAGACGCGAGTAGAGGAGAGCCGATCGGCTGCTCTCCTGACAGGGGGGGTTGTGCTGATTGTTTATCAGCACAGCCCCCCCTCGGATCCTACCCAGGACCACCAGGGAAGCCGCCAGGACCACCAGGGAAACCATCCACACTGGACCACCAGGTATGCCCCCTAGACCCCCAGGGAAATACTAATCAGTGCCCAGGCAGCTGCCAATCAGTGCCCAGGCAGCTGCCAATCTGTGCCCACTCACAATGCCTACCACTGCCAGTGCCACCAGGGATGCCTATCAGTGCTGCATATCAGTGCCCATCAGTGCCACGTATCAGTGCCACCCATAAGAACCCATCTTTGCAGCCTATCAGTGTCACCTATCAGTGCCACCCATGATTGCCCATCAGTGCCGCATATCAGTGCCCATCGTCAGTGCCCGCTCATTGGTGCCACCTTATCAGTGCCCATCAGTGAAAGAAAAAACTTACTTATTTACAACATTTTTTAACAGAAACAAAAGCAAAACTTTTATTTTTTTCAAAAATGTGGGTCTTTTTTTATTTGTTTAGGTAAAAATAAAAACCGCAGAGGTGATCAAATACCACCAAAAGAAAGCTCTATTTGTGGGAACAAAATGATAAAAATTTAGTATGGGTACAGTGTTGCATGACCGCGCAATTGTCCTTCAAACTGCGACAGCGCTGAAAGCTGAAAATTGGTCTGGGCAGGAAGGTGCCCTGTATTGAAGTGGTTAAAATTGGGTAATGTTTTAAATTTTAGTAATAGTGATAATAATGATGATAACGTTATATGTGAAAATTAATTAAAATCAATAAATAAAATTTAGTAAGATAAGTGAATTAAGGTAAAAATTAATGGTACTCTTACTATTATAGCAGCTATAGTTCAACCTACACCTGTAAATTCCATATCTTGGAGTACAAGGCAGGACACAGGCCACCCTCCCTTCTATTCCTGTGTTATAGAGGTAGGCTCACGGAGTAGGGTAGGGTTTTAAGGAGGTTCCCAGGAGGCATTTCCTCAAAAGCTTTGCCATTGTCAAATGACCTGAAGATTAGATCCTATAACCCAGGGTATGTGAATATTCCGCTTGTGTCCTGTACTGCACTCCAAGATACAGAATTTACAGGCAAGTCAAAACTCTTCTTTTCTCCCCAACCACCTATGACATCAACTGCCAACCAATGACTGTTGTGACCCCTGACCTTTGTATGCGAAGCATCCTCCATCTCCTAGTTGAGTGTAAGTAAGAAGTACAGTACTGATTTTGCAGTTTTTCATTCATTTTCATGAACTTAATGAACAGATCTAAATGAAATTCATGGGTGTATCTTGCAGGCAGCATGGACCTAAATAAAACAAAGGATTTATACAGAGATCTTCTGGCTGTATTTGACAAATTGATTTTACCTACCCATGCATCCTGTCATGTGCAGTTTACAATGTTCTATATTTGCAGCTTCAAATTGGTAAGTGTTATGTGTTAATACATTGTTACCTGTGTGGACATGGCAGCTTTGTAGTAATAAAACACATAATTCACATCTAAATTAGAAATAAATATTTTTTCAATATTTCGTTATACATTAAGAGAAAACAATATTTAGCTTGTACCCTCTATTGCGATACTGCCTATATATATGTATACTGTCTACAGATAAATATATATATATTTATGTCCAATTTTGTGAGATTTAGTAATGTATAATTAGGTTCATGAAGAGCAGCAGACACTGTAACAAGTAGTATCCAGCAAATGTAAAAAGGAACTTCCATTTTAGGCCTGCTTCAGACCTTTATCAAGCAACAACACAAATATATATTCATAAGGGCATGTTGCCCTGTATCACTTAAATTTATTTGTACTGTATATACTGCTTGGTTACCGTTTTAAAAGTCTCCTCAGTTGTTTTCCTCCTACTCTGTAACTGGTGTATGGTGCTTTTGCCATCGCTTGTGACACACTGTGGGGGTCTGCCTTGACTGTACAGGGACAATGCTTATTTGTAAGTGTCGTATGGTGCTTTTCCCATCGCTTGTGACACACTGTGGGGGTCTGCCTTGACTGTACAGGGACAATGCTTATTTTTATGTTGTCCAGGGAACTTTCTGTCTCCTGCTGCTCTTTTGGGGAGCTGGGGATAAGGCCTAAGCATGTGTGAGGACACTAGGCATGAAAGGTGCTACATTTCCTTGCTTTTCTTCCTTGGGTCACTCTCTGGACCCTTTCTTGGAGCCCCTTTATTCCATGGGGAGCCTTTTAGGACTCTTTTAACCGTAGCCTGTGCAGAAACTCTGATCACAATACACCTCAGTGGGTGCCACCAGTGCCATTTTGGTTCTGGAGGAAATAGCTTCTCAGCTTCGGAGCTCCTAGGACAGGCTTCTGCTGCCCTTTGTGGATTGTGGTGCTGTTTTAGAGGGGTTTTTTTTTGGGGGGGGGGGTGTTATCTGTAATTACAACAGAGTCCACAGATGCAAGCTCTTCCTATACTGGTAGTAAGGACTAACCCTCCTCTTTTAACCTCCTTAAAGTGGTTGTTCAGCCACTTTGTAAACTACACACAATCCCCTCTGTTAGAGTCCTATGCTGCAGTGTATGTTCTTTGTAAAAAAGATGCCCATTTCTACCTGAATTCACAGCGCCGCTCGTAGCTCACGTGACTCCTCGCTGCTCCCTCTCCTAATCTGACAGCTACAGCAGGAGGGGCGAGAATCCCCCACTGACATCAGTTGGGAGGAGAGAGCTGAGACGTTGGCCAAGGAAGAAAGGAGGAGAGAGCTGAGACGTTAGCCGGGGAGGAGGGTAGAAGTAAGGAGTCACATGAGCGGCGCTCTGAAATCAGGTAGTAATGGGCATATTTTTTACAAAGAACAGACACTGCAGCATAGGACGCTTTATAAAAGAGGGGATTGTGTGTATTTTCTACAGTTATTTCAGCAGGGGGAGGTGGGCACTGGTGAGAGCTGACAGGCGGGGGGGCAGGGGAGAGAGGAGAGCTGCGGATGTCGGAGGCACGTAAACTGAAGGTGGTGTCAGGGCTCAGCAGCCATGATAAACCGGGGTCAGTTTACAGGGGGGAGGGCATAGCCAGGCAGGATCAGCCAGGTATTTCAGGTGATACAGGGGACCACTGTTCTGTATAACATGCTTTAACCACTTCCCTACCCACGTATAGACATATGACGTCCACAGATGGGATCTCCCATCCTGGGTGGACGTCATATGACGGCCTTGGGTTCCTGGCCATCTAGGGGGCGCGTCCGCCGCGTTGCTCGGGACCCGGTGCGTGTGCCCGGCGGCCGCGATGTCCGCTGGGCACCCGCGATTGCCTGTTAACCGGGCCGGACCGTGTATCTGTGTGTGTAAACACACAGATCCACGTCCTGTCAGGTGAGAGGAGAGCGATCTGTGTTCCCAGTACAGTGGAACACTGATCGTTCTCCTCCCCTTGTACGTCCCCGCCCCCTACAGTTATAAGCATTCCCTAGGAAACACATTTAACCCCTTGTGTCCCCCTAGTGGTTAACCCCTTCACTGCCTGTCACATTTACACAGTAATCAATGCAATTTTATAGCATTGATCGCTGTATAAATGTGAATGGTCCCAAAAATGTGTCAAAAGTGTCCGATGTGTCCGCCATAATGTCGCAGTCACGAAAAAAAAATCGCGATCGCCGCTATTACTAGTAAAAAAAATAAATAAATATTTTTTTTTTTTTTAAATGCCATAAATCTATCCCGTATTTTGTAGACGCTATAACTTTTGCGCAAACCAATCAATATACGCTTATTGCGATTTTTTTTTTTACCAAAAATATGTAGAAGAATACGTATCGGCCGAAACTGAGGAAAAAATTTGTTTTTTTTAAAGAAAATTGGGATATTTATTATAGCAAAAAGTAAAAAATATTGTGTGTTTTTCAAAATTGGCGCTCTTCTTTTGTGTTTAGCGCAAAAAATAAAAACCGCAGAGGTGATCAAATACCACCAAAAGAAAGCTCTATTTGTGGGAAAAAAAGGACATCAATTTTGTTTGGGTACAACGTCGCACGACCGCGCAATTGTCGTTTAAATTGCGACAGCGCTGAAAACTAAAAATTGGTCTGGGAAGGAAGGGGGTGAAAATGCCCTGTATTGAACCGGTTAAAGGAACAGGTTCTATATTTTTTTTTTAGGGTAACAAACACTTTACGGAAAAAGAACTGGTAGCAACAATAATAAATCAGGGCAAGAGAACCTGACCATTAAAGATTTTATTTCCTTGTTTGTGGAGGTGCCGCTTGCCTTTGGCACCCACAAGCCAAAAATCTACAAATGTTTTTCTTTTCCACTCTTTTCGTAAATTATTTTGTTTGCAAGGAGTGAAGGTGTCCTAGTTGGGTATTTTTCTTGCCTTAACATTTTTGGGTTGATATTCCTTTGTATAACATAAAAATGGATGTCCCCAGTCCCACCTATTTCCACAACATTTCCGTGGCGTAATCTCCTTCCTTCAGAGGTCCTACTGATAGGAAGGTGGAGGTTGTGCTGTGCTATATCTCTGCCACAGCTCACTACACAGTCCTGAACAGAATGGGCCAAACTCTTGCATCGTTGTTTGTTGAATGAATCGGTATCTCTTGTTTACCTTTGATACAACTGATCCAATGTCTCAGACGTGACAACACAACTGATCCAAGGTATTTAAGTAATGCGGTCGCTGCCATAGTTATTTGTAGGCTGCTTTGGCTCAAGTGTTGGTCTGCAGCCTAGTCCTCCAGGAAGGCACTGGCTTTAACTTCACTTCACTGGAGAGTGCCTATTTTGATCAATTGTGGTTTAAAATCATTAGGAATTTCTCAAGGGGCAAGGGTACCTTCCTGCTTCAAACCAAGAGCCCAGTGGCTCTGTGTCTGAAGTCAGGTTATTCTCTTCTCATCCGCAGCTTCTTCATTCACAGGGGACCTCTAACAAGTGAGCCAGGGTTTCCAAGTCCTCTGCCTCACCAGTTACCATACATCCTTGGTAGTCGTAGCCTGTCAAGCCCATGGTTATGTCCTTTTCTGTAAAATGTTTACACACACCCTTCTTCCTGGATAACTAGTTGACCCATACTGCAGACAGGTAGGTTGCAAGCTGCTGGTCTTCAGATACAAGATAGTTCCTTTCCTCTCCAAACTTGGTCTTTCTTCTCAACAAATGTCAGTGCAGGGAATGATTTGGTTTAGGAAATGTTTGCCCCAGTTTTCCCCTCAGAACAGTTGAAAAAGCATTAATTCAAACCTGTTCACTGTCCCAAAGAAGGATGTGGTTCAGCCCATCCTTAACCTCAAGGAACTCAATGCCTTCTTTAGAGTATACAAACCCACAATGACACCTGTTTGTTCAGTGGCGGCTTCTTTTTATCAGTGGGGCCTGTTAGCCTCGATCAACTTCAAAGATGCTTACTTGCATGTTCCCATTTGCCTTAGCGGCTAGGATTTCCTTTACTTTGCGATGGGTAGGACGGTTGCCAGTTTGTGGCCTTTCATTTCGGCTTGGCACCCCCCTTGGATGTTCACAAAGGTATTGACCCCTGTTCTGGTCTTATTGAGACTGAGTGCTCTCGATAATTGGCTATTTGGATAACTTTCTGCTTTGAGTGTAATTATTATGGCCCTGGAATCCAATCTCTCATTGTCTATTTGGACCCTGGAAGAACTAGGTTGGCCTCTCAGCATCAAATTCCAGCCGTCTGGGCTAGGTAGGTATATTGAGTCACCTTGTCTGAGGGGGATGCCTGCCTTCTCATCAGTTTGATAGAACTTCTACCACTCCTACTGTCTCTCCTGCATTGCACTAGTTCCTTGGAAGGGCATCAACTAGGGGTGTGCATGGATAACACCATAGATCATTAAAAAGAGTGTGGCTGCAGTGCTAGGTGTGTCTCACATCTTGTACTGGGCAGAACAGCATGTTTGACACTCTTCCTGCAGTGTTAATTCTGAGCATGGAATATGCGCTGTCTGAGTCACTAGAGCTGGGATCAGGAAGAGTGGTCTTTCCACCAGGAAACCTTTGACCAGTGTCTGCAGAGGGGACACTGTACTTCGAACCGATAGTGTCTTGACTCAGCTGCAAGGTGGACAGGTATGTAGCTATTCGCAATAGTAGTATTGTGGTGAACTTCAAAATAGCTTTCAGCCATAAAAAGTGCTGAAATGGTTAGATATGTATGTGCCATAAAGCGAATCCAGATGAGCTCACCAGCAAGATCAAAAGTTCTCATAAGGCAAATTATCAGTCACGAGATATAGATGTGAAAGTTAACCACTTAAGGATCGAGCCTCTTTCTGAGATTTGGTGTTTACAAGTTAGGTTTTTTTGATAGAAAATTACTTGGAACCCACAAACATTATATATATATATATATATATATATATATATATATATATATATATATATATATATATATATTTATTTATTTATTTATTTATTTTTTCTAATACCTTACAGAATAAAATGGCGGTCGTTGAAATACTTTTTGTCACACCGTATTTGCGCAGCGGTCTTACAAGCACACTTTTTTTGGAAAAAATTAAAAGTAAAGTTAGCTCATTTTTTTTATATTGTGAAAGATAATTTTACGCCGAGTAAATTGATACTCAACATGACACGCTTCAAAGTTGCGCTCGCAACTTTCTTATATATTTTACCTTTTATTTTTGTTTTATACACTGTTCTTTTAAAAAAAAAAAATTGGGTCACTTTTTACAAGGAATGTAAACATCCCTTGTAATAGAAAAAAAGAATGATAGGACCTCTTAAGTATGAGATCTGGGGTCAAAAAGACCTCAGATCTCATATTTACACTAAAATGCAATAAAAAAAAAAAATTAATGTCATTTAAAAAATAAAATAAAAATGTCCCTTTTAAGAGCATTGGGCGGAAGTGACGTTTTGTCGTCGCTTCCACCCTGCAGTGATATGGAGACAAGTGGGGGCCATCTTCCCCTCACTCGTCTCCATGTCAGGTTGGGGAGAGGATCCGATTGCCTCCGCCTCTACTGGCGGCTCCGGTAAGTGGCGGAGGGCACCGGAGAGCGGCGGGAGGGTGGGGCCCTCTCCCACCGCCGATAAAAGTGATCTTGCGGTGAATCAGCCGCAGAGACCACTTTATTCTTGAAGCGGACTGCACCCTGAAGAAGAGGATACCGGGGTTATGGTAGCTAGCTGCTACCATAACAACGGTATTTCTCTTCAAAGTGGCAAACATACAAACTGATCCCATTTAAGCAACACACAATACAAATAAACAAATCCCCACTCCAATGTTGGAAAATACCTACAAGATGCATATAAACAATTAACAATTACTAAATAACTGCTAATTCAATAGATTATACAAAGCTTTAACATGCCCCTGTTTTAGTAGGCTCAAGATTGGTTGCCAAAATCATAAGAAGCCAAAACAAAAGATGACTGCTGTTAAACTCCCCACTGGAGGGATTTATTCCTTCATATATTCACAAATGGGAAAACAAGCTTCATACATCCTATTCCCCCTCACAAATCAGCGGAACAGCATTGTTCATTCACAAGTGTTCAACAGCTTCCAGTGGCAGAATTTCACATTACTTTAACATTGGTATTGTAACAGCATTACTTAGTAGTTGTAAAGCCATTTGTTTTCTTTCTATAGTTCCCTCCTTTAACCACTTGAGCCCCGGACCATTATGCTGCCTAAGGACCAGAGGTCATTTTCCAATTTGGCACTGCGTCGCTTTAACTGCTAATTGCGCGGTCATGCAATGCTGTACCCAAACGAAATTTGCGTCCTTTTCTTCCCACAAATAGAGCTTTCTTTTGATGGTATTTGATCACCTCTGCGGTTTTTATTTTTTGTGCTATAAACGGAAAAAGACCGAAAATTTTGAAAAAAAATTATATTTTCTAGTTTTTGTTATAAAAAAAATCCAATAAACCCAATTTTAGTCATACATTTAGGCCAAAATGTATTCGGCCACATGTCTTTGGTAAAAAAAATGTCAATAAGTGTATATTTATTGGTTTGCGCAAAAGTTATAGCGTCTACAAACTAGGGTACATTTTCTGGAATTTACACAGCTTTTAGTTTATGACTGCCTATGTCATTTCTTGAGGTGCTAAAATGGCAGGGCAGTACAAACCCCCCCCAAATGACCCCATTTTGGAAAGTAGACACCCCAAGGAAATTGCTGAGAGGCATGTTGAACCCATTGAATATTTATTTTTTTTGTCCCAAGTGATTGAATAATGACAAAAAAAAAAAAAATATTTACAAAAAGTTGTCACTAAATGATAAATTGCTCACACAGGCCATGGGCCTATGTGAAATTGCACCCCAAAATACATTCAGCTGCTTCTCCTGAGTACGGGGATACCACATGTGTGGGACTTTTTGGGAGCCTAGCCGCGTACGGGACCCCGAAAACCAATCACCGCCTTCAGGATTTCTAAGGGTGTAAATTTTTGATTTCACTCTTCACTGCCTATCACAGTTTCGGAGGCCATGGAATGCCCAGGTGGCACAAACCCCCCCCAAATGACCCCATTTTGGAAAGTAGACACCCCAAGCTATTTGCTGAGAGGCATATTGAGTCCATGGAATATTTTATATTTTGACACAAGTTGCGGGAAAGTGACACATTTTTTTTTTTTTTTGCACAAAGTTGTCACTAAATGATATATTGCTCACACAGGGCATGGGCATATGTGGAATTGCACCCCAAAATACATTTAGCTGCTTCTCCTGAGTATGCTGATACCACATATGTGGGACTTTTTGGGAGCCTATCCGCGTACGGGGCCCCGAAAACCAATCCCCGCCTTCAGCGTTTTTAAGGGCGTGAATTTTTGATTTTACTCTTCACTGCCTATCACCGTTTCGGAGGCCATGGAATGCCCAGGTGGCACAAACCCCCCCCCAAATGACCCCATTTTGGAAAGTAGACACCCCAAGCTATTTGCTGAGAGGCATGGTGAGTATTTTGCAGCTCTCATTTGTTTTTGAAAATGAAGAAAGAAAAGAAAAAACATTTTTTTTTTTCTTTTTTCAATTTTCAAAACTTTGTGACAAAAAGTGAGGTCTGCAAAATACTCACTATACCTCTCAGCAAATAGCTTGGGGTGTCTACTTTCCAAAATGGGGTCATTTGGGGGGGGTTTGTGCCACCTGGGCATTCCATGGCCTCCAAAACTGTGATAGGCAGTGAAGAGTGAAATCAAAAATTCACGCCCTTAGAAAGCCTGAAGACGGTGCTTGGTTTTCGGGGTCCCGTGCGCGGCTAGGCTCCCAAAAAGTCTCACACATGTGGTATCCCCGTACTCAGGAGAAGCAGCAGAATGTATTTTGGGGTGTAATTTCACATATTCCCATGGCATGTTTGAGCAATATATCATTTAGTGACAACTTTGTGCAAAAAAAAATAAAAAAATTGTCTCTTTCCCGCAACTTGTGTCGCAATATAAAATATTCCATGGACTCGACATGCCTCTCAGCAAATAGCTTGGGGTGTCTACTTTCCAAAATGCGGTCATTTGGGGGGGTTTTGAACTGTCCTGGCATTTTATGCACAACATTTAGAAGCTTATGTCACACCTAACCACTTGAAGACAAAGCCCTTTCTGACACTTTTTGATTACATGAAAAAGTTTTTTTTTTTTGCAAGAAAATTACTTTGAACCCCCAAACATTATATATTTTTTTAAAGCAAATGCCCTACAGATTAAAATGGTGGGTGTTTCATTTTTTTTTTTCACACAGTATTTGCGCAGCGATTTTTCAAACGCATTTTTTGGGGAAAAAACACACTTTTTTAAATTTTAATGCACTAAAACACACTATATTGCCCAAATGTTTGATGAAATAAAAAAGATGATCTTAGGCCGAGTACCTGGATACCAAACATGACATGCTTTACAATTGCACACAAACGTGCAGTGGCAACAAAATAAATACGTTTTTAAAAGCCTTTAAAAGCCTTTACAGGTTACCACTTTAGATTTACAGAGGAGGTCTACTGCTAAAATTACTGCCCTCAATCTGACCTTCGAGGTGATACCTCACATGCATGGTGCAATTGCTGTTTACGTTTGACGACAGACTGCCGCTTGCGTTCGCCTTAGCGCAAGAGCAGGGGGCGACAGGGGTGCTTTTTTTTTTTTTTTTTACTTTCTTATTTTTTTGCTTTTTTATCTTATTTTTAAACTGTTCCTTTCATTTTTTTTTTTTTTTAATCATTTTTATTGTTATCTCGGGGAATGTAAATATCCCCTATAATAGCAATAGGTAGTGACAGGTACTCTTTTTTGAAAAAATTGGGGTCTATTAGACCCTAGATCTCTCCTCTGCCCTCAAAGCATCTGACCACACCAAGATCGGTGTGATAAAATGCTTCCCCAATTTCCCAATGGCGCTATTTACATCCGGCGAAATCTAAGTCATAAAATGCTCGTAGCTTCCTGTTTCTTAGGCCATAGAGATGTTTGGAGCCACTCTGGTCTCTGATCAGCTCTATGGTCAGCTGGCTGAATCACCGGCTGCATTCTCAGGTTCCCTGTTGAGACAGGAGAGCCAGAGAAAAACACGGAAGACGGTGGGGGGGGGGGCATTCCCTCCCACGGCTTGTAAAGGCAGTCTAGAGGCTAATTATCCGCTAGGATTGCTTTTACATGAAAGCCGACCGCTGGCTGAAAAGAATGATACCAAGATGATACCTAAACCTGCAGGCATCATTCTGGTATAACCACTCAAAGTCGTGAATGGCGTACCTGAAGACAAAAAAATGGTTAACAATAAAGCACAGTAAACGGTAAAGTATAAAAAATTGCAGACCTGAAAAACAAACATGATAAAACATAATAACAATAAAACATTGCAGAATAGAATACAGTAAAAAAGAGCAGAACAATAGAGAGAGAATAGAGAGAGAGAGAACAATAAAACGACAACTATTTTTTTTATTTTATATTTTTGTATGTGTTTTTTTTTTTTTTTGTTTACACTTTTTTTTGTAACTAGCTTTTATAACTGTAAACGGTTCCAGGTTCGGGTCTCTCAAAATGCGATGGCATCTTGGGAGACCCTGTGAAAGTGTGTCTAGTCTGTGCAATGCTGTACCCTACGCTAATACTCAACTAGTGAATGGTAGCATTCAAAACATTCACCAATGCAAAGACCAGGATTGTCAGGACAGGAGGGACAATAATAGCGGGTGTCACGCCTATATCCGCGCTTGCTGCAGACACAACATATTTTTTGGGGGGGTTCGTTGGGTAGGGGTACTCGGGAGGACATAAAAATGCCTCTCATGCAGCCGACTGCATTTGGTTGGGGATGTGAATGGGGGAAGTACGGGCGCTGCAGAAGCGGTGGGTTCCCAATTAGGATTGGCGAATGCAGCAGGGAGGGCACTATGGGCACGACGGGCCTGTGTTTGTCTTTTTGGTGGCAGCGGGACACTACTTGTGCTTGCCACCTCACCAGCTTGAACTGCACTTATGGGACTCGCCACGTCACCAAGTGTTACTGCAGTGCTGGTTTGACTACGACCGGGGTGTACTAGGCCGCTGGTGCTTGCCAGTTCAATAAAAAGCTTCCAAAAAAACTGTTAGCGATCGCAGGGATTATGTGTTTAGTGTTTTGTAAGTGACAGTGATCGATGGATATTGCACTTGGGTGGGCTGGGCTGGGCCGGGCGGAGGGGCAAAACGCAGGTGCTAGCAGGTATCTGGGCTGATCCCGCTAACACTGCGTTTTTGGGAACCCTAAACTGCTGGGGACGCTAGTATAGATCTGATCGGATCAGATATTGATCCGTTCAGATACTATACCACTAAGGGAGGTGTACGGCGCGTGTGTGGGTGTTAGCGGTACTGGCGCTAACCTGACGCTGCCTGGGGCTGGTGCTTGCTAGTTCACCAAAATGCTACCAAAAAAACTGTTAGCGATCGCAGGGATCAGGCCTGACTCTGCGAACGCTGCAGTTATGCGTTTAGTGCCTTGTAAGTGACAGTGATCGATCGATACTGCACTTGGGCTGGGCCGGGCGGAGGGACAAAACGCAGGTGCTAGCAGGTATCTGGGCTGATCCCGCTAACACTGCGTCTTTGGGAACCCTAAACTGCTGGGGACGCTAGTATAGATCTGATCGGCGTGCGTGGGTGTTAGCGGTACTGGCGCTAATCTGACGCTGCCTGGGGCGACGCATATCACCGCCGGGCGATCGGGGGGCTAAACCTTTATTCGGTAATAAACGGCGGGTTCCCTGACACTATAAAAAATAAACGAACTAACCAGCGTCACCCATAACGGTTATACGGTGATCAGTGGTGAAAGGGTTAACTAGGGGGCAATCAAGGGGTTAAAACATTTATTAGGTAGTATATGGGGGTCCCTGTCGCTATAAAACGCTGACGGCGAACCTAAATATTTACCTCACTAACTAGCGTCACCAGCGACACTAATACAGCGATCAGAAAAATGATCGCTTAGTGACACTGGCGACAGGGGGTGATCAAGGGGTTAAAACTTTATTAGGGGGGGTTAGGGGGGTATCCTAGACCTAAAGGGGGCTAACCCTAACTGTCCTAACACTGTAACTGTCACAAACTGACACCAATGCTGTAATCAGAAAAAAAAAAACTGCTGGTGTCAGTTTGTGACAGGGAGGGGGGGGGTGATTGGGGGGGATCGGGGTGTTTTGTGTGCCTGGCATGTTCTACTGTGTGTGTAGTGTTGTGCACTCACAGTGAAGTCTTCTCTCCTCGGCGCTGCAACGGAAAATACCGAGCCGAGGAGAGATGACATAATTTCCTTTGCTGCTGTTTAGCATACAGCAGCAAAGGAAGTGATCTGATTGGCCGGCGGCGATCGCGAGGGGGGGGCCACGAACGGATGGCCTCCCCCTCACCTCCGATCGCCGGGGGACATAACAGGACCGCCTCGGGCACCGGGGGGGGTCCGATCGGACCCCCCACCCGCGGGAGGCAAATCACGTATATGTACGTGATTTTGCCTGCCCGTGCCGCCTTGCCGACGTACATCGGCGTGAGGCGGTCCTCATAACATGATGTTCCCCAGTGTATGTGATTTATAAAAATAGCGCTGCTCACATGACTGCCCGCTGGTCTCCTCTCCCGACAGCTTCAGAGGGAGGTGCTGAGAATCCCCCGCTGACATCAGCTGGGAAGTGGAGAGGAGGAGACTGGCGGGCAGTCATGTGAGCACAGAGTGGCGCTCTGAAATATGGTATTAGGCAGCATGTTTTTATGATTTAAATATACTAGGGAACATCATGTTATCTAACAGAGGGAACTATAGAAAGAAAACAGTTATTTTTCCAGCAGGAAGGAAGGATTGGGGAGCGAGGGCAGGGCAGAACCAGGCAGAATCAGCCAGGTATTTCAGGTGATAGAAGGGGCCAAATTACACAGCACAAGCATTATGCTGTATAAAATGCTTTAAAGGGTTTGTTTAGGGTAACAAACGCTTTAACAATATCTGCCTTCAAGTTCCTGAAATGTGCTACAAATGTTAAAAACATCCTGGCACACCACTACCTATTTACCGGAATTTCCCACTTATCCACCCACTTCCTTCTACTGTCCAGAAAGCAATTCTACAATTTACATCAGTAACCCTGGGGCAGAATACAGTAGGCCACTACTTCAGCTAAGATATGTGCCACTGAAACTATACAAATCCTTGTCAACACTCCACTTACAGAATACAGCACAATTTAACATACCTGCTATGTTGAGGAAAGCTTACACTCCACTCATGTTAAAATGGTTTGCACAAATTGAAGAAATCCAACAGATGGAGGATCTTGTGGCCTCCTTATATAATTAAATTCAGAATTTTAATTCAGAAATACATGATACCCTTGGTCATTTTTAAGGGTTTTGATCACTCACAAAGATATGATAGATGACTTGCAGATGATAATTTTCACACCAGTCTAATGTAACACTGATGTGGCACAAAATTCTGACAGATTGGCCTAAGTTTTCTGTGAGACCCCCTCTTTCACACCTCTAAAGCATCTCTTATCCCTGTACCTCTTTTCCACTTCCAGTCCTCTCCTAATGGTTCACTCTTTTCTATATGACTCCACATCCCTACCTTTTCTAGCCAGATACTACTCCCCTTCCCCCATGTATTTGACCCTTGCCCCCATGTTGCCTCTCTCCGTGTTATACCACCTGTATATTGTGGTGCACCAAACCCTTTACCTTTTTTTTTTTTTTTTTTTTTTTTTTTTATATTCCTTTATTTATTTTATGGCAAAGTTCCATGAAAAAGAACAAGTTATTTCATTTTCTTATATATGGGTACAATTGGTCAACATATTCCATGAAACGAAAGATATAACCAAGCTTACAAAAAACTTTGTTGACATTTTGAGTGTTTCTTTGCCAATTCTATATCATTTATATATAAGAGAACCAGGAGGCCTAAAAGAGCCTCAATTAGACAATTATCAATTTAGTCAAAAACATGAAGTGTCAAACTGTGAAATTAGTCAAATAAAAGCATGTCGCTAGCATACACTTCTTACTCGTTATGTATCTTCTTGTCACTATGATTGAATTACAGCCGTATCCACGGCTGCAGTAACGGGCTATATTTTAGAGAGAATAGGCGGGATAGAAAGAGAAAGGCAGAATAGAAGAAGAATAGAGGGGAAAGGAGGGGAAGAGAAAAAAAAAAGAGGGGGGGGGGGACCAGGGCCGCAACAGCACCCCCCGGGAAGGCAGATCTCCTACTCCTATACAATGTACAAGCGGACATCCCATTATAATATTCAATAGATTATTGCATTATGTCTCTTGGGTTTGAACGTGGGCGATCTCCTGCAGGTACATGTTTGTGCCAGTGAAGTATCTCCAGGGCCTCACCTTGTCTCGGAATTGTTCTTCCGTATTATGTATAGTAGCAGTTAATTCCTCCATACGGAGGATACAGTTGATTTTAGAATACCACAGAACCTTGGTTGGTGGAGGGGATTGCTGCCACAACGCGAGGACACATGCCCGCGCCGCATTGAGGAGTTGCATTGTCAAAGTCTTTTTATATTTTCGAATGGGTCTCTCTGTCAGGTGGAGAAGGCACGCAGCCGAGTTATCTTTCAGTTCCACTGAGGTCAAGCTTTGGATGGTTGTTGTCACCCCCTCCCAGAACAGTCTCAAAACCGGGCATGTCCAGAAAATGTGGATAATAAACTTCTGCATTACACCTCCAGCTTATCGGATATCGTTTGGTCCATCTTGTGGAGTAAGTAAGGGACTCTATACCATTGGGTTACAATTTTGTACCCGGATTCTTGGTAATGATTCGCGATGGAGGATTTATGTGCTAGGAGGAGAATTTTTTCCGTTTGTTGAGAAAAATGAATTCCCAAGTCCTTTTCCCATTTGTGTATAAATGTCGGGGTTGGTTCCTCTGTCTGGGATGTTAAAAGGCAGTATAATAGCGAAAGTGTGTGTCGTGCAGGTTTCCCAGTATTGCATAGTGACTCAAAGGGGGTGAGATCCCGTGGGGTGTATGGGGTTTTCTGCAGAGTCTGTAAGAAATGTCTGACTTGAAAGGTGCTGAGGTTATCCAACGGTGGGTCTGTGAGTCCAGAGATGGTTGACAACGAGGGGAGCTCCCCCTGCGGCTAAACATCTCCCAGACAGTGTTTTCCGTGCACGATCAATTGTCTCATCCTTCTGCTGGTGAGACCCGGAGTGAAATCAGGGTTTCCTACGATGGGTGTCATGGGGGAAGGTAATGGTGAAAGATCCGTGTTGTGAAAGATCCTCTTCGCTACCGTGAGGGTGGTACCGATCAGGGGGTGAACTTTCAAATCTTCTGGGGGGGGCGGAAAGCCACAGAGAAGTTAATAGAGGGATGGAGGCATCCTCAATCTCCATCCTTTTTTTTTTTTTCTAATTTAAATAATCTTTATTTATTTCTTCATACTATACAAAGTACAAAATACATTTTTAAAATACATTGTATGTCATATACATGTCAACCAGTAAACAAAAAAAGACAATTTTCATCAATTTTTTTTCCCTAGTCTTTTTTTATTTTTTTTTAATCCCTCCCCCCTCCCATTTTCACGTTTAGTTATTTACTACACACTCGCTTATTAACACAATTACTTTGATACCATAGAGCCACCGCCTTCTTCTCTTCCTTACAAACCTTACATAGGATATCCCAGCTTCTCTAGCCAAGGCATCCACATTTTTTGGAACTCTCTAATATTTCCTCTCCTTGCATATACTACTTTTTCCTTCCACACGGTTTCAGTTACGGTTCTAACCCAATCTCCCTCCGAGGGGGGTTTGTCTGCCTGCCATCTCTGCGCTATTAATTTTCTTGCTTGAAAAAGACATCTCAACACTACTTTAGTTTTAGCATTTACTCCGCCTTTACCCTCCCCTAATCCTAAAATACATAGTTTCGGGTCCATTTTCAGTCCTTATGCTGAAGGTCTTATTTATGGTATCTAGTATCTCAGACCAATATCGGAATAATTTTGGACATTTCCAGATCATGTGTATCAGGTCCCCAGTATCCTGACATCTAGGGCACCTGGCATCCACTCTCCACCCGAACTCAAACAGTCTTTTGGGAGTGTAGTATGTCCTATGCAACAACATCAGATATGAGACCTTCTGTGCGGGTGAGACCGATACCAGGTGTCCTCTCTCCAAAATTTTTTCCACCGTTCATCCGACACTGTACCCAGATCCTCCTTCCATTTACTCCTACTCCTATGCCTTTCCGAGCCCTCAATACTACCTCCACATATATATGGGTACATTTCAGCTATAAGTCCACCCAACCCACTAGATCTACCTATTTTTTGATACATAGGTGAGTTACTCCAAATCGGTCCTTGCTTCTCAAACTGTGTATTTAGGGCGTGTCTTATTTGTAAATATTTAGAAAATGAATGATTCGGAATATCATATTCCTCCTTTAATGAGGTGAATGTTTTTAAAGTACTCCCCTCATAAAGTTGAGCCAGCCTATCTATTCCCTTTAATTCCCATTCTTTTATTTTCCCTATTGATTCTAGCTCTCGCAAGTTCTTGTTATTCCAGAGAGGGGTGCACTTTGTCATACCTCCCAATCCCTTCAATGCCTTTACACTTTTCCAGTTTAAACTTACCGTGGGGGTTCTATCAATGAAAGAATTTGCCTCTAATACCTCCATTATTGTCTTATGTGGTGCCCCTTCAGTCATTAATCCCCTATTAATACTGCCTGCTGCAATTGGGCTGCTAAAAAGTAGCTCCATGGGTGTGGAACTGCAAGCCCCCCCTCCCTTGTTGAAAGCTGTAGGGTTTGTAAACTTATCCTAGGTTGCCACCTTTCCATATAAGATCTCTGAATGTTGTATCGATTTTTTTTAATCCATTTCCTATGTATCCATATTGGGGAATTATGCAACAAGTACAGTAACTGTGGCATCCACAGCATTTTGATCAGGTTGCATCTCCCTGCAATTGATAATGGAAGACGCCTCCATATTTCAATTTTGATTTTAAATTTAGTTAACAGAGGAACTATGTTATTGTGTATATATTTATTTGGATCTTTTGTTATGTATATGCCTAAATATTTCGTTATCTCTACTGTTTCCATTTGGATGTTTTCTAATGGAATTTGCTTCCTAATGGGATCTACTGGTAAAAGTACTGATTTCTCCCAATTTATAGTCAGGCCAGAGAGTCTTCCAAATTCTGAAAAGATATTTATCACCTGTCTAAGGGATTGCTCCGTGTCTCCCAGGAATATGAGGACATCGTCCGCATATAATGCGATCCTCTCCAGACCTTCTCCGGAATCCTTCCATATTTCTGTTTTGCCTTACTGCAAAGGCCAATGGCTCCATTGCCCGAGCAAAAAGCAGGGGTGACAAGGGACACCCCTGCCTTGTTCCTCTTTCTAATTGGAACCCATCAGAATAATCAATATTAACTCTGACTTTTGCACTGGGATCATTATACAATATTTTAACCCAGCTAATGAATGAGGGGCCAAAGCCGAATTCTCTCAACACCCGCCAGATATACTCCCACTCCAGGCTATCGAAACCTTTAACCACGTCTAACAACATAACTGCCCTTGAGCCCACATTCTCTGTTGGTGTTTGCAGATTAAAAAAAACCCTCCTAATATTCATGCTGGTTGATCTACTAGGGATAAATCCTGTTTGGTCTGGATGAACCAGTCTGGAAATGGTTTTATTTAATCTGGCCGCCAAAATCTTCGCTAAGATTTTAGAGTCCGAACAAAGCAGGGAGATGTGTCTATAGGGCTTAGTTTCCAGTGGGTCTTTCCCCTCTTTATGCAAGACTATTATCGTGGCCTCTGTCATTGATACAGGTAATTTCCCTTCCTCCTTCGCCCAGTTAAACACTTTAAGGAGCTCCAGGAGTAATACTTTCCCGTAATATTTATAGGTCTCCACTGGGAGACCATCAGGTCCAGGGGATTTCTGGTTGGCCATTTCTGTTACTGCTAGTTTTATTTCCTCCAACGTTATTGGGGCCTCCATTTCCTCTTTATCCACCTCTGTAAGAGAAGGTATCTCGATATTTCCAAAGAAATATTTTCAATTCCTCTCCTCCCACGGCCCCCCATGACTTATACAGTCCTTCATAATATATTTTAATATATAATATTTTCTAAATGTGTCAGTGATCTCTTCTACCTGAGATGAAATTTCATCTCTCACTGTCCTAATTGCGGGGACCATAGAGGGAGAGGAGTTGGCCCTTACTAAATGGCCCAACATCTTTCCGACTCTTTCCCCCTCCCCATATGTGATTTGCTTTTGAAACAATCTCTTATTTTCTGATTTCCTAATCACTACATCTTTGTATTCTTGTTGCTTATTCTGCCATATACTTTGTTTCTCGGGGGATGGCTCCTTCACATATTCTCTTTCTGCTTCTACTAACTTTTTCCTGACCTTATTCTCCCATTCCCTTGAGGACTTTTTGATTTTGGCCACTTGTTGAATGAATATACCCCTAAGGTATGCCTTCAGTGCGTCCCACATCACCCCTCTCGTTGTAGTGTCTGCGTTAAGGTCTATAAACTCATTTAACTTAGCTGATACCTCATCCGGATCTCCCATTATTTCAAACCACATTGGGTTCATCTTCCATACCCTGTAAGATTTTTTACCTCTTGAATTTACCGAGACTGTCATCAGTGAATGGTCCGATACCCCCCTGGGTTGATATACTATGTCTTTTATTATTTGGCATGCTACCTCATTGCCCAAGACAAGATCTATCCTTCAAAGTGTAGAATAGGAACTCGAGTAGCATGAATATTGCAGCACATCTGGGTTCCGCATTCTCCAAAGATCAAACAACCCCGCTTCCTGAAGGAAATGACCCATCCGACTTTCATGTATCCCTTGCACTTGTATTCCTAGGGGAAACCTATCCTTTTTTTTATTAATAATGACATTAAAATCCCCTACTACAATTGGTAACCCAGTTTTATCCATTATGAATTCCATTAGGCTATACATAACATCTAATTTGAAAGGTGGAGGAATATAAATATTTGCTAATACATACTCCCGATTCTCTATTACACAATGTAAAAAAATGTATCGGCCCTCCTCATCTATATTACACTGTCTGCAAGTGAACGCCACTTCTCTACCAATTCGCACCGAGACACCCCTAGAATAGGCGGTGTGTAGTGAGTGGTATTGGCGCTGAAATTTCTTATTTCGTATTTGTGATTTAGACCCCTTTCACACTGGGGCGGTTTGCAGGCAGTATTGCGCTAAAAATACCGCCTGCAAACCGCCTCTAAACAGCCTCCGCTGTTTGTTCAGTGTGAAAGCCCGAAGGCTTTCACACTGAAGCGGTGCGCTGGCAGGACGGTGAAAAAAGTCCTGCAAACTGCTTTTTTGGAACGGTGAAGGAGCGGTGTATTCACCGCTCCTTCACCACTCCTGCCCATTGAAATCAATGGGACAGCGCGGCAATACCGCGGCTATAGCCGCGCTGTACGAGGGATTTTAACCCTTTTTCGACCGCCAGCGGGGGTTAAAATCGCACCGCTAGCGGCCGAATACCGCTGCAAGAACGACGGTACAGCAGCGCTAAAAATAGCGCTGTTGTACCGCCAACGCCCCCACCGCCCCAGTGTGAAAGGGGCCTTAGTGTCTTTAGTCAGGTGTGTCTCTTGCAGACAGATAAGTCCTTCTTCATGCATTTTCAATATGTCAAATACAGCAGCTCTTTTAGCCAGAGTACCCATCCCTCGGACATTCCATGAGCCTATATTCAATACCATAGATTATTCAGGAATAGGCAATCAAAAGGAAAGGAAAAAAGTTTAATACCCAGTGAAACCAGAAAGAGAGAAGAAGGAGGTAAAGGGGATCCTTGTAATAATAAACCCATAAATCTAAATATCTCCATCTCCCTGTGTGACCTGGTGCCCCGCTGTTCCAAATTTCTCTTCCATATCAAAAGGGTGACTTTCCCATCTTCAAGTGTTTTAAGTGTTCGTTTTTAAGCAATTTAATCTTATGCCCGTGTTCTCTCACTACAAACATGTATATTACAACTATATTTTGATTTTCCTGTGTACAGTGTATTTCCCTTCAGTGTATTGCCCTTCTTCTATCTCCCTTGCCCCTCCCCATCCATCTCAAAAACCTAATATTATTGTTCCTTCCACCTCCCACCCTATACCTTTCTAGGTTTCTCCAGAAGGCTTTTTTAATGACTGTTACATACCGCCCTACACTTTCAAAACCCACACCTCCCACCCTCTTAACTCCTACCCTCCTCTCGCATCCCAATCCTCCCTCCTTGTGTTCAAAGCAAATTTTATTTTTATCTTTTCCCCACCCATTCCTTGATTACAGTTATACTGTGTTATACCCACTGTGTGTTATACCCACCCCACTCAAAATATATAATTATAATTTTCCGCTTGTGCACCCCTGTGTACACCGTCTTCTAACCAAATACCCTCTTATTTCATTGACAACCGGTCCCCTTTATCCTCTAGCCAAGCAATCACACTTGCAGGAGAGTTCCTCCCAATGCTACTACCCGCAGCCTGGCTGGGTAGAGCAGAGCATATGTAACATTAAATTTTTGAAGTCTACGCTTGATTTCTGTAAACTTAGCTTTGCGCTTCTGCAGATCGGGAGAGAAGTCGGGGTACATTGATATCTTAACTCCATTATAGGAAATATTCCCCATCTCTCTGGCCCTACGAATGAGTGTAACTTTATCTTTATAATTTAAAAATTTCAGTAGCATAGACCTTGGGTGGCCTCCTTGTGATGGGGGTCTATGTGCTCTTTCAATTGAAAACTGTTGTGAAAAAGTCTCTCTTCCAAAAATTTCAATAAACCATTTTTCTAAAAATGCTATGGGATCTGGCCCTTCACTATTTTCAGGTAGGCCCACCACCCTCACATTGTCTCTACGAAGTCTGTTTTCCATTTCATCAAATTTTTCCGTGATCTTGCACATTTGACCTTTCAAGGCCTTATCCTCATGTTTCATGGGGTGCAGATCATCCTCTATCAGACTTATTCTCCCTTCCATTGCTGTCACTCTTTCTGCTGTCCCCCAAAGATTGTTTACATGTGTTAATCGCCAACAGGATGTCCTTTAGGGTCGGTTCTCCCTCTACTGAAGATATCTGAGCGACAGTAGGTTCAAGTTCTTTTCCAACAGCTCCTGCACCTTTGCTGATAGTATTTTTTGTACCTGGAGCATTTGTGGGTACATTTAAATGTCCCTGGCTCTTTCTGTCAGCTGATGTTTTAGTTTGAGACTGCTGCCCCCCTTTAATTGGTGTATGGTCTGTAGCATGAACCAACTTCTCCAGTTTAGCAGCTGCTGCTACTGCTGCTGCTGTCACACCTGCCACTGTAGACTGCACCCCTTTTTCCTTATCCTTGTCCTTATCTTTAGCGGAACGTAGTGATTGAATCCCAACATTCTCCTGGCTGGCGTGCTCGTCTCCTTTCCTCCTTGCTGACATGGCACCTCGCTGCTCTCAAATGTAAGTTTTAACGGGGGAAACAAGGGGCTTCACCGAAATCAAAAAACAAAAGAGGGGGTGGTCCCAGCAGTTAGATATCTTATGTTAACATCATGTTATCATCTACTGCTTCATAAAAGGGTCTGAACTAATACCGGCTGACACGAGGAAAGCAACCCGTTTCACCTCTTAACCGCTTGCTTACTAGGCACTTAAACCCCCCTCCTATCCAGACCAATTTTCAGCTTTCACACTTTGAATGACAATTACTCAGTCATGCAACACTGTACCCAAATGATTTTTTTGTCCTTTTTTTCATACAAATAGAGCTTTATTTTGGTGGCATTTGATCACCTCTGGGTTTTTTATTTTTTGCGCTATAAATGAAAAAAGACCAAAAATTTTGAAAAAAAACGCATTTTTCCTAATTTCTGTGATAAAATTTTGCAAATTCGTAATTTTTCTTCATAAATTTTGGCCACAATTTATACTGCTACATATCTTTGGTAAAAATAACCAAAAATTTGTGGAAATTTTTTGGTCTGTGTGAAAGTTTTAGAGTCTACAAGCTATGGTGCAAATCATAAAAAAAATTATCACATCTGATGTACTGGTGGCCTATCTCATTTCCTGAGACCCTAACAAGCCAGGAAAGTACAAATGCCCCCCAAATAACCCCTTTTTGGAAAGTAGACATTTCAATGTATTTAGTTAGAGGCATGGTGAGTTATTTGAAGTTGTATTTTTTTCCCACAATTCTTTGCAAAATTGAGATTTTTTTTTCCCCACAAAATTGTCATTGTAATAGCTTATTTCTCTCACATGGCATGTGTATACCACAAATGACACCCCAAAATACATTCTGCTACTCCTCCTGAGTATTACGATACCACATGTGTGTGACTTTTTCACTGCCTGGCCACATGCAGAGGTCCAACATGCATGGAGCACCATCCATCACATTTCTCAACCACCTATTACACTTTTGAAGGCCCTGGAGCACCAGGACAATGGAAACACCCACAAAATGACCCCATTTTGGAAAGCTAACACCCCAACGTATAATCTATGAGGCATAATGAGTCTTTTGAATGGTTTATTTTTTTCCAGAAGTTTTTGGAAAATGTGGAAAAAAATGAAAACGCATTTTTTTTTACACAAAGTTGTCCGTTTATAAGATATTTCCAACACATAGCATTTTGATAGCAAAAATGACACCCCAAAATACTTTCTGCTACTCCTCCTGAGTATTACGATACCACATGTGTGGGACTTTTTCACTGCCTGGCCACATACAGAGGCCCAACATGCATGGAGCACCATCAGGTGTTCTAGGAGCATAAATTACACATCACATTTCTCAACCACCTATTACACTTTTGAAGGCCCTGGAGCACCAGGACAATGGAAACACCCACAAAATGACCCCATTTTGGAAAGCTAACACCCCATCGTATAATCTATGAGGCATAATGAGTCTTTTGAACTGTTCATTTTTTTCCAGAAGTTTTTGAAAAATGTGGAAAAAAAATGAAAACGCATTTTTTTTTACACAAAGTTGTCAGTTTATAAGATATTTCCAACACATAGCATTTGGATAGCAAAAATGACACCCCAAAATACATTCTGCTACTCCTCCTGAGTATGGCGATACCACATGTGTGAGACTTCTACACAGCCTGGCAACATACAGAGATCCAACATGCAAGGAATACCATCAGGTGTTCTAGGGACACATAGCATGCACATACCAAGAATTACACCCCAAAATACATTATGCTGAGCAAAGCGTAAACAAAAGATTACCTGTGGTTGTAGTAGCGCAGTTGTACACAGGAGGGATAGCACTGGTCCAGGCAGCAGGCAGGGACTTGGTCAGCAGCGGCGAACACAATTGTCCAGGCAGCAGGCAGGGTTACTGTCCATACAAAGTCCAGGGTCAGTGCAGGCAGAGATATTGTCCGCAGTGCCAAAAATATTGGTCCTGGTAGTAGGCAGGTCCATGTGGTGTGGTCAGTGCGACAGGCAGAGGCATGACGGCAGTAAGTCCTACAGACAGAAGTAGGGCCTCTTTGAGGACAGAATGGGGACAGGGGTAGAGGCTTCTCCCACCCAAATCTCTGTGAAGCCTCCGAGTCTCCAGACCCTAATCTAGGATTGAGAAAACAAAAAAATTTTTTCTTCATCCAGAAAAACAATTCTGGAGCCCCTCACATATGTGAGACCACTGTGTTGAATCCCACTAGTCCAGTATCAGGGTACAAGATCAGTCCAAGAGGCAGGCAGATATCATGGTCAAACAGTCCAAGGTCAGTTCCAGATCAGGCAGATGTATGTACAGAATCGTTAGGCAGAAGCATGGTCGAATAACAGTCCAGGGTCAGTTCCAGATCAGGCAGAGGTATGTACAGAATCGTTAGGCAGAAGCGTGGTCAAATAACAAGCCATGGTCAGTTACAGAGGAGGCAGTGGCATAAGGGGTGTGAGGGTAAATTGCAGGAACGGAGGCTTACGTTTACCATACTTCACTAATAATTTAGTGAAGTATGGTAAGGACGAAAACATTCACCTACGCAGAGGCCTGGTTCAGAAGGGCATTGTGCACAATAATAAGATGTGTCTCTTCTGAATCCTGCTCTGGTACACACCTTACATTTTTTTTTGCCGTCAATGGTTTGGGAGGAATCTTATCGGGAAAGTGGTGTTCGGAGAGTCGACTTAGAACATCTGATCGGATACTTTCTGGGGGGCCGTTCGGGAATGTAAGGGCAGTGAAAACTTCCTCCTGGTAGCCAAGGAAGCGTTTGGGGTTTTGGGTGGAGTTACGATAAATGACATATGAATTGTAGATGGCCAAATGAAAAAAATAAATTGCGACTTTCTTATACCAATGGTATGTCCGTCTTGTAGCAAGGTACAGTTCCAGCATCTGGTCATTCAAGTCGACTCCCCCCATAAACAAATTATAATCAAAGATGCATTTAGGTTTCTGTATGGGGCCATTTCTTCTGGGGATTTCCATGAAGGTATCATCGTGGATTGAAGATAACATGTACACATCTCTTTTGTCTCTCCACTTCACTGCCAAAATCTCGTTGTTTCTTAGACTTGCCGTTTCTCCTTTTCTCAATTTTTTATTGACCAGACTTTGAGGAAAGCCCTTCCGGTTCTTTTTAACGGCACCACATTCAGGCATCTTCTTCTGATGAAGGTTGTGGAACAGGGGCAGAGATGTGTAGAAGTTATCTACATACAGGTGGTAGCCTTTCTCCAGTAGGGGGTATATGAGGTCCCAAACAATTTTCCCGCTTGATCCCAAGTAGTCTGGGCAATTAGGGGGTTGCAGCTGGGTGTCCTTCCCTTCGTACACTTTAAAGGCATACAAGTAACCTGTGACTCAGTCACATAATTTGTATACCTTCACCCCATAGCGGGCCCTTTTACTGGGAATATATTGTTTTATTTTAAGCCTGCCACTAAACTTAACAAGGGACTCGTCCACACATATGTTTTTGCCCGGGGTAAACAGCAGGGGGAATAGTGCAGAAAAATAATTTAAAAGTGGCCAAATTTTGAAAAGTCTGTCATAGTTTGGGTCATTTCGGGGAGGGCACTGGGTATTGTCGTTGAAATGAAGAAACCTCAATATCATGAGGTATCTGTTTCTGGGCATTACCTTGGAGTATACTGGCATGTGTTGGAGTGGGTGGGTTGACCAATAGGACAGCAAAGTGTTTTTTTTTGTGAGTCCCATGTTAAATGTGAGCCCTAAAAAAACCTTCAACTCCTCCACCGTTGGGTCTCTCCACTCATAGGGACGGGCATAGTAGGACGTTGGATTATTCGAAATGAATTGCTGTGCATAAAGGTTGCACTGGACCACCATAAGTTGAAATAGATCTAACATATGCTGTCGGTGTGGATCGTTCTTCATTATTGGAGGACAAACCACAACGAGAAAAAGACAATGTTTTCAAATGGTCTTTCCTCACAACATTCTCGACTCAACACAAGCAAATAAAAAACATTTTTGAACAACATTGGGACATCCTGAGGAATGACAAAATCCTTGCCCCATTATTGCCTGAAAAACCTAAAGTGATTTATAGAGGGTTGCCATCACTTAAAAGTAAGTTGGCACCAACTATTGTTAACCCTCCGAGCAGACCGTCTTTCTTCCATAATTGGACAGGATTCCATCCGTGTAGGAAGTGTACGGCTTGCCAACACAATACGTTTGGCAGAAGGGCTAACAAGAAATTTCGATCAACTGACTGATCGAGTCTATCAAATAAAACATTTCTGTACTTGCGCAACTGTCAACGTTGTATATTTACTGACATGTCCGTGCAGTAAACAATATGTCGGTCAAACCACAAGATCGTTTACAGCTAGGGTGACTGAACATATTAACCTAATCAAGTCTGGTAGTATAAAACATATGGTACCTCGGCATTACAGGCAGCATCATGATCGAAATCCGATTGGTACCCAATTCTTGATCATTGATAGATACATTGCCCCATGGAGAGGTGGAGCTAGTAAAAGAGGAGTTTCCAGATTAGAAACTTTCTGGATATACGAATTACAGACCCACCACCCACAAGGAATGAATGTGGAGTGGGATCTAAATTTGTTTATTAATCAGTTTATTAATTAATAGGAACATTTTTTTCCACTGTTTTAATTATTTACCTTTATCTTATTTTGACATTCATTTTTATATTTACACCTATGTTATTTATCTATGGCCATTCAGCGTTTTTTTTCCCCCTAATTGTATCTATTATTCATTTATTTTATGGGGATGTAGGCTATTTTATTAGTTTATTATCCTATGAGGATGCAGACCTGTTATTATGATATTAAATATTTTTGGTTATTTTTGTATGATTATTTTGTATGTAACTGATGACCCCACTTGGGAATTAATACACAATCATTTACACATTTATCTTGTCTGGTATCTCCATCTAGTGGACCCTTTCGGTATTATCTTTAAACAAATTGTGCACCGTTCAGGGTCTTTTTTATATAATTTTATAATTTTCTTAAATTTTTCTTTATTCATATATCTTTGTCAGTAGCTTTTTCTTTCTCACCTTTTTGGATGGGAAACATAAAGCTATTTAGACAGGATATTCTCATTGTGAGCACCTAATGTGATTACATTTGAGTCGGATTAACTTTCGATTCCGTCCTGTGGTTATATCCATGCTGAGGCTTGGTTTAATAATTAGCCAGGCACGCCGTGATGCTTGTGACGTAATGACGCCACAAACGGTCACTCCATGTGACTGTTCCCACAGTGAGGCTTGGTTCCATCTTTTGGTGGCCAGGCTCTGACGTTCCGACACGGTGACATCAGCATTCTGTCTTAGAGCGAGGCTTGGTTTCGCCTTACTGGCGGCCCGGAGCTCTCCCTTCCATATAGGGCGCCATACATGGAGTCCAGTGCCCCCTCTAATGTTTTAATTTTATTTCTATACATTTTATTTATATGTTGTAGCTTCTTCATTTTTTTTATGGCTGGAGATACCCTATTCTTTCCGACGCTTCCGGTTTAACGACTGGAAGTGACGTTAGATTGCTTCCGGTGTTATGGAATTTCAATGTGGGGTCATTAGCTCTTTATAAGCGGTACTGTTTGTGGGGTCCGCACCACAGATGATGGCTTGTTAGCGGAAACGCGTCGGGTGGACCCACTTACACATACCGCTCTTGTTCCAGTACTTATACAAGCATTTGATGAACCATTAACATGTGAGTTTACATCCTTTATTTTAATAAACCCTATTTAAACGGTATCACGCTATGCAAGTTTTTACATCCATTTCCGCATGATTTGTGAATGCCGAGCTTTTGGCTCCTTTTGGAATACTACCTTTATGTTGATGCCTGAGAACATTACTGCCAAGCTGTTGACCTGATCCAGGATCTGTTGTGCCCGACCAGTCAGATGTTTTCTTCAAGCCAGCTGATTTAAAGCCTTTATGACTTGGGCGGTATAAGCCTCTCCAAGTCATCGACATCTGGTAAGCCTCCCTCTTTTATTGGTGGTGGCTCACTTATTATATCAGCCCCGTTGGAGTGTTTACATCTTGTGGATACCTTTCAAGCTTTTTTCATCCTTGGACTACAGAGTATAACAGTATACATACTTGTCAGCTATATCCTGGACTTTGTTTTCACAGATTTTTTTGTTATTTTTTCACTACTGGCACTTCATTTATAATTTAATATTTTATTTAATATTTTTATCTTTCACTATGTATTATCACTTTGACAGCATACCCTGGATTTTTTGCCTTTCATTAATTATTTGTGTTAATTATGTCACCATTGGCACTTTATGCACCATAATTTTATTTAATTATAATTTTCATTCTGTGGCATTATCACCTTTTTGCCCATTTTTTAATTTTAGTAGGTTTTATTTGTAATTTTTCACCTATTGTGTTATACATTTACACGGTCACTATCACATTGGGTTAGACCTTATTACCTTCTGTGCATCCATTGCATATTGGGGATTTATAGCATATATTTTGGAGCTTCACTCCACAATATAATATTATTATTATTACCCTCAATGGTAATACTTATTTATTTCATTTTTATGGTTTAATAGCGCTACACAATTTTTTACATTCACATATATTGCTTTTGGTCTATAGCTGTGTTGGCTGCTATTTATACCTTCACTCCACACAGCGCTGTATATTTTTTCCTTATTTTCATGCTTTTTTCTATTACAAGGGATGTTTACATTCCTTGTAATAGGAATAAAGTGACACCATTTAAAAAAAAAAAAAAACAGTGTAAAAATAAATAAAATCAAGTAAAATAAATAAGAAAAATAATTAAAAAAAAAAAAATGCCCCGTCCCGACGAGCTTGCACGCAGAAGCGAACGCATACATGAGTAGCGTCCGCATATGAAAACAGTGGTCAAACCACACATGTGAGGTATCGCCGCGATCGTTAGAGCGAGAGCAATCATTCTAGCCCTAGACCTCCCCTGTAACGCAAAACATGCAACCTGTAGAATTTTTTAAACGTCGCCAATGGAGATTTTTGAGGGTAAGAGTTTGATGCCATTCCACGAGCGGACGCAATTTTGAAGCGTGACATGTTGGGTATCAATTTACTCTGCGTAACATTATCTTTCACAATAGAAAAAAATTTTGGGTTAACTTTATTGTTGTCTTATTTTTTTATTTAAAAAAGTGAATTTTTTCCAAAAAAAAGCACGCTTGTAAGACCGCTGTGCAAATACGGTGTGAAAAAAAGTATTGCAATGACCGCCATTTTATTCTCTAGGGTGTTAGAAAAAAAAAAATATATATATATATAATGTTTGGGGGTTCTAAGTAATTTTCTAGCAAAAAAAAACTGTTTTAAACATATAAACACCTAAATTCCAAAACAAGGCTGGTCTTTAAGTGGTTAAATCCAGTGCTCTAATATCGGAATAATGACTTTTTCAGACCATGCTCCGGTGACATTACAACTAAAGATAGGAGAGGCTCAAACAAGGAGTTATAGTTGGAGATTGAATGAAGAACTGCTACAGGATAAAGATATAGAAGAACGAATAAAGATAGAATTACAGCAGTTTTTTAGGATCAACAATACAAAGGGTATATCAGAAGCCACTGTATGGGAAGCCCATAAGGCCTATATTAGAGGTATCTTGATAATGGCCAGCTCAGAACGGAAAAATAGAAATTAGGAGAATAAAATAATTTAACTGAAGAAGTATATGAATTAGAGCAGAAACATAAGATAACAAGAGATAGGGAACTTCTATTAAATCTTAGTCAAAAAAGGGAGGCTATGAGAGAATTAATAGAGCAGGAAACACGAACGGCCTATAATGTAATTAAGAAAGAAATGTACCAATGGGGTAATAAACCAGGGAAACATCTGACGAAGGTACTTAAAAAACAAACAAAAAAAAAACAGTTAATTATATAGAAAAGATACAAACAAGTACAGGGGAACTGGTATACAAAACGGCAGAAATTGCTAAGACCTTTCAAGACTACTATGGGAGACTTTTCAAGACTAGACCGCTGTCCCTACCACTTATGTGGTCGAATGAGCTCATCAAGTGCCTATAGGTCAAGCCCTTCCCGGAAATAATCCTAGACCTTTCTTGGTCCGTTTTCTCAATTATCGAGATAAGATTCTTTCAGAAGCCTGCAAACGCCCTGAGCTTCGGCGCGGTACTTCCTCCATTCTGCTCTTCCCAGATTTCTCGGTTGAGTTACAGAGGAAAGAGAAATCCTTTAATGTATGCAGATGACTTTGAGACAAGAATATCAAATATATTGTGCTTTATCCCAGCCGCCTTTGCGTTCAACATAACGGATCAGTAAGCTTCTTCGACACTCCTTCAGATGCCGATGACTGGCTGACCACCTTGCGGTAAAAACTGTAATAGAATCTGGATTTCTGTCCCCCCTTTCTCTGTGTTAGGTGAGAGAACCTCCTTGCAGGCCCCTCTACCCCCCTCCTTCTCCTGCTGCACTACCTGTCAGCCACAGACCAGAATATCCTTACATCTGAATCCCTTCATCTGGGGACAAGACACATTCTCAGGGCCTGGTTAGCCTCGAAAGTGTGGGGGGTTGGAGGACTTCCCTAGTATACTCCGGACTCCCCCCTCCTGAGCGGCTTCTTCTATATTTGCAGCACCTTATATCTTAGATTTACCGGGTGCATGGATCTTCCCTCCAAAATCCACATTTATTTTCCTACATCATTCTCCGAAGCTAAGGAGCTCCCTCTCGTACAATTTTGGTTTACTTCACACTTACCCCTCCCAGTTTTGCCCTTCTCTAGAAGCACAACAAAAGTGGAACCGCCACCTTTGTCTCCTGTGGAATAACTTCATAAACGGTAAAGGAAAATTATTTTTTTTCAGTCCTCTCGGCTGGACAAAAGAAACCGTTTTCTGTCTGAGTAGCAGACTTTTTCTTTACAACTGTTTAGGGATTAAACTGCTAGCCCAGTTACGTTGGGGTCTTGGCTATGTAGTTAGGGTGTTCTTTTCCTATGTTCAAACTGCTCGGTTGTTTGTTTATATTTATTTACCTACCTTATTTTCTATATCTCTGTTCACTGAGGAAATTTTCTGCATGGTTACTTTTGAAGGCAATGCTCTTCACTAATTATTTGGAATCCCCCATGATGGCTGTGTCTGATATCAAATTAGTCTCCTGGAACATACGAGGCCTTAACGATAAATTCAACCTGCCCTCACGGGTAGTCGTATACTGGCTTTGCGTAGATCTTGGGTGAAACAATCATTCCATGCTACCTTCTCTACCTATGCAAGAGGAGTCGCTATCCTCATTAATAAAGCTCTACCTTGTAAAGTGGGGAGGTTTATATTAGACCCCAGTGGCAGGTACATAATTGTGTATTGTGTAAATGCTGTTGGAACTCCGCTCAGTCATCTGGGCTTTGGTTAACGTATATCTGCCGCCACCAGTGGACCCCACTTTACTTTTCTCCATCTATGAGAAACTACCTCCCCTCCCATCTGTGCACATTCTTTTTTCTGGGGATTTTAATTCCATTCTTGACCCCACCTTAGACTCTTCCACCCCACAGTGCGCTGCTTCCTCAGATCTCACTCAATGGGCAAACACGTTTGTTCTTACAGAGCTATGGCGATGGAAGCACACTGACTCCAAAGTTTTTTCACACTTATCCCATAGCCCATAGATCTCACCTTTGGTAGCCTTCAGGTACTTTCAAAAATTTCTGCGGCCTTGTATCTTCCAGCAGGTCTGTCTGACCACTCCCCGCTTGAACTGTTCTTCCGGCTGGGAAGTCGGAAGGATCCAGGTACCTGAAGACTGGCTCCCTGATGGATTCGCTATGACAGTGTAGCTGAACTAATATCCCCACAAATTCAATCACATTGGTCTCTAAATACGGACACTGCATCACCTGGGAGGGTGTGGGATGCTGTCAAGGCTACGATCTGAGGCTCTTATATTTCGGCTATCAAAGCCACCAGGACCGGTTGTACTTCAGAAACAATAAGGCTAGAGGGTCTGGAAGCTGACGTTTGCCATGTTTGAAGAGCATCCCACACCAGCCGAGCTGCACAAATTGCCACTGCCCACCCTGTCAACTGAGGAGGTAGAGGCTCTAGATGCTCCAATAATGACTCTTGAAATAGAGCTGGCCATAGCCTCACTCCCTCCCTCAAACACCCCCTGTCCAGATGGTCTCCCAGGAGACTGGTACAAACAATATGCCGAGACTATAGCTCCCAAACTCCAGCAACTCTTCTCACATTGCTTTCAGAATAATTCCCTTCCACCCACTATTTACGGTGCCCATATTATACTCACACCTAAACCAGGTAAAGACCCGAAACACTGCACCTCCTACAGGTCTATTTCCTTATTAAATTATGACCTTAAAATTTTGGCCAAGGTCCTTGCTACTAAGTTGGTTAAAATTCTGCCTGATCTGGTTGATATAGATCAAACAGGATTCATGCCAGGAAAATCCACAGACATAAACTTACGAAGAGTGGTCACCCACCTGCAGCTCCCACACTCGCTTTCCCAAACTCGCGTAATAGCTTTAGATATTGAAAAAGCTTTTGATATGGTGACCTGACGATATGATATCAGTCCTTCAAGCTTTTGGATTTGGTCCCTCCTTTTGTAAATGGATAGGTATACTATACAAAACCCCTGTAGCCCAAATTAAATAAGGTGGTAGGCATTCCAATCCCTTCCCGGTGGAGAAGGGCACTAGACAGGGTTGCCCCCTCTCCCCATTTCTGTTCACCCCCTGGTTTTGGAGCTGCTGGTCACAGCTCTCACAAATTCAGGCTCAGTAAAGGGCATTCAGATAGGCAGCATCGTTGAAAAACTTGCAGTATATGCAGATGACCTTGTGCTTTCTTTCAATGACCCGGGTCCCTCTCTTCGTACAGCTCTGAACATTATCTCTGAATTTTTCAGATTGTCTGGTCGAAGGGTCAACTGGGACAAATCTCAAGCTCTACCTATAGACCCACAGGCTAAATTACAAGCAGATCCCTCTTTTCCATTGACATGGGCCACCTCTATCCAATACTTGGGTATTACCATTACCCCTAGAGTCTCTGACTTTGCTAAACTAAACCTATATCCTTTACTCACCCAGCTCAAACTAAAACTATGAGGCGCTGAGAAATGCTTTATATAGAGGTGTCGAGGCCCCCTTTCCTCTCTCACTCTCTATGAAAGCAGTGATTAAGGTTTGGCAACTACTAGTATGTAAACTTAACAAGGATCCTCACATCCGATCTCCAGACACCTCCTTGTGGCTCAACACTCAACTTTCTGAATTTCTAACGGTCCCAGACCCAGGGTTTTGGGCTGCTGGGGGTGTCAGGAGGCTATAACACATTTGTATTAACGGTTTCCCTTTTATCCTTTGATTCCCTTAAGGAGAAATTTGGGTTTACCAATCGCCAATTCTTTAGATATCTCCAAATTCGTCACGCCTTTGCTACCCAATTCAGGTCTCTCCCAGTGCTTCTCCTTCGGGTCCATTCTGGAATCCATGTTATGGGATACCCATCTGGATAAACCTTCCAACATCTATAAAGCTCTTCTACCCTCATTTCACTTTGGTCTGGAGAGTTTGTTCTCCCTGATTTGGATTCAGATGATTGGGAAGACGCCTGGGAGTACCCATTTTTACAACTGATCTCCGTTAGGGACTGGTGGATCTAAGTTAAACTGATTCACCAGGTTTATATGTCACCCCAAAAACTAAGATTTACCCAAATTCCTCCTCCAACTGCTGGAAATGCGGTAGGTCTAATGCTGATTTGAACCATATGCTATGGTCCTGTTCCAGGGTTCAAGCCTTTTGGACTGAACTCACGAGCTTCATCAATACTCTAACCATGATTCATGTTCCCTTGAGTGTGTCGGTCTGTTTCCTGGGCTTGGTGGACTCCTTGGCCCAACGTTGAGCAACCAGGACCCTTTTTGGACTCTTACTATTTTATGCTAGGAAGGCACTGCTCCTAAAATGGAAACAACCAGAGGTACCCACTCTAAACACTTGGAAATCACTGATCAATTCAGCAGTTAACACTCTACAAAGCCGCCTACCTAGCCAGATGCTGTCCTGCTAAGTTTGATAAAATCTGGCACATCTGGTTGGAATCGGACACTACCAATGCCTCACAATAAGATCTGGAACCTCATATTACTCTTTCGTGATGGATTGTTTTGTATATAGTGAAGAACTGTTGATTTTGCTCGATTGAGCTGATCCTGTTGAATAAATCTTCTCCCTCAGTAGTACTTTTGGAAACGGTATCATAGTTCTATTATTTCTTATCCTACTCTCCTCCTTCCATTTCAAGGTCACGAGCAATTTAGGTTTGACGGTGTTCTGTATTATGAGTTCCGACCTTATTGGATTGTTTTTGTTGTATTTGTTTAAGCCAGGGTATGCCCAGAGGCTTTATAGTGTAACCCCTCTTTTCACCAGAAAACTCAATAAAAAGTATTTAAAAAAAAAAGAAAACTATGGGGGCGAGTCCAGAGGGTGGTGATAAATGGGGAGAACTCTGAATGGTCTGGTGTGGATAGCAGGGTCCCCCAGGGTTCTGTCCTGGGACCAATCCTATTTAATTTATTCATAAACTATCTGGAGGATGGGATAAACAGCTCCATCAATTAATGGGGTGGGCAACTACATGGAAAATAAGGTTTAATGTTGAAAAATGTAAAATAATCCATTTGGGTGCCAAAAATATGAATGCAATCTACTCATTAGGGGGAGAACCACTGGAGCAATCTAGGGTGGAAAAAGACCTTGGGGTCTTAGTAGATGACAGGCTTAGCAATTGCATGCAATGCCAGGCTGCTGCAAGCAAAGCCAACAGAATTTGGCATGCATTAAAAATGGGATTAACAGGGGCGTGGCTTAGCAATGTAAGTATGAGGACCTGCTTCCTGGAGCTCTGCACAGGAGAGAGCCGAGAACAACCAGTAGACCTGACCGAGCGCACTACAGCTACATGCCCGGGGACCGCAAACACCCGCCGAACACGGTGGAGAAGGAAGGACCCAAAATTACTCACTATTTCCTACGGCAGCATGCCGTTTCTTCACCTGCTGCACTGTCCAAGATGGCGCCGCCATGAGCTACTCAGGCGAACACCACCGCAACAAGTAAGAAGGGCACACAGGCAGGGGCTGCTTGGGCTGGGGATTTGCCATCACAAACTGACAGGCCGCTCTCCCATATATTGTCCCCTGCAATCCCGCACTCTGCCTCACAGCTGGGCTTGGACCCCTCAGGAGGGACAGATGTCCATGGGGAGGGCTCCCTCCAGGACATAGAAGCAGGCTTGCCCACTAAGCAGGACCTGCATGACATGGCAACATCCATTGTAAACGCTTTCTCACGGGAACTGCATGACCTCCGCCAGCAGGTGGATATGGTGGAGGAGAGAGTCACTGTCCTGGAGTCCTCCACCACTACCACTGATGCACGTATTACTAGCCTGGAGACAGAGCAACGGGCCTTCCGCCGCCATCTTGTTGAAATCCAATTGCGGCTGGACGATGGCAAAAACAGGAGCAGGCGGAACAATCTATGCCTGAGAGGCATCCCAGAGGCCACCATGGGGCCAGATCTACGGGCCACTGTGGTGGCTATTCTGAACCAAATCCTGGGCAAGCCCCCGACCTCGGAGCTAGAGCTGGACAGGGTTCACCGCGTACCGGGCCCAAGGGCCCTATTGCCATCATCACAGGGCTCTGCCACTCCAGACTTGCCGCGGGACGTTCTCTGCAGGGTGCATTTTTTCACCATCGATGAGATCCTACGCATGGCCTGGGAGAAAGGCCCAATTGACTTTGACGGAGCCCAGATACGGGTTCTCCCTGATATATCCAGGCAAACACGGGTCATGCAAAGGCTCATGCGCCCCCTCCACATACCGTTGGGGCCACCCTTTCCACCTGATCGTGAAAAAGCAGGGATCTGAGTTCTATCTCCGCTCACCGGATCAACTCCCAGACCTGTTCAGCTTTATCGACAAGCCTGCTGTGAGTGTCCCTAACTGGTTTGACTACCTGTTATCCCAGGAGGCGCTCGGCCCATCAGCCCTTGGACAGTAATGGTACAGGCGACCCTGCTCCCGTGCCCCTAGCCGTGAGGCTGCCAGACCTCACCCAAGGTCCTCCGAGGCCTGATTTTCTCCTCTATCCAAGTGAATGGTAAGCCGTTGCAAAAGTTGTTCTTGTTGACTTCATCTGGGCTGGCCTGTTTGTTTCCTGAGTCCTGGTTACAGCTGGGTCTAATCTCCATTGACAACATGGCCCATCCTAGTCGATATCCCCACCTGACCCTGAAGGCCCTAGTACCCGATATCTAATACGGAACTATGCCCATGGGGGGCCTCTTTTGTTACAAAGGGGGGAACCTTTTACTCTCTATTTCGTGGTCTGTGACACTAGGCTATGACCAATCTAATGCTATTATTTTATGTGCCACTCTCCCCTGCTTGCTTGCCAAGTGGTTTGCGACAGGAGAGTTTGGGATGATTTATAGGCATCTGTGGGCAGGCACCAGGTTTCGCTATTCTAGACCCTTCCCAGCCACAAATGGTCGCTGTTAGTCTGGCCTTCCCGGTATTGTCCTTTGGGGCCTCTACCCTCTATACAGCCCTTGCGGTTTCTGGTGCCTTCCCCTAGCCCCCCCTCCCCAGCATGTCTTAACTACCGCTATTTGGCTAACAAGGGGATACTGGGGCCTGCCCGACAGCAATGTTTCTCTACTGATGTTATGGCGGTGTCAAAGGGATGGGCCCTGCCTGTGCTTATGCCTTTCCCTTTGTCTTGCACACTGTGTTAGGCCTTAACCATGCAGACTTTATCTTCATGTGTGTATTGGTCATTGGTCCTTGTACTCTGGGGCAGGGCGCTGGGCCCTGTTATGTCTTTGCTAGCTCATATGTTACTTCATATATAGTTCACGGTGCTCCCAACCTGTACATCTCCACGTGTTTTGTTTTATTGACTTATTACTGCTCGATTGTGAGCAGACCCTCTTCATCCACCCCCCATTAGGGCGGACCCTTGTTGGGACACCATAAGTGCCTGACAGGGGACCACAACATATTCACGTTCTGAAACCAGTATAACTCCCCCTTCCCTCGCCCCCCCTCTCCCTCTCTCTTTCTTTTTCCCTCCTCCTGTCACCGCCTTTCCCTCTCCTTCTTTCCTTATTCTCTCTAATACTAACCGCCCCCCCGACTGGGGGGGCCCCTTAGCTGGGGCCTCTCTACGCACCCGTCGGTGGTTATATCCTTCTCTGGCGGCATCATGGGTCTCCTCAAGATCACCTCCCTTAATGTTCATTGCCTGAACAATCCAAAAAAGCGTTCGCAGCTCCTGGCTGACTTGCAAAACTCATGTAGCCTTCCTGTAGGAGACACTTTCGTGGTGATAGTATTCTTAAACTGACTAATGGGAGCTTCCCGACGGTTTACCATAGTGTCTCTCCGGTCTCCAAATCGAAGGGGGTTAGTATTCTGCTGGCCAAATCAGTGCCGTGGACACTCAAGGCGCAGCGGGCAGATGTGCAAGGTCGTTTTCTCCTTCTGAAGGGGACGGTGTTTGATGTGCGGGTCACCTTTGCTAACATATACTTTCCTAACGTGGATCATCCGCAATTCCTGTGGAGACTCCTTCCTGAGCTCTTGGAGTTTGCGGAAGGGATGCTTGTCTTTGGCGGGGACCTTAATTTTGCATTGGAACCGTCGCTTGATGTTTCACGCGGTGCCTCCCACCTCTTCTACACACGCCTAAGGCCTCATGCACACGAGACGCCGGTTGCAAACTCTGCTGAACACATGTTTTTAAAAGCTGAAACCTGCATTTAGAAACGCCCGTTTTGCCACGTTTGCATGCCGCGTTTAGCCGCGTTTTACTGCGTTTGCGTCTAGAAGCGTTTGCAGAGCAGAGAATGACATTTTGCAACCCACATTTGGGGCCACTTGGTGCTAGGAACCCCAAATTTGGTGTGCTAATACAGTGGAACTGGCACTACAACATATCCAAATTTGGGGTTCCTAGCACCAAGTGGCCTCAAGATACGGGGCCCCAAATTCGGGTCGCAAAATGTCAAGCACTTCTGCAGCAGAGAATGACATTTTCCGACCTGATTTTGGGGCCCCATATCTCGGGGCCACTTGACGCTAGGGACCCCAAATTTGATTATGTTATAGTATTAGTCAACTGTGTTAGCACTCCAAATTTGGGGTTCCTAGCACCAAGTGACCCCGAGATATGGGGCCCCAAATTCAGGTCACAAAATGTCAAGCACTTTTCTGCAGCAGAGAATTACATTTTCCGACCCGACTTTGGGGCCCCATATCTCGGGGCCACTTGGTGCTAGGAACCCCAAATTTGGTATGTTATAGTGTTAGTCCAATTGTGTTAGCACACCAAATTTGTTCCTTTAAAAACACTTATAAACGCAAACGTGGCTAAACGCCGGTACCGCATCTTGCGTCTGAAACGCGGAAAACTTTTGCGTCTGAACCCATTTTTTTGCTTCTGGAAAAACGAGGTTAAACGCAACTGCCTAAAAACGCCAAAAAACGAGACTGTGTACATGGACACATAGGATAATATTGAATGGGTTCAGGGGCAGTTGAAAAAAGTGTACAACTGCCTCTGAACACGAGTTTAACAGCGTCTCGTGTGCATGAGGCCTTAAGCGCCTGAAGGCAGATCTCAACATCCTGCGCCTGGTGGTTGCTCAACCCCCAGGACCGGGACTATACCTTTTTTTCTCAGGTACACCACACGTACTCACGGCTGGATTACCTGCTGTTGTCGCATAAAGACCTAACCAGAGTAGTGGCCACCTCCATCGATGTCATGTCTTTCTCGGACCATGCGCCAGTCCACCTGACACTCCAACTGGGGCCAATAACCCGGTCCCCTCCATCCTGGAGACTAAATGAGGCCTTGCTTCAGTCGGAGGAAACACATTCTTAGCTACTGAATACTCTGCGAGAGTACTTCACCATCAATAGAGGGGTCTGTCTCCAACCCCCTGGTGGTCTGGGAGGCCCATAAGGTGGTTGTCAGGGGCTCACTGATTAGAATAGGGGCTCGCCTTAAGCGGGAGAGAGCTCATCGCGCGGAAGAACTCCTCACCCTGATACGTAGCCTGGAATGTTTGCATAAGGCGAGTCTGGCGCGTACAACTTTTCAGGATCTCCTCAAAGCTCGTGAGGAACTCTGCTTGCTTCTATTCCACAAAGCGAAACAAAAATTGGCTTGGGTGCATCGCACCATGTATGAATTCTCTAATAAACCCGGGTCACTGCTGGCCAGGGCTGTGCGAGGCCCGCGCACGAAAACATACATCTCTCATATCCTGACCTCATCAGGACAAAAGCTGAATACATCGACAGACATGACGATGGAGTTTCGTTCCTTCTATGAAGGTCTCTATAACCTTAAAGTGGTGTTCCGGCCGAAATTATACTTTTTAAATAAAAATACCCCTATAATACACAAGCTTAATGTATTCTAGTAAAGTTAGTCTGTAAACTAAGGTCTGTTTTGTTAGTTTATAGCAGTAGTTTGTTATTTTATAAACTTACAGCAGGCCCTGGCCATCTTAAGTCTGGGCATCTGAAGCCAGACTGTATTTCTTCCTGGATCTCATGCTTGCAGATCTTGCACATGCTCTGTGCAGCACAAGTAGTGTAATAGGTTTCAGGTCAGGTTTCCATAGCAACAGTAGTGTCAGAGGCAGTTGCCGCCCCTTCCCAGAAGGCATTGCAAACAGGAAATGATGCGATGGGCCGCGGCCAGGGAGGAGGAAGTATGTAGCCGCTTCAGGCATGCCATCGCTCCCTAGGCTGTGCAGGAAGAGCTAGAGGAACCCATCACGGCAGCAGAACTGGGAGTGGCCTTAGCCAGCTCGAAGCTGAGAAAGGCTCCCGGCCCCGATGGCTTGACTCCAATGTACTGCAAGACCTCTTTTGATACGCTATCGCAACCTCTAGTCTCTGCCCTCAATTCTATTAGAGGGTTATTCTTTCCCGGTAGACACTCTGAGAGCCTATATCTGCCTTATTCCTAAAGAGGGGAAAGATCCACTGTGGTGTGGTAATTACCGCCCGATAGCGCTCTTGAACACGGACTTGAAATTGTTTGCCAAAATTCTGGCCAACAGACTGCTCTCTCATATACCGAGTCTTATTCATAGAGATCAGGCAGTCTTTGTGCCGCAACAGGAGCCACAGGACAACACCATCCGAGTGGTGAACCTGATCCACACGGCTAGGACATCGAAACGGGCCCTTCTCCTGCTGTCCACAGACGCGGAGAAGGCCTTTGACTGCGTGGATTGGTCCTTTATAAGAGCCACCCTGGAACACATTGGCCTTCAGACATCTATGCTGAGATGGATATTGCCTCTTTACTCTCACCCCACTGCAGCGGTCAAAGTGAATGAGACTAGGTTTGACTTCTTCAACATCCGAAATGGCACACGGCAGGGTTTCCCCCTGTCTCCCCTGATCTTTATACTGTCACTGGAGCCCCTCTTGTGCAGAATAAGGGTGGACACGGGCATCACTGGGTACCAAAAATCCTCAGGGTCCCACAAGGTGGCCACATTTGCGCACGACCTAATCTTCTTCCTAACGGAACCACTTACCTCCCTGCCAAATCTGCTTCGATCTCTTCAGGAATATGGCGCTTTCTCCCTCTTTCAAGTTAATCTATCCAAATCCTCTATTCTATATATAATGTTGGGTAGGGACATTGTTCAACATCTGCGATCGGCCTTCCCTCTGAGATGGGCGGCCAACCTTATCCGATACCTAGGAGTCGATATCCCCCCAGACCCGCTGACTTGTACTCGGCGAATTTCGCCTCGTTACTCCTTCGCCTTAGGGCGGATCTTCTTCACTGGCACTCCCTCACGTTGATGTGGTTTGGACGTTGCAGTTCCCTTAAGATGACTCTGCTGCCGAGGGTACTGTACCTGCTGCAGGTGCTTCCTATACGTCTACCTCTAGTATTTTTCAAGCGAATCGACTCTGCTTCGTGATTTAGTTTGGTCCTATCGCAAGCCATGCATTAGACTTCAACTCCTCCACCTAGCAAAAAGTAGGGGCAGAGTTGGCCTCCCAGATATAAAAGCCTATTACAGGGCGGCTCACCTCACCAGGTTGGTGGATTGGCATTGCCACGATGAGGCAAAGCACTGGGTGGCCATGGAAATGGAGGATTCCGGGGACACGGCTAAGAGCTGGCCCTGGATCACCACACCTCTGCCGAGGGACCTCGCTGACCACCCCACACTAGGTAGCACACTATCAGTGGCCAGAGATGCCTTCCGGCACTCCTCGATGTCCCCACTGCCCTCCCCTATGGTATCGGTTTTGGGCAATCCAGAATTTACGCCTGGCCTTCAGAATCCCCACTTCAAGCAATTGGCAGCAGGCCGCTGGCTCCATTTATGTGATTTTTTTGGGCCCAATAGCCAACTCTCCTGTGAAGCCAGGGTGTCTGCTACAGACCCCCCTTTGGACTTTTGGAGCAGTCTACAGCTACACAACTTTCTGCGCAAATGCCTGCATACATATGCCGGTATACACCGTCAACTTACTGAACTAGAACGCATCTGTCATCGCAGGGAGCTAGTGCGGCACAGTCTCTCGCTTATCTACTCTTCCCTGACTCAACCAGCGGAAGGGTTCATCCCCCCGTTCCTTTCTAAGTGGGAAGTGGAGCCTGGCATTCAACTCACTGACTCCCAGAGGGAGAAGATCCTCCACTTTGCACAGAAATCATCTATAACCACCAGAATCCAAGAGACCTGCTACAAACTTATGACCCGATGGTATAGAGTACCACTCTGCACCATTTCTTACCGCAGGTCTCTAGCCTTTGTCGCGCTGTGGCACTGCAGAGGGAACGATGCTGCACATTTTCTGGGCTTTCCCCAAATTATCCCCCTTCTGGCTGGAGGTGACTCGCATGATCAGACACCTGACTGGTGTCTCTTTGGAGGGGAACCCCACGGCCTGCCTGCCTCACCTTTCGAAACAACTCATTAAGAAATACACGGCCTCTCTCACCATCCAGCTACTGAATGCTGCTAAGGCATGCATCCCCCTCTGTTGGAGATTGGAGAACCCATTGACGAAGTCCCTGTGGTTTTCTAAAGTGATCAGACTAAGAGACATGGAGGATCTTACTGCCACCTTGCACAACAGGGAGGAGGCCTTCCGGGAGACCTGGAGACCCTGGCAAAATTTTATATACACGGACGCTAATCTCAGTGAGGTTGCAGTCTGGCTGACCCGTTGGGCGTGGTCCGCTCCCTAGTCGGGGGGGCGTTACACTACCTTTCCTTACTCTACTCTACTTTTCTCCTTTCCTCGGCTATCTGTTTCCACATTCCACTATGCCTCCACCTTTCTTCTCCCCCTCACCTCACACCTTTCCTCCCCTTGTCTTTGTCCCTGTCTCGCTTTTGGGGTAATCAGACCCTTCACCTTCCCCATTTCCCCCTTTGGTACACATCCCCTCCACATAGCTCTTACCCATCATGGGCTGTTTTGACCAGATACTGTGAATATCCTGATGTGCATTACCTATTCCATATGTCCCATGCTTGGACCTAGCAGGCTTATGGGTTGCTGTGCCTCCCAAACAACTGTTCAAATTTAAAACTAAAAAATGATATTGTATTGCATAGACTAGCATACGTTACCACCAGTCCAGATCATGTAAGTACCTGTTAGAATACTTTTCTGGCTTCTCACACCAATAATATTTCTATACCGTATTGTTATTTTCATGTGCCTTAACTACTGTGCGGAGCGAGTGTATCTGATATGTTTACTTCATCTCATGACCATGTTTGTTCCTTCTGTCTGATTTTTATTTATTTTTATTATGTATCTCCGCTATTTGTGTTGAACGCACTCTTTATGTAAATAAAGGAATTACAAACATTTAAAAAAATGGGATTAACTCCAGAGATAAAAAGATAATTCACCCACTCTACAAGACTGGTCTGGCCGCACCTGGATTATGCCATCCAGTTCTGGGCACCAGTCCTCAGGAGGGATGTGCTGGAACTGGAGAGGGTTCAGAGAAGGGCAACAAAGCTAATAAAGGGACTGGAGGATCTCTGCTATTGGGAAAGACTGCAAGCATTAAACTTATTCTCTCCATAGAAGAGACGCTTGAGAGGATATATGATTTCAATGTACAAATACCGTACTGGTGACCCCACAATAGGGATAAAACTTTTCCGTGCAAGGGAATCTAAAAAGACACGTGGCCAATCACTAAAATTAGAAGAGAAGCGGTTTAACCTTAAACTGCGTAGAGGGTTCTTTACTGTAATGCTGCGTACACACGATCAGATTTTCCAACAACAAATGTTCTGTGTGAGCTTGTTAGGAATTCTGACTGTGTGTAGGCTCCATCGGACATTTTTTGTCGGAATTTCCAACAACAAAAATTTGAGATCTGGATCTCAAATTTTCCGACAACAAAATCCGTTGTCGGAAATTCCGAGCGTGTGTACATAATTCAGACGCACAAATTTCCATGCATGCTCTGAATCAGATACGAGACGGAGGCGCTCGGTCTGGTAAAACTAGCGTTCCTAATGGAGATACGCACATTTGTCACGCTGCACATTTTGTAATCTTTCAATGCAGCGCATTCTCTTCTTCTTTATAATGCTAGAATAATGAAGTTGTTTTGCAGCTGATATTCACACAGAGTTCTGACAAACCGATTTCCTTATTATTTCTTGTGATCTCATGAATACATTTTTTTGTTTTTTCACCAGATCTCCAGAATAATGTTTTTAATTTTTGTTTATAGTAATCTCCTTTTTTTTTTGGAAATCAAGATGATCTGTTGTTTTTTTTTTTTTCTAGGGATCACCATAATCTTTTTTTTTTTTTGTTTTGTGTGTCAAGTTACCACAACACCATTATTATCTTGTATTTTTGTATGAGATTGGGGGTTGGTGTTGGTGTCCCTTGTTAATTTCACATTGTATTTTTGAAATGTAACTGCCTACTCACAAACGGTCCTTTTTTAATTATAACACATAGCCAATGATTTAAGAAAAAAATATATACATTTATTAGGGGTCCTAACAAAATAAAGAGGAAGGCAACGCTGGATAAACTGGTGACGTTAGCAAAGCCTTTGTACCCCAGGGCACGCATCAACTATTTGACAGGCAAAATTGGGAGCCTGAGGAGTCCATTTAATAGGGAGCATTGTGCTCCCTATTAAATATAAAAATGATTCCGGTCCAGGACTCCGAGATCAGGAACAGCAGCAGATGACATATATGTCCCCAGGCTGTGGTCTTACGACAGCCTGTGTCTTCCTTACACGCATGCTTCCATGCTGTGGCTCTGGTGTTGGAGTTGTGGCAGGAGGTGTAGGAGGAGGATGGCCCAACTCACACAGGTGGGTTTTGCTTGTGATTTTGCCCCTCAACCCCTTATTTAGGGCCATATGTGTCGGTTCCTCACAAAAGAGGCGTTGGCCCACCTCCATTTCCTGCATTTTGTTGACAGCCATGCAGGCATAGGCCTCCAGAAGACTGGTGGGGGTTCTGAGGGCTGCAGAAGCCTGCCAAATTAACCCAAGTGCTGACTCCTCCATGCTCTTCCCCTTCCTGGGCCTTTTTTGTTGAAGGTTGAGGGCAGGGACCTGGGATTCGGTCAGGCTACTGGGCCCTGCCACCTCCTGGCTGCCACTTACCCCTGCCACCTCCTGGCTGCCACTTATCCCCGTCACCTCCTGGCTGCCACTTATCCCCGTCACCTCCTGGCTGCCACTTATCCCCGTCACCTCCTGGCTGCCACTTATCCCCGCCACCTCCTGGCTGCCACTTATCCCTGCCACCTCCTGGCTGCCACATTCCCCTGCCACCTCCTGGCTGCCACTTTCTACAGCCTCTTCCTGGCTGAGGATTTCCTGTGTATGGAAAAGGGACATAGTTTTAGTTTATTGTTCATCAATCACACACAATTTTGATAAATATGTTGAACAATGCTATACCTGACTCAAGCTGGGCTCCTCCACATTATCTTCCTGGTTGGAAGGCCCAGGTAGGACGTCGGAAGCCTCAGCTGAGGTGGAAGGAAGAGTGGAAGGAAGGGTTGAGAGTGATGGCCTGATTTCAGTCTGGTCTGACAGAAATCGCAGTCTGTCGTAGTACCACAGCCTGAGGATATAAATTTCATCTGGTGCTGCTCCTGATCTCTGGGAATCCTGGACCTTTTTGCGCTCCCTATTATATGTGCTCCTCATGCCACCAATTTTGCACTTCAGATAGTTGATGTCTGCAGTGGGGATCTGTGGCTTCACAAATTCCAGCAATTTATCCAGCGCTGCCTTCCTCTTTAGTAGATTTGTATTAAAGGGGTGTTTTGTCTGCCACAGACAGGGTAGCTCTCTGTAAAAATCAATGAATTGGTGAAGGAAATCATGATCGTTGAATCGATCCATTTTCTCTGCAAGACACAACACAAGACAAACCCTAATTTCAGGCTAAACTCGCATAATCTTGTCCCAATATGGGCCTCAATCTCTAAGCAGTATAGGCCACTGATGCCCCAAGTTCAAATTGTACCTTCGTTAGAATGATCGGCGCTTCCGCTGCTCTGTCCTCCGCTCACAGATCATACGTAAGACGCACGCGTGTTACGCTTTATATACACTGCGCATGTGTGAAACTCCGCCTGCCCCTGACCTTCTTTATAGTATATTCCCCGCCCCTTGTCTTTCGGCGCAGTTGGAGAGCACATGGCGGAGAAACAACAGATGAGTGAATGAATGAATGAGTGAATGAATGCAGCAGAGAGCAGCAACGACGAAAGCTCGAAGCCCCGAACTTCCTGGTCCCGCAGGAGATTTAAGGCCTCTAATATGTCCTTGGGTGAGATGGTGGACATCTTGAAAAGGGCCGACTATGACGGGAAGCATGGACCTTACCCAAACCCAAATGTCAGAAAGGCCAAGATCATGACTAAAGTTGTGAAAAGTCTGCAGAAGAATTTTGGGGTGCGGCGATCAAAGGATCAACTGAGGAAACGATGATCAGACCTCAAATTGAGGGAGCAGGATCAGTATAGAAGGATCGAGAGAGTGCTGCAAAAAAGTAAGTACTTTGTCATGTGTTCCTATTCTTCTTATTAAGTTTGTGCAGCTCCATGTGCCTTTCTTTACTGTTGTACATTTTAAAATGGCAAGTTTCAGGTTTGTGGGCACAGTAATCGTTCATAGTAAACATCATTCGTTCGCCCACTAATACGATGTTTTTGCCAGGTGCAGGTTAACTACATTTTATCAGGCCTATTTCTATTAAAAGAAGTTTAATACATTATTGTCTAGATGGGTTTGAAACTAGAATGAAATGCAAACTTGATTCAGTGTAAGGAGAGGACACTCAGCAGTTGTTTACACATCTGGATGCAGGAGCACTAGTGTGAGACACCAGAACAAACTTTTTAGGGTGTCCCACACAGGTGCTCCAGTGGATACTAGGGGTGTTTCCATGTGTGAAACTTTACCCAAAAAGGTAAGTATTCAGCTTTAATAAAGGGAAAAAATAATGTCTTCTGCTTGGAACTCTGACAAAACCCACAATTGTACGACACTTCAAGCAGTGTTTCATATTCCTATTTCTTCCCTCAAATATCTATGTGCTAAGTATACCTTTATTTTATTCACATAGGGGAGAAAAGAATCGTGATGTCAGAGGACACCAGGGACGCCCAACCTCCTAAAGAAGGGGAAATCCCAAAACCACAACCTGAGTATGTGGAGGAAGGAGAGGTTTATGAAGTGGGCGAAATAGTGACCACAACAGTTGAGTGTCTGAGACCACAGCTTCAGGTAATCGATGAATGCCTGCATATTTATAATACATGGTGTGTTTTCTTCTTTTAGGTGATGTGGATGTTGTGGAAGAAGAATCTCATTTCACAAGTTCAAGTGCACACGTCCTCATTCCTGGAGATCATGGTGTGCAATCGGGATTTACAGAAGATCAAGGAAGACATCAATGATGTTGAAAAAAGACTCAAAAACATCATTGATGTTTTAGGCAGAATATAAAACACCAACAGTTTATAATTTTTTGATTTTTATTATAACTTTTCTAAAAAATGTTGAAAGCTAAATTTTGAAGATGCACATAGTGTGTCAACATGTGCTATCTGCCATCACGGGATATCAAGGTACGCGTTTTGGGGGTGCAACCCCTTCCTCGCAACTAAAGCAGATGAGAGGAAGGGGTTGTACCCCCAAAACACGTCCATTGATCCCCCATGATGGGAGCTAGCACATGTTGACCTTAGAGATGGGGTCAGGAGGGAAATTCCAATTTTGACTCCCAATTTGTGTGCATCTTCAAAATTTGGCTTTCACAGGGGTGACATCACCCCATCTGATGAAGGCAATATCAACACAGTTTGGACATACTAATGTCTGATATTGCCTTCAGTTTATCAAAGTTGAACTTTGTATAAGTTCCTGAGTTGTGTATTGTTTTATGTTCTGAAAAACATGCTTGTTTACCACAAAAAAGAATGTTTCTACTGTCCCAAAACAAAAAAATATTCCTAAAAATATGTTGGTTTGTTCAAAAACCCTACAAAAAAAGGTCACTGCCCCCACCTACAACTGGTCTTCACAGCACGGAGCACTGGAAGGGCAAACGCATGTAAAATAAAACCAAAGAATTTCCAAGCTCAACTTACCAACCCATGGCAAGGCACCCTGTATCCTTCCGACCCTAACTCTAAGGCCCCTTTCACACTGAGGCGGTTTGCAGGCGGTATTGCGCTAAAAATACCGCCTGCAAACCACCCCTAAACAGCCTCCGCTGTTTGTTCAGTGTGAAAGCCCGAGGGCTTTCACACTGAAGTGGTGCGCTGGCAGGACGGTGAAAAAAGTCCTGCAAACCGCTTCTTTGGAGCGGTGAAGGAGCGGTGTATTCACCGCTCCTGCCCATTGATATCAATGGGACAGCGTGGCTATACCGCGGCTATAGCCGCGCTGTACGAGGGATTTTAACCCTTTTTCGGCCGCCAGCGGGGGTTAAAACCGCACCGCTAGCGGCCGAATACCGCTGCAAGAACGACGGTACAGCAGCGCTAAAAATAGCGCTGTTGTACTGCCGACGCCCCCACCGCCCCAGTGTGAAAGGGGCCTAACTTTGAAGAGTCTCCACAGTGGGAGCACATGTATTCTAATGGATAGATGAAGGGCAAATGGCTGGAGGGAGCCCAGCCCTCTTTAAAGGTGCAGGAGCACACTGAACACCCAGCACATTGCACAATGGCAGCAAAGGTGTCAGTGCGTTGCCTGACCAATATGTCAACAATACAAAAAAAGGTCACTGTCCCCCAGCTATAACTGGTCTTCACAGCAAGGAACACTGGAAGGGCAAACACATGTAAAATAAAACCAAAGAATTTCCAAGCTCAACTTACCAACCAGCCTGCGACCAACCGAATTAACCTGCCTAACAATATGCGTTAAAAACAGGGGTTCAAAAACCCTTTCTAAACGCACATGTGAATGTGCACAGAGTAAAAAAAAAAAAATCTACTCAACAATGTGTGGCTTCTTCTTTCGATGCTCAATAGTAAATAACACCCACAGTGCTTTATAATTTTTATAATATCTTGTCAGAGTTACCAACGACCTCCTCTTATCATCCGATGCTGGCTCTCCTTCCCTTCTCATCCTCCTGGACCTCTCGGCTGCATTTGACACTGTTGACCATTCTTTTAAATCGGCTCCACCTCACTACTGGACTCAATGACACAGCACTTAGTTGGTTCAAATCGTACCTCACAAACCAGACAGAATACATCTCTCTTGGCCATTTTAAATCAAATCCATATAGTTACTTGCGGTGTTCCCCAGGAGTCAGTCCTTGGCCCCATTCTCTTCATCCTCTACCTTACCCCCCTAGGCCAAATTATCAGTCGTCATAAAATTTAATTCCACTGTTATGCCGATGACACACAGCTATATGTAAATGCAACAGCTGAAACTCCACCTTCACAGTCATCTCTGTCAGTACTCACCACCTGTCTGGAGGAGATAAAGGTATGGATGGAGCACAACTTTCTTCAATTAAACAGCTGCAAAAGTGAAGTCACCCTGATTGGTACTCCTTGCCAGACCAAATCATCATCCATAACCAGCATCATGTTTTCTGGTTCTAATATCCCGCTCTCATCAACAGTTACAAATCTTGGTGTAAAAATGGACTCTCAACTCACTTTTGAAGCCCATATAAATCACCTATGTAAGACCTCTTTCTATCACCTCTGTAACATCTCTAAACTCCAACCCATTCTTTCCTTCTCAGATGCCAAAAAGTTGGTTCAAGCCTTTGTCTCCTCCAAACTGGACTACTGTAACGCACTTCTTATTGGGATTCCTGGAAAGAGTCTGCAGAGGCTTCAGTACATCCAAAACTCTGCAGCAGGGATCCTGATGAGAGTGCGGAAACATGAGCACATTACCCCTATTTTCCACTCATTCCACTGGCTTCCGGTCCCCCCCAGGATTGAATATAAGGTTTCCCTCCTCACACACCAATGCATCCATGGACATGCCCCCCCCCCCCCCCATCTCAAAGAACTTCTCAAACCACAAAACCCAACACGTTCCCTCTAATTCCAACTTTCTTCATATACCCAGAACTAGACTCAGGACAATGGGAGACAGGGCCTTTTCTGCAGCTGCTCCGTGCCTGTGGAATGCCCTACCTGACACCTTGAGGGCTCAATCCACTAACTGTTTTAGCCACTTCAGCCCTGGAAGAATTTACCCCCTTCCTGACCAGAGCACTTTTTGCGATTCGGCACTGCGTCGACTTAACTGACAATTGCGCAGTCGTGCGACGTGGCTCCCAAACAAAATCAGCGTCCTTTTTTCCCCACAAATAGAACTTTCTTTTGGTGGTATTTGATCGCCTCTGCGGTTTTTATTTTTTGCGCTATAAACAAAAAAATAGCGACAATTTTGAAAAAAACGCATTTTTTTTTACTTTTTGCTATAATAAATATCCCAAAAAATATTTAAAAAAAAATTTTTTTTTTTCCTCAGTTTAGGCTGATACGTATTCTTCTACATATTTTTGGTAAAAAAAAAATCACAATAAGCGTTTATTGATTGGTTTGCGCAAAAGTTATAGCGTTTACAAAATAGGGGATAGTTTTATGGCATTTTTATTATTCTTTTTTTTTTTTTTTTACTAGTAATGGCGGCAATCAGCGATTTTTATCGTGACTGCAACATTATGGCGGACACATCAAACATTTTTGACACATTTTTGGGACCATTGTCATTTATACAGCACTAAGGGCTATGGAGGGGTTAAGTATGTCCTGGGGAGTGTTACTGTGGGGGGGCGTGGCTACGTGTGACACATCACTGATCTCTGCTCCCGATCACAGGGAGCAGAGATCAGTAACACTAGAACGGGGAGATGCTTGTTTACATTAGCATCTCCCCGTTCGTCCTCTCTCGATCGCGGGTATCCCCGCAGCGATCGAGTCCGCGGGACCTGCGACCCGACTCACGGAGCTCCCGGCCGGCGTGCACGCAGTGGCATGGCGGCAAATTCAAAGGGACCTACGGGTACACCCATTTGCCCAGCCGTGCCATTCTGCCGACGTACATCGACGTGCGCTGGTCGAGAACCGGATAAAAAAGGTCTTAAGACATTTCTTTTTAGTAAAGCCTTTTGTCTTTTTTAGATGTTTCGTTTAATTGTATAAACTGCTCATTTTTCTGTTTCTTTTAACCTGTAGCACTTTGAGATCTTTTGATGAAAAGAGCACTATAAATAAAATGTATTATTATTATTATAATTTGCATCAATCGGGCCATTATCGTCACTCCAAAAAATGAATTCAGGGTGCTGAAAAAGATGAATATTACATACATTAATAACAAAAAGAAGGTGTGTGTGTAGCAGACCCACAACATAAATAATAGCTGAAGAAGAGATTGTCACCTCATGTATCAAAGAAATTATGTTGGAACTATTGAAGAAAATGGCCAAAAAAAAGCCCATTGGAGAACCTAGGAGACAGCTAAAAGAAACACAAGCAGTAAATCAAAGGAAATATTTTTCATTTTTAAATAAAAATGTATTTTAAAAATATATTTATTTAAATACTTATAATGTGATGTTAAAGGATAAAACTTACCCTTATATAGTCCTTCTGCAGGACCTGAATGATAGCAGAACAGGTCTCTGGAATAATGATTCACAGAGCCTGGGGGAGATGCCTGTCGAGAACTTGATGTCCTGCAGACTTCTCCCCATCGCCAAGTACCGCAAGGTGACGATGAGCCTCTGCTCGGGAGTGATGGCTTGCCGCATGCAGGTGTCCTGCTTGGTAATATAAGGGGGACAGCAAAGCCAACAGACGGTGAAAAATGGGGTCCGTCATCCAGAGATGATTCCTGAAATCATCAGGATTATTCTCACAGATCTCCTGCAACAAAGGCATATGAGAGAATTGGTCACGCTGGAGCAACCAATTCTTCGTCCATGAACTCCTCCTTGCCCTGGTCATGGACTGGACTTGGGTCAAAGTAAGAACCCCAACACCAAGCCCCTGTACAGCACGAACTGTATGATGAGTACGTACTCGCAACATGGCTTCGAAACGATCAGCTGGTCAGAACGAACTAACAGAACGCACTGAAAATCAGAAACGAGTGGACAAGAACGCACTGAAGATCAAATACGTAATATAAAAATATGCACTGAAAACTAAATGCGAAATAACTACATGCACTGAAGAACAGATACGAACCCACAAGCAAAAACTGAAGAGGAGTAATGAGCTGAAAAGCACGAGGCTGAAAATTGCAAATCGTCTCTCACCAGACTTCTAATAACACAAGATTAGCAGAAGGAGCCCAAAGGGTGGCGCACTGGCTATTGAACTTCCTCATTATAGTGCCATCATACGTGTTGTACGTCAGCGTGTTCTTGCCGATCGGAATTTCCGACAACATTTGTGCGACCCTGTGTATGCATGACAAGCTTGAGCCAACATCCGTTGGAAAAAAATCCCAGGATTTCGTTGTCGGAATGTCCGATCGTGTATGCGTAGCATAAGATCGGTAAGGATGTGGAATTCTCTTCCACAAGCAGTGGTTTCAGCGGGGAGCATCAATAATTTAAAAAACTATTAGATGGGCACCTAAACGACCACAACATAGAGGGATATACAATGTACTATTAACATAAAATCGCACAGAAACAGGTTGAACTTGATGGACTTCTGTCTCTTTTCAACTTCACCAACTATGTAACTATGCATCACAAGTAAATTGGCCTCTCTGGTGGCCCTTACCTCCATCAGGCGTATCTCTGTGTTGGCAAACTTTTCTTGCAAGGAGTCTTTTCTGGTCTTAGATGGGGAAAAGGTGGTCCTGAGACTGAAGTCTTTTCCTTTCAACTCAGTGAGGACATTTCTTTCTATGTCCTGCTCCAAAACACACCAAGGAAATCTCACTACAATGCCAGGATGTGGTCTTGAGTGATTAGGGTCCACCTAGTCGCAACATCTCCCTTCAGAAAATCTCTTCCCTTAGGTCAAAAGGGACATCCTGTTTCCACTCCAAGCATTGCTGAAGTAGCTCTCCACCAGACCTGTAGTTTCTTGGGCTTTTCTACATCAAACATGTGTTTCACAGGTTTGCAAGTCTGGCACCTAGTCTTCTGTTCATACTTTTCAAAGTTTAAGATAGATGTTCAGGCTTCTACTGATGTGAGCTTCAGTCAGGACTGGTTCAATCTGTCATCTGATGTGTTTGTTTAGGGTCCATTGCCCCTTTTGTGGTCTGATTTCCTGCTGCTTGCTATCTTGTTGCCCACCCCTCAGTTTATTGCTTGAGGATGTCTGACAGTCTATGATTTGCTGTCCTGTGTCCTGTTTGCTGTCCTGTGTCCTGATGAGCTCGATGTTCGAGATGAACGTAAGAATGTAAGTTTGCCGAACAGCTAACAATATGAGGCGTTCGCGGGAAATTCGAGTGCCACGGAATGCCCCATAATGCACTGCGAAATTGTGCCGTTTATCCCATACTCTTCGGTTCTGTTATCGTTTGAGGAACACAGCCACGTGGGAGCCACCCCATTAACATTGCCCTCCCGGGCCACCTGTAGTCCATCACCACCTAAGCTTGTCTGACCCCACTCGGCGTATGCCCTGTTGGGTCCACCGATTCTGGTAAGCCTCTTCACTTTTGGTGGTGTGGTGCATGTTTCTACTCCAGATGGTTTACATACTTGATGTGTTCAGTTCCTGAAGATTTCTCATCTCTTTCCCAAGGATGTCCTTCCTTTGGCAACTATATTTTGAACTGTCAGTTTAAAGATTTTTACATTGGACTTTTTTTCATAGCGCTACACTTATTTTGTCTTTGTCATACGCCTCACACTGCCTCAAATTGCTCTGCATAGCTGTCTTCCCAGAAGAACGCCTCTTCTAAAGATGAAGCACAAGAAAGCCCGCAAACAGTTTGCTGAAGACAAGCAGACTAAGGACATGGATTACTGGAACCATGTCCTGTGGTTTGATGAGACCAAGATAAACTTATTTGGATCAGATGGTGTTAAGCATGTGTGGCGCCAACCAGGTGAAGAGTACAAAGACTAGGGTGTCTTGCCTACAGTCAAGCATGGTGGTGGGAGTGTCATGGTCTGGGGCTGCATGAGCGCTGCCGGCACATGGGAGCTACAGTTAATTGAGGGAACCATGAATGCCAACATGTACTGTGACATATTGAAGCAGAGCATGATCCTCTCCCTTCAGAGACTGGGCCACATGGCAGTATTCCAACATAATGACCCCAAACACACCTCCAAGATGACCACTGCCTTGCTAAAGAAGCTGAGGGTAAAGGTGATGGACTGACCAAGCATGTCTCCAGACCTAAACCCTATTGAGCATCTGTGGGGTATCCTCAAACGGAAGGTGGAGGAGTGCAAGGTCTCTAACCTCCACCAGCTCCCTGACAGCAAATTTACACTGTTATGCAAGCTGTAAGCTCACTATTTTACATTGAACAAAGTGTCATTTCTTCAGTGTTGTCACGTGAAAAGATATAATAAAATAATTACAAAAATGTGAAGGGTGTACTCACTTTTGTGAGGTACTGTGTGTGTGTGTGTGTGTGTGTGTGTGTATATATATATATATATATATATATACACAGTCTAGTGTGTGTGTGTGTGTGTATATATATATATATATATATATCTCACACAAAAGTGAGTACACCCCTCACATTTTTGTAAACATTTTATTATATCTTTTCACTACTGTAAAGTAGTGAATGTACAGCTTGTATAACAGTGTAAATTTGCTGTCCCCTAAAAATAACGCAACACACAGCCATTAATGTCTAAACCGCTGGCAACAAAAGTGAGTACACCCCTAAGTGAAAATGTACAAATTGGGTCCAATTAGCCATTTTCACTACCTGGTGTCATGTGACTCGTTAATGTTACAGGGTCTCAGATGTGAATGGGTAGCAGGTGTGTTAAATTTGGTGTTATCGCTCTCACTCTCTCATACTGGTCACTAGAAGTTAACATGGCACCTCATGGCAAAAAACTCTGAGGTTCTGAAAAAAAGAATTGTTGTTCTACATAAAGATGGCCTAGGCTATGAGAAGATTGTCAAGACCCTGAAACTGAGCTGCAGCACGGTGGCCAAGACCATACAGTGGTTTCACAGGACAGGTTCCACTCAGAACAGGCCTCGCTATGGTCAACCAAAGGAATTGAGTGCACGTGTTCAGCCTCATATCCATAGGTTGTCTTTGGGAAATAGACGTATGCGTGCTGCCAGCATTGCTGCAGATGTTGAAGGGGTGGGGGGTCAGCCTGTCAGTGCTCAGACCATCCACCGCACACTGCATAAAATTGGTCTACATGGCTGTCATCCCAGAAGGAAACCACTGCGTGTTAAGTTATTTTGAGGGGACAGCAAATTTACACTGTTATACAAGCTGTACACTCACTATTTTACATCGTAGTAAAGTGTCATTTCTTCAGTGTTGTCACATGAAAAGATAAGATAAAATATTTACAAAAAATGTGAGGGGTGTACTCACTTTTGTGAGATACTGTACATATATATATATATATATATACTCTGCATTCAGTGTAGCGTGTATATACAGTGGGGCAAAAAAGTATTTAGTCAGCCACCAATTGTGCAAGTTCTCCCACTTAAAAAGATGAGAGAGGCCTGTAATTGTCATCATAGGTATACCTCAACTATGAGAGGCAAAATGTGGAAACAAATCCAGACAATAACATTGTCTGATTTTTGAAAGAATTTATTTGCAAATTATGGTGGAAAATAAGTATTTGATCAATATCAAAAGTTCATCTCAATACTTTGTTATATATCCTTTGTTGGCAATGACAGAGGTCAAACGTTTTCTGTAAGTCTTCACAAGGTTGTCACACTGTTGCTGGTATGTTGGCCCATTCCTCCATGCAGATCTCCTCTAGAGCAGTGCTGTTTTTGGACTGTCGCTGGACAACAAGGACTTTCAACTCCCTCCAAAGGTTTTCTATGGGGTTGAGATCTGGAGACTGGCTAGGCCACTCCAGGACCTTGAAATGCTTCTTACAAAGCCACTCCTTCGTTGCCCGGGACGTGTGTGGGATCATTGGGATCATTGTTATGCTCAAAGACCCAGCCATGGTTCATCTTCAATGCCCTTGCTGCTGGGAGGAGGTTTGCACTCAAAATCTCACGATACATGGCCCCATTCATTTTTTCATGTACACAGATCAGTCATCCTGTTCCTTTTGCAGAGAAACAGCCCCAAAGCATGATGTTGCCACCCCCATGCTTCACAATAGGTATGGTGTTCTTTGGTAGCAACTCAGCATTCTCTCTCCTCCAAACACGACGAGTTGTGTTTCTACCAAACAGTTCTACTTTGGTTTCATCTGACCATATGACATTCTCCCAATCCTCTTCTGGATCATCCAAATGCTCTCTAGCAAACCTCATACGGGCCCGAACATGTACTGGCTTAAGCAGAGGGACACGTCTGGCACTGCAGGATCTGAGTCTCAGGCAGCGTAGTGTGTTACTGATGGTAGCCTTTGTTACGTTGGTCCCAGCTCTCTGCAGGTCATTCACTAGGTCCCTCCGTGTGGTTCTGGAATTTTTGCTCACCGTTCTTGTGATCATTTTGACCCCCGGGTGAGATCTTGCATGAAGCCCCAGATCGAGGGAGATTATCAGTGGTCTTGTATGTCTTTCATTTTTTAATTATTGCTCCCACAGTTGATTTCTTCACACCAACCTGCTTGCCTATTGCAGATTCAGTCTTCCCAGCCTGGTGCAGGTCTACAATTTTGTTTCTGGTGTCCTTCGACAGCTATTTGGTCTTCACCATAGTGGAGTTTGGAGTGTGACTGTTTGAGGTTGTGGACAGGTGTCTTTTATACTGATAACAAGTTCAAACAGGTGCCATTAATACAGGTAATGAGTGGAGGACAGACGAGCCTCTTAAAGAAGAAGATACAGGTCTGTGAAAGCCATAAATCTTGCTTGTTTGTAGGTGACCAAATACTTATTTTCCACCATAATTTGCAATTAAATTCTTTCAAAAATCAGACAATGTAATTGTCTGGAGATTTTGTTTGCACATTTTGTCTCTCATAGTTGAGGTATACCTATGATAACAATTACAAGCCTCTCTCATCTTTTTAAGTGGGAGAACTTGCACAATTGGTGGCTGACTAAATTGGTGGCGGTGTGTGTGTGTGTATATATATATATATATTTATATATATATTTATATAATCTGCATTCAGTGTAACACATAATTATACAGTTCATTCGGTGGTGTACATTATATAATACACTTCAGGCGGTGTGCAGTTTATGCAAGAAGAAGCCCAAGAATTTACAGGAACTGGAGGCTTTTTGCCAAGAGGGATGGGCAGCTTTACCATCTGAGAAGATAAAGAGCCTCATCCACAAATACCACAAAAGGTTTCAAATTGTCATTGATGTTAAAGGGGGCAATTCACGTATGTAAACTTCTGATCAGGGTCATTCGAGTAGTTTCTGTTGCTGTTATGATTTAAAAGAGTAAACACAGTTTATTGATAATTAATGGCTTCAGCCAAACACTAACCATGAGTGAAAGAAAAGTTTTTGTGTTAGTTATATTAAATTCTGCCAGGGTATGTAAACTTATGAGCACAAATGTATATATACAGTATCTCACAAAAGTGAGTACACCCCTCACGTTTTTGTGAATATTTTATTATACCTTTTCATGTGACAACACTGAAGAAATTACACTTTGCCACAAAGTAAAGTAGTGAGTGTACAGCTTGTATAACATTGTAAATGTGCTGTCCCCTCAAAACAACTCAACACAGCCATTAATGTCTAAACCGCTGGCAACAAAAGGGAGTAAACCCCTAGATGAAAATGTCCAAGTTGGGCCCAAAGTGTCAATATTTTGTGTGGCCAACATTATTTTCCAGCGCTGCCTTAACCCTCTTGGACATGGAGTTCACCAGAGCTTCACAGGTTGCCACTGGAGTCCTCTTCCACTCCTCCATGACAACATCATGGAGCTGGTGGATGTTCGAGACCTTTCACTCCTCCACCTTCCGTTTGAGGATGCCCCACAGATGTTCAATAGAGTTTAGGTCTGGAGACATGCTTGGCAAGTCCATCACCTTTACCCTCAGCTTCTTTAGCAAGGCAGTGGTCGTCTTGGAGGTGTGTTTGGGGGTCATTATCACGTTGAATTTGGTGGTTCAGCGTTTCTTGACCAGATACCCAGGCTTACAAGATCTCCTGAGGCAAGCCGGAAAAGTCTGTGGTAATTTCCGCCAGTCATACAATGCCAGTGCTCAGCTGGCTGACATTCAAAGGGAATGCAACCTGCTCACCAACCACCTCATTTGCGACATGCCCACCAGCTGGAACTTAACGTTGGCAATGCTGCAGCAGCTGCACACACAGAAGACGGCCATCTATGAGTACCTGTGCGAGTATGGCTCCAGGACGGGGTGAGGGGAGCTTGGCTTCTTTTCGCCACGCCAGTGGTTACTGATCAAGGATGCATGCACTGTCCTGTCACCATTTGAGGAGACCACAAGGATGATGAGCAGCAACAATGCATGCATCAGTGACGCTGTCCCTCTAGTCTTCCTGTTGGAGCACACAGGAATCATGGATAGGGCACTTGAGGCAGAACAGCGGGAGGAAGAGAAGGACTTCCTTTGCTCTCAAGGCCCCCTTTATCTAGATAGCATTCCTGCTGGGCCGCTTCACACACAGGAAGAAGAGGAAGAGGAGGATTGTGTCAGCATGGATATCGAGGATAACACGCAGCAGTCTTCAAGAGATGTTTTTCAGTCCCCAGAAACCCAAGGATTTGTACGTGGCTGGGAGGAGGTAGTTACGGATAAAGTGATCGTTAGTGACCCAGAGGCTTCAGAATCGATTGCCTCTGCAAACTTATGCTGCATGGCCTCCCTTATTCTGCATGGCCTCCTCCCTCTGAAAGGACCCTAGGATTCGTGGTATCAAGGAGAGGGATCATTACTGCCCGGCAACCCTTCTTCATACACGTTACAAGGGTAAGGTTGCAGAACTTATCCAGCCTTCGCAGAGGGAGCAGAGGATGAAACCTCTTCAGGAGGCCTTGAAGAAAAGTTTGTGTAATGCATTTCCAGACCCTGCGAGGTTACCATTTCCTGGTGCTCAACAACGTGTTTCTGAGGCTTCATTCGGTCAGAGGAAGAGCGTGGAGAAGGTGGCCAGCTGACCGATGCCTTTAAATAATTTTTCAGTCCTCAGCGCCAAGGTCTGATAGGTTCCAGCAACCATCGCCAGTGTCTGCATTATATGGTGCAGGAATATCTAGGGGCAAGAGCAGACTTGGAAATCTTTCCAACAGAGCATCCACTGGGTTACTGGGTCTTGAGGATGGACCACTGGGCAGAATTTGCTCAATATGCCATTGAGCTACTGGCCTATCCTGCATCCAGCATGCTTTTTGAATGAACATTCAGTGCTGCTGGAGGGTTTGTAATGCATTAAAGAGTGTGCCTGTCCACAGACTCCGTTGATAGTGAGCCTATTTTAAAAATGAATCAGTCCTGGATCAGCAGCTATCAAGCACCTGATGCTGATGTAACTGATTGAATTTGTTATGGATGTGGAATCCCTTGAAGACTGCCTATGCTGCCTATCCTATTCCTCCTCGATCATGATAATGCTAGCTTCCAACAATATTTTGGGTTTAGGGCACCACCACTCAATGCCCAATTTGTCTGCCACTGTTTAACATGTAATTACAATTTTTTAAATAATATTTAACAGTAGGGCCCGTTCCTGCTGTTAACAAGAGTAACTGTGAGGGGTAACCGTGTTCTGGCACCACCAACACCTAAGGCCCAATTTTTCTGCAGCATATATAGTGCAGTCCGTATAGTATATATACTGCAGTTCAGAGTATATAGTGCAGTCGTAGTATATATAATCTAGTGCAAGGTATATAGTGCAGTGTACAATATATAATATAGTGTATTGAAGTGGTTAAGGGGAGCCCTATGACAGAATTAAGAAAAAAAAGCAATGCGCCCCCCCCATCCATACCAGACCCTTTGGGTCTGGTATAGATTTTAAGGTTAACTCCACTCCAAAATTTAAACAAAAATGGTGTGGGGTCCCCCCACAAAATCCATTCCAGGCCCTTCAGGTCTGGTATGGATTTTAAGGGGAACCCTGCGCCATTTTTAAAAAAATGGCGTGGGGGTACCCCCTAAAATTCATACCAGACCCTTATCCAAGCATGCAACCTGGCAGGCCGCAGGAAAAGGGGGGGTGAGAGAGCGCCCCCCCTCCTGAACCTCCCCCCAAAGCACATAGTCCCTATGTTGATGGGGACAAGGGCCTCATCCCCACAACCCTTTCCTGGTGGTTGTGAGGGTCTGCAGGCGGGGTAATCCTCAGAATCTGGAAGCCCCCTTTAACATAGGTGCCCCCAGATCTGCCCCCCCCCATGTGAATGGGTATGGGGTATATGATCTGGATTAAGGGGGGACACCCACACCATTTTTATTTTACATTTTGGCGTGGAGTTCCCCTTAATATCCATATCAGACCCGAAGGCCTGGTAATGGACTGGGGGGAACCCACGCCATTTTTTTCAATGAATTTTTATGTATATTACCGGGATCCGGCAATACATTACAGCCACAAGCAATTTTGAATGACATTTTTTCCTTTAGAAATGTAATTTTGCTGCGGTAGTGTTATAAACACGAGGAAAATGTGCTACTTTACAGGCAGACTAAGGGGACCCCCAGGTACGATTTTTAAAGGAGTACTTCATTTTTATTGTTTCGCTTTAAGCATTCTTAAAATCACTGCTCCTGAAAAAACTTCAGTTTTAGAAACTTTTTTTTGCATTGATACATGTCCCCTGTGTCAGTACCAGAGCCCCCAAACACGTTTTTTGGCAATAACTTGCATATAAGCCTTTAAAATTAGCACTTTTGATTGTTCTCATGTTCGCACAAATTTTTTGTCTGTTCGCATGTTCTGGTGCAAACTGAACGGTAGGGGGGTGTTCGGCTCATCCCTAGTCCTGTACTGTGCAAGTAAAATAATGTGAATTTTGACAGTAAATTCTATATCTTGGAGTACAAGACACATGGCCTAATTTTCTACCTGCTGCTAGTTACAAAACTAGAGTGGGCTGAGTTATGATTGTGTACTGGGGATGGTCCCAGTAAAGCTTTTACCACTGTAAAGTCACCAGAAGGTGGTGGCATATAACCCATGCTGTATGACTTGGTGTCCTGTACTGTACTCCAAGATTGAAGTTACTGGTAAATATAAATTCCCATTTCCTCTGGAATCTAACATAAATATATAAAACAAACTGTACAAATGTATTTTCTTTCTGTTTTGACCAGTGTTGATTTAAAAAAAAAAAGGTTTTGCTATAAATAATATGTATACATTTTATTCTATAATGTGTGCCATTTAAAATTACACTGAAAAGTTATCTGGCAATGAAAATAAACATTCATTTCTGTTTTGGCCGTTTTCTTGCTATGTGATACTAAAAAAGTAACAACGAAAATGAAAACAAAAATCATCAGAAAAATATAAGCTATGGGGAGAAGAGGAAAGGGGAATTAATTAGGGCTCATTAGAGTTCACTAAGGATTAAAAGTGGGTATAATAGTAATACATTTATTAAACAAATTACCTTTTTAGGTTTTCCTAAAGTTTCACTAAACCCACATTATAAGAAACTATCAATAAATGCTGTTACATGCTGTTCATACTCACTCAGTCACTATGAGTTATGTTTTCTGTATTCTGAAAAAAAAAAAAAGGTCAATATCGCTGCTTTCTGTCTCCACCTTCTGTTAATGTCCCCAATTCCACTAGAGATTTTGCAGCTGTGGTGGCAACTCTGTACAGTGAGTTTCTATGCTGAGCATTTCCTCCCTATCACATCAGAGCAGCCCATGTGACTATAGAGTCACACATGTGAGCTTATACACAGTGGTAAATGACAGCCCACTCCCTCCGCCTCCATGCCTAGTAACCATGGGGTGGGATATTACATGTAGATTGATGGAGGCTTCACCTCCTTCTTGTCCCTCCTCTCGTGACACAACCCCTGACTGTGAGAAATCCGCCCACACCATGCTCTTTCCACAAAATAGCAAAGATTTGATTTCAAATATATATTTTTATGCCAATTTAAAACTGTTTATTGATATTATTTATTTATTTTACTCTGTATTCCAAAGGCTGTTTTTTTTATTTTGAATTTGTGACCAGCAGCAGAGGACTAGAACCACCTCCTACTTATGTTTCCCTGCAGACAGGCTGGGAAAGAGCTGAGTCATGTGACAGCTGTATATAATTAAAATAATTACAGTGACATCGTCCATATACAAAAATAGAAGAGGCAATGTGTTTAGTATCACTTTAAGCAATGTCATTGTATTTTACCATTTCAATATATTCATTATATTTACTCAATGATACTCGCAGACTATCTGCAAGTGTCACTTTACACTGCATTTTGAAAGCCACTCCTGCTGTGTAATACAAATCATTTACAAGCTGTCATATTGGGAGCTAATAAATGCTGGTAATGGCGGCAGAGGGGAGTAGCGGCAGGATGAGAGATGCCACACATTATAGATGCATCCTAAAAACATTGTTAAAGGTTTTTTAGGACCTTTCTCTAACGTTCTAAATCCTGAAGTGGCTAAAACAAAATGACACTAAGGGGTTGATTTACTAATGCTGGAAAGTGCAAAATTAGGTGCGCTTCTGCCTAGAAACCAATCAGATTCCAGGTTTTATTGTCAAAGCTTAACTGAACAAGCTGAGGTTAGAAGCTACCATGCACAGCTGCACCAGATTCTGTGTGCACCAGTTTTAGTAAATCTACCCCTATGTTGCAGGTTTTAAACAGAATTCAAGTTCATTAGATACAAGACCATCAAACCTATAGTTCAGAGTAAAATATACAGGGTATGGTACAGTTCTTTTAAATGTAATACTTAAGTGTAACTAAAGGCAAAACAGGTTTTTCATAGAGAAAAGGAGGGTTATAACCCCTTTCATTTTTTGTCATCTGTGTCTCATAGGGGAGAATTCCCCTCACTTCCTGTCCCATAACCAAAACAGGAAGTGAAGGGAATCCCAGGGTGTCACCAGAACTAGTGTCCACATTGGAAGATTTCTCCTATATTACTGTTCTGATGTGATTTTGGATTTTCTTTTACTTTCAATGATAACAGTAAATAGGCAAATAGAGAAGGTAAATTTCCTTAACACTGGTACTGGCAGGTGTTCTAATCCCTCTTCACACTATCCAAAACAAAAAAAAGTTTTACTTCAGTTACCCTTTAATCGTACAGTACAGGACACAGGCTGTGTATTTATAGACCCTGGCCATAGGATGGTCCCTTCATGTAGAGAAGTAACAGAAAAGTGCCATAGGATGAGAAAAAACAGTTTTCCTAGTGCGGTTGCTATCTAGATTATATAAATACAATACATTAGACAGCACTATCACCCATAGTGCATACAAATCACCATACATAGAAATCAAAATTACCATACAACTATGATACATAAACAAAAACTGCAAAACAAATATTAATAAACAATGCAGTGTCTCGTATATCATTCCAATGTTCATAGTAAACATCTTTCTTCTTTCAAAAAATGTCCCATGCAACATAAATCTGTGATCTTCAAAAATATGTAATAAGTCCCAATAAGTATATAGTCACATTCTCCACCATCCGTGAAAAGACTTCCACCACCACAGATCGCTAAACACTCACCAGCATTTATGGCTAGTATGTCTAGAAAAGCAGCATAAGTGCATATATGTGCAAATGTGCCCTTTAATGCAGCATAGCCACTTCAGCCCCGGAAGATTTGGCTGCTCAATGACTAGGCAATTTTTTGCGATACGGCACTGCATCACTTTAAGTGACCATTCCACGGTCGTGCGACGCTGTACCTAAACAAAATTGGCATTTTTTTTTCCCACAAATAGAGCTTTCTTTTGGTGGTATTTTCACATCTCTGCAGTTTTTATTTTTTGTGCTATAAACAATAGAGCTACAATTTTGAAAAAAACATATTTTGTAGTTTTTGCTATAATAAATATCCCCAATTTTGGGGGGCGCGACCGGATGTGAACGAAGCTGGACGTGTTCTCGGTGAGTTCTGCATCTCTCCTGCTAATACATCCATTTGTTGGGAGTAAATAGCCCGGTTTTCGGTACCTAGGTACCGGACAGTGTGGACCGCATCCTGGTCATGAAAAAAGGAGCTGCAAAGGCTGGGAAGCAGGCTCAGAAGTGCCAACGCAAGACCCGCGCTGCACAAGGCCCTGACACGAGTCCTGCCGCCGCCATCTTGCCTACCCATTTCTGTACGAAACAGGAGTGTGTACAAGCCAGGAGGATGGCGTCCTCTGCAGCCGTGGCTAAGGAATCCGGATCGGATTATTTTCAGGCGGCCTCTCCGGTCCCAGAGACATCTCAGGATGCGATTATCAGACCTATATTGGAAGCAATAGCAGCCAGCAAAGCGGCGGTTATGGTGAGCATAGATCATCTTACTACTGCATGCACTTTAATTAGACATGACCTGGACAAGATTAGGGGCAGGCTTACAGTGGCTGAAGATAGAATTTCTGAAGTGGAGGATTTATCTCACTCTCAGGGAAATCACTTAACAGAATTGCAGGCAATGGTGAAGTCGCTACAAAGCAGAGCAGACGATGCAGAAGACCGGCAGAGGAGGAATAATATACGGGTGGTAGGCCTGCCAGAAGGGGCTGAGGGCTCTCAAACTACTTCTTTTGCAGAACTGTTTTTCAAGCAATTACTTGATCTAGGAGAGCTACCCCCAACATATGTGGTAGAACGTGCCCATCGAGTGCCCACAGGCAGGCGCCCACCAGGGGAGTACCCAAGACCTTTTCTTGTACGGTTTCTGAACTTTAGAGATCGTGACAGAATTCTAGCTGCCTCAAGAAAACATCCTGAATTAAAGTTTGAGAACACTAAAGTGATGCTGTTTCCAGACTTTTCAGCAGAGACCCAGAGGAAAAGGCGCTCTTTTAATGAAGTGAGGAAGAGATTGAGAGAGAAAAATATACAATACAGTATGCTTTATCCCAGCAAGCTAAGGATTCAACATAATGGTGCAGTCAAATTCTTTGATACGCCGAGTGAAGCCTGTGATTGGATGGATCGGAACATGTGAGGACTGTTGCAGTATGCCTGAGTATTTCAAAGTGCATGTATAAACTTGAATGGAAGGGAAGCTCCTGCATATTTTTTCCTCTTTTATTTTAACTTGGATCTTCCTTTTTTCATTTTTTTTTATTTTACTTTTTCTTTTTTTTTTTCTTTTTTTTATCCTGTACTCATATTTTGAGTTGGTGCTGTATAACGGATGAGTCAATCCGAGTGTTGTAGAATACTGGAGTCTGTGCATGCAACATTGAGACATTGACCATGAGATCTCTATTCACAGGAATATCACTGGGGGGCCCCGTATAACTGTGGTGTACAAACTTCAGATGTTTGTACACTCAAGTGTGTACTCATGTATGCTACAACTTTGTTGTTTTTGGGGCTTCAAGGTATATGTTTTATTTTATTTATTTTATTTTTTTCTGTTTTATGTGTTGTTGCATATGAGCTTCATGCTCCTTTTAATGCTCCAAGATGCGGAGTTCTGCAGACGACACGGAGGGTAATACAATTTTGCTGGACACATGCACAGAAGGTTAACTTTCTAAACCGTAATTTACTCTTCCCTGTTTTTTTAAGTTGGGAAGTTGTTTCAGTTTGGGACTGAAAGCTACATACCGGACTTTGTTTTTGTTCTCTGGTATAAGGGCAGGGGGGTTTTGGTACTGTTTAAAGTTTTATACAGGGGTTTCTCTTTGCTCAGGTCTCTGCTCTCGGTTGGTATTAAGGAGGCTCCTGGCCTCACAGTTCGCGTATGCGGGTTACTGGAGGGGACTGATAGGCCTCTACAGGGCAATTGTGTTGAAGACAGATTATGGCTAATCCTATTAAACTGGTATCATGGAATGTCCGAGGCCTAAATAGTAAGTTTAAGAGGGCATCGGTGTTCCAGTATGTTAAACAGGTTAGGCCGCATGTTGTTCTCTTGCAGGAGACACACCTAGATGGAAGCAGGATACTTGCCTTGCGTAGGTCATGGATTCAGTGGGCTTTTCATGCCACATACTCCACCTACGCGAGGGGTGTGTCCATACTTATAAGTAAGTCTGTTCCATGCACAGTTCATCAAGTGATATCAGACGCGGGGGGAAGATACGTGGCCTTGGTATTAGATATCTGCTCCAGTAAAGTATTATTAGTGAATGTATACCTGCCGCCTCCTTTCAATGTACAATGTTTATATGATATGCTAGTCAAATTGGCGCTTCGTGCTCATCTTCCAGTGTTAATCATGGGGGACTTCAACGCCACCTTGGGGGCGTTGGACTCCTCGAATGTGGGAAGATCTGGTTCGGTGGATCTTACATCCTGGGTAACAATGGCAGGCCTTACTGAGATATGGAGGGCGAAAAACCCCACTGCCAGGTGTTTCTCACATATATCACAGACACACCGCTCTTCAGCAAGGATAGACCTTGCATTTGGTAGTCCGGTAACGCTGTCTTACGTGAAGGAGGTTGAGTACCTTGCGGGGGTCTGTCCGATCATAACCCACTTTCTGTCTCTCTGGCTCTTCCCTCAGGAGGAGGGACAGGGGGGTGGAGACTTTCGCCAGGTTGGCTACAAAATGATCGGATCACTACTCTACTGGGGGACTCGATTACAAATTATTGGAAATCAAATGAGGGTTCTGTGGACCCTTCAATGGTGTGGGATGCATTTAAGGCGGTAGACAGAGGGGATAGTATTTCTGCCATAAAAAAAGAAAGGGTTGAACAAAACGCAGAGGTTAAATTGTTACAAGACAAAGAAAGAGAATGTGCTGAGAGCAATGCTAATTGTCCCTCGGATTCTTCCTATGTGGCATTGTTGGAGGCTCAGAAGTTGCTAAACCTGCATTTCAATAATTTGGCACATACAGAGTCAAAGCCTAAGACAGAATCACTGTTTATGGAGGGAGATAAAAATGGGAAGCTACTGGCCAGGCTGGTGGCAGACTCTCGCCAACTAACTAACATCTCAGTTGTCAAAAATAGGGACGGGGACTTGGTCAGAGATCCAAAGGACATAATGTCTGAGTTTCAGGACTATTTTTCAACCCTATATGCCCCCATTCAACAATATGACCACTTAGCCTTGGAGGACTTATTGGGGGGGCTTCCCATTCCTAGACTATCTGACACTGAAAGGGAGGTCTTAGAGGCGGACATCTCTGAAAAAGAGGTGATGTCAGCGATATTTACATTTCCCCCTAATAAAGCGCCGGGCCCAGACGGGTTTCCAGCGGACTTTTATAAGACATATGCTGATCAGTTAGCACCCAGAATCACAGCACTGTTAGCGCATTGTAAGCAAAGTCAGCAATTACCCGCGTCTATGCTGGACGCGTATATGATTCTACTTCCCAAACCTGGTAAGGACCCTTTAGAATGTTCATCATACAGACCGATCGCTTTATTAAACATGGATTTAAAAATCCTAACGAAGGTTTTAGCAAAGAGACTGGCGGGAATCATTTCTACATTGGTGGATATTGACCAAATGGGGTTTATGCCCAGCAAGTCAATGGACACCAACCTCAGGAGGCTTTTTACTCATCTGCAGATCCAAAGCTTTGACACACCCACTAGAGTGATGTGATGGTGTCTATCGATATCGAAAAAGCTTTCGACTCTATCGACTGCCACTATATGTTAACGGTACTTGAGAAAATGGGTTTTGGTCCGACCTTTAGAGGATGGCTAAGAATGCTGTATAGCAATCCCAGAACAGCAGTCCGAATGGGAGCACATACATCCCCATTTTTCCAAATTGGCAGGGGCAACAGGCAAGGATATCCCCTGTCACCGTTTTTGTTTGCCCTCATGATGGAACCTATAGCAATAGCATTGAGGGAGACGGGAAAAGTTAAGGCGATCAAGGTGAACAACATAGATGAAAGTCTGGCACTTTACGCGGACGACATGTTGCTGTTCCTGAGAGACCCAGGGGAATCATTAGTTGCTGCACTACGCATTATGAACAAGTTTTCTCAGTATTCTGGGATAAAAGTTAATTGGGCTAAATCGTCTATTCTACCTATTGATAAAGGGGCGAGAGGCGTGGCTGACCCGGATTTGCCATTGAAGTGGGTATCTCAGTTCACATACTTGGGGATCAAAATTACAGCAGATGTGGCGGATTATATGTCACCTCTTCTGATATAGCCTGGCAGAGACTCCCTTTGTCTCTTATGGGCCGGATTAACCTGCTGAAAATGAAAATTCTACCTGTCATATTATATTTTTTGAGAAATGCTCCCATTTGGATCCCCAAATCCTTTTTTAAAAAATTGGATAGTCTCACTAGTTCTTTTCTTTGGGCTCCTAAACGTTTTTTTCTCTGTTTAGGCTGATATGTATTCCTCTATATATTTTTGGTAATAAAAATCGCAATAAGCGTATATAAATTGGTTTGCGCAAAAGTTATAGCGTCTACAAAATAGGGGATAGATTTATGGCATTTTTATTTTATTTATTTATTTTTTTTTTTACTAGTAATGGCGACGAGCTGCGATTTTTATCGAGACTGCGAGATTATGGCGGACACATCGGACAAGTTTGACACATTTTTGGGACGATTGACAAGTATACAGCGATCAGTGCTATAAAAATGCACTGATCACTGTATAAATGTCACTGGCAGGGAAGGGGTTAACACTAGGGGGCGATCAAGGGGTTAACTGTGTTCCCTAGTGTGTGTTCTAACTGGGGGGGGAGGGGACTTGACTATAGGAGAGGACAGCTCGTGGTTCCTAGCTATTAGGAACTCACGATCTGCATCTCCTCTCTTCACAGGACAGGGATTTGTGTGTTTAAACACACACACGTCCCTGTTCTGCCTCTCGTGCCCGCGGTGACGCGTGGCCAGCAATCATCACGACTGCCGGTCATGAGCATCAGCAAACCCTGCAGTGCGACGGCGCGTGCGCCTGCTATCCCGCTTAAAGGAGCCGACGTACAGCTACGATGGTTCGCGGGATCGTGCCGACCTGCCGCAGTATAATGACGGCGGCTGGTCGGCAAATGGATAGAGAAAACCTCATCAGGCTCTTATAGGCGATCACTCTCTATGGAGTTGGATCTCCTTTCACAGTTAGTAATGGCAGCAAGACTGGAAAATGTCATCATAATGGGGGACTTCAACCAGTGGCGTCTCCAGCTTTCATATTTAGGGGGGGCACATGGGGGGACAGGGACAAAAATAGGGGGGCAATATAAAATGCAAATATAGATATATCTATATATATTTATAGAGAGAGAGAGAGATATATATATTCTATATCTATCTATCTATCCTGGGGCCCTTTACTACGATCCCACAACGGGCCCTTTCACATGTTCTGCAGTTGGCTCCCTTCCTACTATATTGGGGCCCCCCAGGGTGTCACCAGCATACCAAGAAAATATAAGGGTCCAAAGCAGTGGGAGAACAATCAGGGTTGCAAAGGTTGTCTTGCCACCGGGCCCTGGTGTTCTTCCACTGTGTGGTTCCCCAGCCTCCTCTTGCTGTCCTCCCCCTGCTATTGACAGCGCTGGTCTGGCATCTCTTGGAATTTACAGGCTGGTTCTCCTGTCCGAAGGATGGGAGAAATCAGTCTGTTTTTTCAGTGACTGATAGTCCTGGTGGAGTCCTTCCTGCAACTCGCTCTTCACCCTGCCAATGAGGATGCAGGGGAAGGAGCAGATCGGGCGGCCGTGGTTGTGTGAGCACACGCATTTTGCAGTGTCAGCGAGCAGAAGGAGGGGGGTGGAATCACCCACAGGAGCTGACTGGGGACACTCTCCCTCTCAATAGAGACTGTGTTACTTCAGTGGTGGCCCGGTAAATTATGGCACATCCGATATGAATGCAAACAAAAAAAATTGCCTTTTTGGTAAAAAAAAAATTTTTTTTTGGGGGGGGGGGGCACATGGTGGGGCCCAGCATAATGTTGGGGGGGTCAGGGCGCCTTCTGCCCCCCCCTAGGGATGCCATTGACATCAACTATCCTGACATTGAGTGGGACAGCCCACACTTCAAATGCAGGACTACTTCATGTGCCAATTGGTGGATTCCCCAACTAAAAGTAATGCATTGCTAGATCTATTAATTACAAATGATACAAATCTGATTGCAGATGTGGAAATGTGGGACAACTTGGGAACTAGCGACCACAGAATTATTACATTCTAAATAAATCCTAGAAAAGGGAGGTACGCAGGGAGTAAAAACACAAAATTTCAAGAGAGCCAACTTTTCTAAACTGCGCTCAATGCTGCAGGATATTAAGTGGGACCAAATCCTTGAAACATTGAACGCAGAGGAAAAAATGGGAATGCTTTAGGAACATATTAAATAAAAGTATAACTAAGTGCATTCCAAAGGGTAATAAATATAGATGAACAAAGGTTAAACCTGGGTGGCTAAACCAAAACGTAAAATGTCACATTAACCAGTTCCGGCCCAGCCCCTGCAGATGTACTGCAGTAGGTTGGCTCGGCTGGGTGAAGGGACGTTACTCTATGTTGGGCGTGCGCCCGCCCCCTAGTCGGCCGCGACAATCGTATTTTCTTCAGAACCGATCAGTCTCTAGGCCCAGTCCAATGATTTCTGGCCTGGACCTGGTGATCGGGTCTGGCGAATTAAATCCTTCCCCTGCCTGTGTAAGTGTAAACACAGGCAGGGGAAGTGATGTCATCTCCCCTCGTGGAACACTTTTTGTTTCAGAGAGAGGAGAGAAGACATCTCGCAGTAAGTTGCACCAACACTACACTAACACCAGTACGCGTAGGTACACTTGTCACCCCCCGATCGCCCCCCCCCCCAGTTAACCCCTTAACTCCCTGTCACAGTGTCACTCAGTGCAGTGTTCATGTTTTTCTTTGATCACTGTACTGGTGTCATTTTTGACAATAATCAGTGTTAGGGAACTTAGTAGTAGGCCCAGATAAGTCTAGGGACCCCCACACCCACCCTAATAAAGGTTTAACCCCTTGATCACCCCCTGTCACTAGTGATCACCGTATTAGTGTCAGGGGTGACACTGGTTAGTTATTTTTTTATAGCGTTAGGGCACCCGCCGTATATTACCTTATAAAAGGTTTAACCCCCTGATCACCCGCCGGGTGATATCAGTTAGGTTTTAGCGTCAGTTAGGGTCTGCGTCACCCCAGGCAGTGTCAGATTAGTGCCAGTAGCGCTAACACCCGCGCACGTTCCATACACCTCCCTTAGTATAGTGTTTGAACGGATCGATTTCTTTGATCTGATCAGAACTATGTTAGCGTCCCCAATAGTTTTAGGTTCCCAAAAACGCAGTGTTAGCGGGATCAGCCCAGATACCTGCTAGCACCTGCGTTTAGCCCCTCCGCCGTGCCTAGCCCACCCAAGTGCAATATCAACCGATCACTGTCACTTACAAAACACTAATCATTCGCAGAGACAAGCCTGATGCCTGTGAACGCTAACAGTTTTTTTGGTAGCGATTGAAGCAGTCGCTGACAGTCAGGTGCTCTTTTTTCCTGTGAGTCACACTAGTGTACCAGTAAATTTAGAGGCCAAAATGTCCAATCGAAGGTACACTGGTGAAGAGGCCTACACATTTCTGAGCCTGACAGATGAGAGTGAAGAGGAAGTCATCCATCTGTCAGATTCAGGCTCAAAATACGAACCGGTAGACAGCAGCGGCGCTCTGACGACAGAGTAGTGGTCCCTGCCAAAGTCAGGCGTACCCGACCCCGTTCTTCTGCTGTTGTTGAGGTGCAAGAACCGCAGGGCTCTTGTATGGTGCAGAGAGCCAGTACTAGTGCCGGTCATCCTTCTGGTGAACTGGCAAGCACCAGCAGCCTAGTACATCCTGGTCATACATCCATCACTGCAGTAACACTTGGTGATGTGGCAAGTCCCATAAGTGCAGTTCAAGCTGGTGAGGTGGCTAGCACAGGTAGAGTCCCGCAGCCAACAAGAAGACAAACACAGGCTTGTCGAGCCCATAATGCCCTTTCTGCTGCATTTGCCAGTCCGAAATGAGAGCCCACCACTTCTGCAGCACCTGTACTTCCCCCATTCACTGGCCAACCCGGAATTCAGGTGGAAACAGTTGATTTTACCTCACTTGATTTTTTTTCGATGTTTTTCACAGAAGATCTCTATAGATCTGTTGTGGACCAAAGCAATTTGTAAGTCTGGTCAATTTATCGCCGCTAATCCCCAGTTGACCCTTGCCAGAGATTGGCTACCTGTCACAATCTCCGAATTTAAGACCTTTCTAGGCCTATCCCTCCTCATGGGCATAGTTAAAAAAAAGTAAGTTGCGGTCATATTGGTCCACTGACCCAATTCACCATATGCCGTGTTCTCTGCCTCCATGACCAGGACATGATACGAGCAGATCTTGCAGTTCATGCATTTCAATGACAATGAACTCTGTCGTCCTCAGGGTGATCCTGGATACAATCGGCTCCACAAAATTCGGCCCTTCGTAAACCACTTTACTCCCGATCATTGTATGCTTTGATGAGTCCCTGATTAAGTTTTCTGTCCACTTGTCCATCAAACAGTATCTTCCCAACAAGCACGCCAGATTTCGGGTCAAGATGTATAAGCTCTGTGACAGAGCAACAGGCTATACATATAGTTTTATGGTTTACGAGGGAAGAGATAGTCACGTGGAGCCCGAGAACTGCCCAGACTACATAGGGAGCACTGGTAAGATTATGTGGGACTTGGTGTCACCATTATTCGGAAAGGGGTACCACTTGTACGTGGACAATTATTACACGAGCGTGCCACTTTTTAGTCACCTTTTTGATTGTGGACTGGGGTGCATGTGGCACCGTGCGATCTAATCGCTGGGGATTCCCTCAACAGTTTGTAGAGCTTGAAAAGAAAGTCTCGAAAAAAATAGTGCCCACCTGGCCTGCCATGGTTTCAGTCATCTCACAATTATTCCAGATTCTTGTGGTCAGTGTATATCAAGATTGGATGAGCTGCCCCTTCCAACAGGTATTTCCATTCTTCAAGAGCGGCTTGCAGTTCTTTTCTGCAGGGGACAGCTTGCGTGAGAAGGATGTAGTAAGGCTTTGGCCCCTTGATGTTGGGACAGTACTGCCCCTACTGCTTTTTCTGAAGCATCTACGTCTAGGACGTACGGTAGAGCAGGGTCTGGGTGCCAGAGTAAAGGTGCAGACGTAAAAAGAGTCCTTACAAGGATTCAAATGCAGACTGCGTCTCAAAAGTCCAATGAAACCGATTGCATTGTTTTGTCAGTTGAGTAATAGGGGAAATTATTGCAGAGAATCCCTTGATAAACTTTTGATAAAAGTTTGCAAATCCTACAAACCGCTGTACCCCTTGTCTGTGGGAGCTGGCCAGTCCAAAATGGCAGAGAGGATTAGACCCAGGATACTCTGGCGCTTAAACTTCGGGTTTTGTGTATAGGCAATGCTGTCTGAGTCGGGCCAAAAAATTTCTGACGTTCCCCGATGAGCCTCCAAGGTAGCAGAAAATATCAAAATGTCATCTAGGTACATGATGATAGTCCAAGTAATCCCAGAAAATGTCATTGATATAGTGCTGAAATGTTGCTGGGGCATTGCAAAGTCCAAAGGGCATTACTAAGCACTCAAAGTGCCCAAATCCGGTGCAAAATGCAGTCTTCCATTCGTCACCCTCACGTATATGTATGCCCCACATAAATCCAATTTTTTTAAAATGATGGCAGAGCGGAGTCTCTGAAAAAGCTCTGGACCAAGGGTAAGGGATAACGGTTCTTGATGGTGATTTTGTTCAGAGCATGGTAGTCCACAGAAGGACAAAGGGAATGGTCCTTTTCTACAAAGAAAATCCCCGCTCCAGCTGGAGATGTGGAGGGACGAATAAAACCTTTCCTCAGGCTGTTATCAATATATCCTTTTAGCGTTGCAAGTTCAAGTTCTGTTAGAGAGAAGATTCGCCCGAGTGGTATTTCAACCCCTGGAAGAAGCTTGATCTGGCAATCGTATAGTTCGTGGGGAGTAAGAGTTTCTGCTCCTTTCTCACTAAAGACACATCCAGGAAGTCACGGTAAGTTGCAGGAACAGATGAACATGCTTCAGCATCAGAGTCCATACACAGCAATGGTGAGTTTGTGGCTTGGAGAGGCAGTGCTGCTGACAATAGGGTGATAAGAATTCGATTCCTCCCATACCCCAATTAATGCAGGGATTGTGCACCTGGAGCTATGGCATACCCAAGATGACAGGGATTAAGGGTGAAGCTATGGCTTCCAGACGTAGCAGTTCTTTGTGAACACCAGATATGATAGCAGGTAACGGAACAGTCTCGTGGGTGACAGGCTAAGACTTAATGTGTGACCCATCTGCCAGGTGAATTGAAAGTTCATGAGATCTTGGCTGCAGGGGAACCTTGTGTTGCATAGCACATGCCAAGTCAATGAAGCAGCTGCAGGTTCCAGAATCAATTATAGAGGGTGCCTGGATAACCCCTTCTGGGAGCTGCAATGAGATTAGAATAGCCAGGTGCGAAGAGTTGTGAGACAGCAATGAATGGTTGGAAGAAGAAAGGATCAGGCATTTATGAGTCTTGGCTGGGCAGGTCCTCATATAATGGCCATTCTCCCCACAGTACAGACACAGGTTGTTCTGTCGTCGACGCTGTCATTCCTCTAGAGGGAGCAAAGATGGAAGCATGCCAAGCTGCGTTGCTTCTGGAGTGTCAGGAGTAGGTGTGACTGAGGGTGATGGTGCTGGACTCGGAGGACTGAAGATTCATGGCATCATCCATACAGGTCGGGACTGCCCGGCAGACCTCTCTGACCTGCATTCTCTCAGGCGTCGATCGATCTGGACCGCCAGGTTTATCAGGGCTTCCAGAGAACCTGGCACTCTCACATGGGCCAAATCATCCTTTAATTGTTCAGATAAGACCAACCGGAATTGGTAGCGGAGGGCGCCATCATTCCAGTTGGTGTCTGTGCTCCAGCGTCTAAGGTCCGTTACATAATCCTCAGCCACTCTGTGGCCTTGCTGGAGCACATGGAGAGCCACCTCGGCTGTTGAAGTTCTCTGGGAATCCTTGTATAACCGGGCCATGGCTTTGAAGAACAAAGTCACATTTGACAGGCACGAGTTCTTCTGTTCAAGTAAACGATGGGCCCAGGACTGGGGTTCACCTTGCAGAAGGGAGGTGACATTTCCCACCTTGTTTGCTTCAAGTGAGAAAGTTTGGGGTTGTAATGCAGTTTGCAGGCATTACAGAAAGCCCTGAATTTGCTGTGGTCGCCTGAGAACCTTTCTGGAGTCGGTACTCGGGGTTCTGGTGGTAGCATCACTACAGTAGGTGCAGCAGAAGATTCCCCAGGTGCAGAGATGGCAGAAGAAGCAGAAGCTGACGTGGGTAAAGATAATGCTTGGACTCGTTCCTCTAGCCTGTTGTTACCCTCTTGAAGATCCTCCTGCTTGCCGCTGATGCTTCTCAGTCCGATGCCCAGCTTGCCACTGATGCTTCTAGGCCCGATGCCCAGCTTGCCACTGATACTTCTTGGCCCGATGCCCAGCTTGCTGCTGAAGCTTCTCAGTCCAATGCCCAGCTTGCCGCTGATATTTCTCAGCCTGATGCCCAGCTTACCCCTGATTCTCCTCTGACTGTTGTCTAACCTGACTCCGATGTCCCTGTCCTTGCTGCCCAGCTAGTCTTCGGTACCAGAGTTTGGGTATCATCAGCTGTTGGGTCTAATATTGCTGCTCCTCCATGTTTGTTGCATGCTTGGCATGGATTATCCATTTGGTTAAGATTCCTACTGCTGCCTCTCCTAAATCCCTCTTGCAGCCATTTGTTTCTGTTGCACCAAGGTCTGATAGTCCAGATACCCACTTTGGAAGTGAGAGCTGCATTCCCCAGTTCAGCCCCTGAAATAGAGGTCTTCTTGGAAAGAGCAGAGTTCCATCTGAGCCTTGCCCTGACCTAAGTGGTACATCTGCATTAAGGGGCTCTTGCTGGGGGACCAATGCATTGGGTAGACCTGCAAGGCTGTTAGTGCGTGGAGCAGTTTTTGGCAACCCAAATGTGAAAGGTCCAGTTGCGATGGGACACCCTGGCGTCAAGATAATCAAAAATATATGAAATGGCACTAAATTGGTTTCTAAATATAACCGATAGAAAAGTGCCCACTTACAGAAATAGATATAGAAACGTATATGCACATATCAATTATCAAAAATGTGATAAATGTCACTCAAAGGTGACCACAATATTAGGTAGAAAATCCAGTGAGGAAAGTGTAAATAACATGATTAATAAAAAAGTGTTAAATGATTATAAGAAGTGATCACAATATGACCACATTATTGTATATCACGAGAGGGTGAGAGAGGGGGTGAAAGAGAGGGGGGCTGAGAGGGGGGATTGGGGGAAAGGGTGAGCGTAAGAGAGAGGGAGTGAATGAGATAGAGGAGGGGGCTGAGAGACAGGGGGATGGGGCTGAGATGGGTGGAGTGAGATAGGGGTGAGAGAGAGGGGGTGGGTGAGAGAGAGAAGGTGTTTGCGAGAGAGGCAATGAGAGAGAGAGGGGGGCCAAGAGACGGGGATGGTGTGTGAGAGAGGGGGTGAGAGAAAGAGGGGTGGAGTGTGAGAGAGGGGGGTGAGAGAGAGAGCGAGGGGAGTAAGTGTAAGAAAGAGGGGTGAGAGACGGGGGCTGAGACAGAGGGAGGGGATGAGTGTAAGATAGAGGGGGGAGGGCTGAGAGAGACCAGATAGCCCTGTTCCTAACTGCAGTCCCTCCTCTGCTCCCCCCCCCCCTGCAGGCTCTGTGTGCGGGATGCTCGGTACCTGAAGGCCAGCAGCGGCAGCTCTCCTCCTTGATATGGAGGTGCTCTCACTGCACTGCTCCTTCCAGTGGCTCTTTGGCAGCCTCCACCTCCTGCCCGTACTCTTCCTTTGGGCTCGCAGTCAGCCTGTCCCCCGGCCCGGGCCTCACTGTTGATCTTGGAGCAGGGAGGTGGTGGAGCCCTTCTCCCTCCTGGGCTCTTGCATGTCTAACTGTCTTCCTCGCTGGCTACCTTCCCCAAATCCCCGCGGCCTCGCCGCTGTTTGCTGCTGCCAAACTTTGCATAAAATCAAGTGACAGTGTGTTAGGCACTTTGCCACCCCTCTTAAAATTCCACCTGCATCTAATGGACCCAGCAGGATCTTCCCTGCTCCACTAATAAGTGTAATGGTCTCTCACCTTCATCAATAAGATAAAATGCATTGGATCAAGCAGTGGCTTCCATGTAATATCTGTCACTCAATAGGGATGATGATCGATCAACTCGCACGTAGAAAGAAAATAATACTGCTCATGGTGTAGTACAAATAACTAAAATGTATTAAAACAAATGTAGAGACTTACAGTTTAAAACAATGCATCCAGCTAGGTCTGAGACCAAGGGGTCACACACAGTCTGAACGCTACGAAACCTGAACTTTTGGGTTCAAGTCAGAATGGAGCATCTGGAGTCCACTCCTCAAGGAGGGGGGACTGTCTGGACACGTATCATTACCTGGGTCACCTGCTGGTGGCACTGTTTTTCCTGGAGTCAAAGGGCGCAGTTCCGGTGGCCACCAGCGAGTGTCTAGCAGCACCTGGGCTGTCCCAGTAATTAGGCTGCACCTGACGTGGGCTTCTGAAAGGTATGCAATCCATGCTTGACTGAAGTTCAGTGCTCTTTCCTGTGAGCCTTGCCCCTGCCTAATCTTGATCCTTGTTTCTGTACCTGATCCTGAGACCTGCGCCCTGGACCCTGCTTCCAGCTTCCAGTACCTTGCTCCCTGCTACCCTTTTTGTTCATGTTTCTGTCCTGGCCTTGTCCTGCTCATGTGTGTTATCTCCATTTGTACATAGTCAACTACCTAAATAACCTTATTTGTTTTGCTGCACTTTCATGTTTGTTTCACTTTATTTTTTTTATGGTTTACTGATGTTTGGTATTGTAATATTTGTCTTAATAAACTTCATTTACATTAACTTCCTTCAGCCTCATTCCTGATTTCTTAACCACTTCAGCCCCGGAAGGATTTACCCCCTTCCTGACCAGAGCACTTTTTACAATTTGGCACTGTGTCGCTTTAACTGCTAATTGCGCGGTTATGCAATGCTGTACCCAAACAAAATTTGCGTCCTTTTCTTCCCACAAATAGAGCTTTCTTTTGATGGTATTTGATCATCTCTGCAGTTTTTATTTTTTGCGCTATAAACGGAAAAAGACCGAAAATTTAGAAAAAAAATGATATTTTCTACTTTTTGTTATAAAAAATATCCAAAAAACTCAATTTTAGTCATACATTTAGGCCAAAATATATTCGGCCACATGTCTTTGGTAAAAAAAAATGTCAATAAGTGTATATTTATTGGTTTGTGCAAAAGTTATAGCGTCTACAAACTAGGGTACATTTTCTGGAATTTACACAGCTTTTAGTTTATGACTGCCTGTGTCATTTCTTGAGGTGCTAAAATGGCAGGGCAGTACAAAACCCCCCAAATGACCCCATTTTGGAAAGTAGACACCCCAAGGAAATTGCTGAGAGGCATGTTGAGCCCATTGAATATTATTTTTTTGTCCCAAGTGATTGAATAATGACAAAAAAAAAAGAAAAATTACAAAAAGTTGTCACTAAATGATATATTGCTCACAAAGGCCATTGGCATATGTGGAATTGCACCCCAAAATATATTCAGCTGCTTCTCCTGAGTACGGGGATACCACATGTGTGGGACTTTTTGGGAGCCTAGCCGCGTAGGGGGCGCCGAAAACCAATCACCGCCTTCAGGATTTCTAAGGGCGTAAATTTTTGATTTCACTCCTCACTACCTATCACAGATTTGAAGGCCATAAAATGTCCAGATGGCACAAAACCCCCCCAAATGACCCCATTTTGGAAAGTAGACACCCCAAGCTATTTGTTGAGAGGCATGTTGAGTCCATGGAATATTTTATATTTTGACACAAGTTGTGGGAAAGTGACAATTTTTTTTTTTTTTTTGCACAAAGTTGTCACTAAATGATATATTGCTCACACAGGCCATGGGCATATGTGGAGTTACACCCCAAAATACATTTAGCTGCTTCTCCTGAGTATGGGGATACCACATGTGTGGGACTTTTTGGGAGCCTAGCTGCGTACGGTGCCCCGAAAACCAATCACCGCCTTCAGGATTTCTAAGGGCGTAAATTTTTGATTTCACTCCTCACTGCCTATCACAGTTTCGGAGGCCATGGAATGCCCAGATGGCACAAACCCCCCCAAATGACCCCATTTTGTAAAATAGACACCCGAAGCTATTTGCTGAGAGGCATGGTGAGTATTTTGCAGCTCTCATTTGTTTTTGAAAATGAAGAAAGACAAGAAAAAAAAATGTTTTTTTTCTTTTTTCAATTTTCAAAACTTTGTGACAAAAAGTGAGGTCTGCAAAATACTCACTATACCTCTCAGCAAATAGCTTGGGGTGTCTACTTTCCAAAATGGGGTTATTTGGGGGGGGGGGGTTGAACTGTCCTGGCATTTTATGCACAACATTTAGAAGCTTATGTCACACATAACCCACTCTTCTAACCACTTGAAGACAAAGCCTTTTCTGACACTATTTGTTTACATGAAAAAATATTTTTTTTTGCAAGAAAATTACTTTGAACCCCCAAACATATATTTTTTAAAAGCAAAGGCCCTACAGATTAAAATGGTGGGTGTTTCATTTTTTTTTTCACACAGTATTTGCGCAGCGATTTTTCAAATGCATTTTTTGGGGAAAAAAACACACTTTTTTAATTTTAATGCACTAAAACACACTATATTGCCCAAATGTTTGATGAAATAAAAAAGATGATCTTAGGCCGAGTACATGGATACCAAACATGACATGCTTTAAAATTGCGCACAAACGTCAGACCAACGCTTGCGTTCGCTTTTGCGCGAGAGTAGGGGGGACAGGGGTGCTTTTTTTTTTTTTTTTCTTTGTTTTTTTGCTTTTTTTATCTTATTTTTAAACTTTTTTTTAAAAATGGGGTCCCTAGATCTCTCCTCTGCCCTCAAAGCATCTGACCACTCCAAGATCGGTGTGAGAAAATACTTTCCCAATTTCCCAATGGCGCTGTTTACATCCGGCGAAATCTAAGTCATGAAATGCTCGTAGCTTCCGGTTTCTTAGGCCATAGAGATGATTGGAGCCATTCTGGTCTCTGATCAGCTCTATGATCAGCTGGCCAAATCACCGGCTGCATTCTCAGGTTCACTGTTGGGACAGGAGAGCCAGAGAAAAACATGGAAGACGGTGGGAGTGGGGGGGGACATTCCCTCCCACTGCTTGTAAAAGCAGTCTAGAGGCTAATTAGCCGCTAGGATTGCTTTTACATGAAAGCTGACCGCTGGCTGAAAAGAATGATACCTAAACCTGCAGGCATCATTCTGGTATAACCACTCAAAGTTGTGAATGGCATACCTGAAAACAAAAAAAATGGTTAACAATAAAACACAGTAAACAGTAAAGTATAAAAAACATAACAACAATACAACATTGCAGAATAAAATACAGTAAAAAAGAGCAGAACAATAGAGAGAGAATAGAGCGAGAGAGAACAATAAAACAACAACTATTTTTTGTTTTTTTATTTTATATATTTTTTTTGTTTTTTTTTTTACACTTTTTTTTTGTAACTTTTATAACTGTAACCGGTTCTAGGTTTGGGTCTCTCAAAATGCAATGGCATCTTGGGAGACCCTGTGAAAGTGTGCCTATTCTGTGCAGTGCTGTACGCTAATAACTAGTGCATGGTAGCGTTCAAATCATTCACCAATGCAAAGACCAGGATTGTCAGGACAGGAGGGCCAATAATAGCGGGCGTCACGCCTATATCTGCGCTTGTTGCAGACACAACATCTTTTTTTGGGGGGTTCGTCGGGTAGGGGTACTCGGGAGGACATAAAGAAAATGCCTCTCATGCAGCCGACTGCATTTGGTTGGGAATGTGAATGGGGGAAGTACGGGCGCTGCAGAAGTGGTGGGTTCCCAATTAGGATTGGCGAATGCAGCAGGAAGGGCATTATGGGCACGACGGGCCTGTGTTTGTCTTCTTGGTGGCAGCGGGACACTACTTGTGCTTGCCACCTCACCAGCTTGAACTGCACTTATGAGACTCGCCACGTCACCAAGTGTTACTGCAGTGCTGGTTTAAATACGACCGGGGTGTAATAGGCCGCTGGTGCTTGCCAGTTCACCAAAACGCTACCAAAAAAACTGTTAGCGATTGCAGGGATCAGGCCTGACTCTGCGAACGCTGCAGTTATGCGTTTAGTGTTTTGTAAATGTCAGTGATCAATCGATACTGCACTTGGGTGGGCTGGGCCGGGCGGAGGGGCGAAACGCAGGTGCTAGCAGGTATCTGGGCTGATCCCGCTAACACTGCGTTTTTTGGCACCCTAAACTGCTGGGGACGCTAGTATAGATCTGATCGGATCAGATATTGATCCGTTCAGATACTATACCACTAAGGGAGGTGTATGGTGCGTGCGTGGGTGTTAGCACTACTGGCGCTAACTTGACGCTGCCTGGGGCGACACATATCACCACCGGGCAATCAGGGGGCTAAACCTTTATTAGGTAATAAACGGCGGGTGCCCTGACACTATAAAAAATAAACTAACTAACCAGCGTCACCCGTAACACTTATACGGTGATCACTGGTGAAAGGGTTAACTAGGGGGCAATCAAGGGGTTAAAACCTTTATTGGGTAATATATGGGGGTCCCTGTCGCTATAAAATGCTGACGGCGAACCTAAGTATTTACCTCCCTAACTAGCGTCACCAGTGACACTAATACAGCGATCAGAAAAATGATCGCTTAGTGACACTGGCGACGGGGGTGATCAAGGGGTTAAAACTTTATTAGGGAGGTTAGGGGGGTATCCTAGACCTAAAGGGGGCTAACACTAACTGCCCTACCACACTAACTGTCACAAACTGACACCAATGCAGTAATCAGAAAAAAAAAAAAAGCTTGGTGTCAGTGTGACAGGGAGGGGGGGAGGGGTGATTAGGGGGTAATCGGGGGGTGATGGGGGGTGTAAAGTATGCCTGGCATGTTCTACTGTGTGTGTATGTTGGTGTAACTCACTCAGATGTCTTCTCTCCTCGGCGCAGGAATGGAAAATACCGAGCCAAGGAGAGATGACATAATTTCCTCTGCCTCTGTGTACTATACAGAGGCAGGGGAAGATTCTCATTGGGTGGGAGCGATCGCGAGGGGGGGGCCACAAATGGATGGCCTCCCTCTCATCTCTGAATGCTCCCAGACAGAAGGCGACCGCCTCGGGCACCGGGGGGGGGTCCGATCGGACCCCACGCCCGCGGAAAGCAATCACGTACCAGGTACGTGATTTTGCCTGCCCGTGCCATTCTGCCGCAGTATATCTGCGTTAGGCGGTCGGCAAGTGGTTAAGGTACAGTCATCCTTGCTCGATACCTGCATATGGTATTCCTCACACAGCCTCAGCTGTCTAGGTTTTGAGCCACAAGACTTAGGCATCCACAAAATTGCCGTATTTTTTTCTGGAATACAGCATCATGTTGGTTGTTCATTGTCCTTGTCCAGTTAGCTGCAGTTTGACAGGCAGAAGTTGAAGCAATAGTTGGACCTGAAAAAGTGTAAAGAGAGCCCTTAAAAGTATCCCAGACTTCCTGTTTGAAGAATCTTTGAATGAAGGAGCATCTTCAATTGGTACAGTGAGATGTTTATTTAGGACTGAGACGGCAGGATCTACCACCAGAAGGAAATTCCTTACTACATTATAAGAGCTGTCATTATAAAAAATGGAAAGACAATATTCCCAAGGGGCAGTTTTGTTGACTGCGGAGAAACTGCACTAAAATATCCGATTACATGGAACAAAGTCACCTACTTAGAAAGAAACTTAAGGACAAGGGTTATCCAGATTCGTTAGTTGATCAAGCACAGAAACATTATTTACAATATACACCTGGAGCCCAAAACAAAAATGATGAGAATTTTAACCAATCGTGGCGCTTCATTACTAGGTTCCACACTAATTTTTCCAAAATGGAGGCAATTTTCAAGAAGTATTGGCCAATCCTTCTTGAGGATCCACACCTCAAACCTGTTTTGCCAAATCACCCCAAAATTACCTATAGAAAAGCCCCCAACATCAAAAATAAAATTGTACCCAGCAAACTAAAGTCCATAAAGGAAATTACACTGGCACAGGCCCATATGATTCCACTCAGGGGCATGTTCCAGTGTAAAAAAGCTATGTGTAAAACCTGTAGTTTTTGTCAAGCATGGAAAGAAACATTTTTCCACTAAAGGAAAAATTTACATGTTGGATAATTTTTACAACCGTGGCTCAGATTTTGTGGTCTATGGTCTCAGTTGTCCTTGTAACCTTATATATGTGGGGCGTACTATACGCCCACTAAGACAAAGATTTGGTGAGCACAGAAGAAAGATAGAAGGTGGGAGGGACAAACACAGTGTCCCACGCCATTTCTGTGAACATCATGCAAAATCCACAGAAGGTCTCGAGGTATGGTTCATAGAGCAAATACCTAAAAATCTCCCTGCAGCAGAAAGATTCTATAGACTATGCGAACGAGAGACCTTCTGGATCTATTCTTTGGACACTTTAAACCCTGGCGGAATCAATGAAGAATTAGAAATCTCCACCATTTTATAATAATATTGGCTTTTTGCGTGTGATCCCGTTTATTTTCTTATATATCAATAGGTAAAAATAACAAAACGAATACCTTTGATGATACAATATAGTCATAATAACAATAATTCATTTATGTTATTTTAATTATTTGCCGTCTTTAGTACCTACACATTAAATCATCCCCTGTCTTTAGTGGCCCTACACATTGTATCCATGCATGCGTGTATGTATATTTGCCTGTATATGTATATATGCATGGTAAGAGTGCTTATTAAGCTTATAATGGTTCTCCCCCTCTTTTTGTAAAATTATCTATGGCCATTAAATTTAGATCTTTATACCCTTCAACAATATCTATAATACTATTTGTAACAATATGCATAATCATTTTTAACATTAATTTAAATAATAATAATGTGTGCACAATTCATTTATATGTATTTTTATCTATTTTTTTAATTTTATTTTTATATATATATATGTGTATTTGTAATAACACATATATAATTATTACCCAGTATAAAACGAAAAATGAATACAAGAAAGGCTAGTTGCATATTAACACTATGCACATGCATATATTTCTAATTTTAACACTGCCCTTCCCTTATATATCCCTTTATTTAAGATTTCTTGTAATTTTATCCCCACATTACCAATCGTATCCACTAGGCGGCAGTGCTGGGAGAGCACTTAAATAGGCTGCAAATAAACCAATCTTCCCTAGCTTGAGAAAAGAGCGCGCCTCAATGCGCATGCTCTGAAACGCGTTGCTTAACGGCAGTACAGCCCATACCATCGAATCTGCGTTCCAGCCCTCCATTCGACTGCCCGGCAGAGGTGCAAGCCTCGTCTTGGATTACGATCGCATCCCGGAAGTCTGCGCCGAACACACAAGCCGGCAGCGCAGAGGAACAAGGCTCTTTTCCATCTGAGAGTGCAGAAACCACGTATGGCCTCTACTGTAACTACCCGTGCCGGACTAACAAGTTTTCACATGTGAGTGCTTTTAATGGAATTGTATCATTAAATAATACTATCTTAATAAGAGGCGCCTTTGCTGTTTCTTCTTCTCTTACATATCTGGAGTGGCTTCACCTCCCTACATAAGGATGCCCTGCTAACAGAGTGTATACATCTCAGGAAGAGCTTTTTATTGCTCAAAGGACTTTTTTTTATGTGCATTGAGGCTTATTGTTTACATTGAAACCTGCGCCGCATTTTGTTTTATTCTACCACCAGAATAGACTACTTTTTAGCAACTGGGTGAAAACCTTTTGTGAATAGACCCAAACATCATATATTTACATAGTTGTTAAATAGTTGCTAAGGTTGAATAAAGACAACAGTCCATCCAGTTTAACCTGTGTAGGGGTGGGTGTGTGTGTGTGTGTGTGTGTGTGTGTGTGTGTGTGTAGAAAAATAATTTCCCATATCCCGTATATTGTTTTTTGCTAAGATGCATGTCCAAGAGTCTTTTAACATTATCCATACTGCCTGCCAACACCACCGATTGTGAAGGAGAGTTCCACATCCTTACCGTCCTGACCGTGAAAAACCCCCTACCCAGTCTCGTTGTGTGGCCCCGTGTCCTCTTACACTCCCAGGGACTGAACGGTTTCATACTTACACTAGGATCACCGTTGAGATATTTGTATATTGCTATCTTATCTCCTCTCAAGCGTCTATTCTCCAAAGAGAATACATTTAGTGCTTCCTCATAATTGAGGTCCTCTTGTCCCCATATTAATATAGTTGCCCTTCTCTGGACAATCTCCAGCTCCAGCACATTCTTTCTGAGGACTGGTGACCAGAACTGGATGGAATACTCCAGATGCAACCGAACCAGAGTTTTAAAAAGTGTCGGAATAATCGTTTTATATTTGGAGTAAATTCCCTTTTTAATGCATGCTAATATTCTGTTGGCTTTGGTAGACGCAGCTTGACACCGCATGCTATTGCTCAGTCTGTCATCTACTAGGACCCCTAGATCCTTCTCCACCCTGGAAGCCCCTAGGGGTTCTCCCCTTAATGAGTAGCTTACATTTATCTTTTTACCCCCCCAAGGGCCTTAAATTTTTTAATGTTCTTAATATGCCATGCAGTAACCCACTCCATTAATTTATTCAGGTCCTCTTGTAAAGTTTCTATATCCTGCGGTGTTGTTATTTCTCTACATATCTTTGTGTCGTCAGCAAACACTGAGATCGAGCTACTTATCCCACCCTCTATATCATTTATAAATAAATTAAACAGAGTTGGTCCCAGGACGGAGCCTTGGGGTACCCCAGTAACCACTCTAGACCATTCTGAGTATACGTTATTTATCACAAGCCTTTGGATATGCCCCCGTAGCCAGTTTTCTATCCAAGAACAAACCTAATGGTCATGCCTACAGACCTTAGCTTGTAGGTTAAGCATTAGTGGGGGACTGTATCAAATGCCTTTGCAAAATCCAGATACACCATTTCTTCGTAGAATGTTAATAGGTTGGTTTGGCAAGAGCAACCTTTTGTAAATCCATGCTGATTACTGCTAATTATACTGTTTTCATCAGCAAATTCTTGGATATGGTCCCTTATCATCCCTTCAAATAGTTTACAAACTAGAGACGTTAGACTGACAGTCCTGTAGTTCCCAGGAATATATCTCTTCCCTTTTTTGAATATTGGTACCACGTGGGCTTTTCGCCAATCAGCTGGTACCAATCCTGTCAGTGTGCGGTCCATGAAAATTAGGAATAGCGGTCTGGCTGTACCCTGGCCGAGTTCTGTAAGCACTCTCGGATGTAAGCCATCTGGTTCTCAGTGATTTTTGTTAAACTTCTCTAATCTTTTCCGGACTACGGCCTCTGTTAGCCACAAGGGTAGATCCTGTGACATGTTACTAACAATGCAGTTGTAGTTGTTATACCCATCCTTTTCCTGTGTGAATATGGAGGAGAAGAAAGCATTTGGTATAGCTGCCTTCTCCTTGCCATCTGTAACCATCTTCCCTCGTCCTTTATGGAGCCTGTTCCGACTTTGTCTTTTTACTGTTAACATATTTAAAAAACTTCTTGGGATAATTTTTACTCTCCTGCGCTATGTCGCTCTCATCGTCTTTTTTCGTCCGCTGATTGCTTACTTACACTTTTTATTGCATTCCTTGTAGTGTTGGAATGCTGACACTGACCCCTCTGCTTTGTACTTTTTATAGGCCTTTTTTTGTCCTTAACTATTTCAGAATTGGCCCCTCAATGACCAGAGCAGTTTTTACAATTTGGCACTGCGCTGGTTTAACTGGTAATTGCGCGGTCATGCAATGCTGTACCCAAACTAAATTTGCGTCCTTTTTTTCCCACAAATAGAGCTTTCTTTTGATGGTATTTGATTGCCTCTGCGATTTTTATTTTTTGCGATGTAAACAGAAAAAGACCGAAATTTTTTTTTAAAAATAATATTTTCTACTTTTTGTTTAAAATTCCAATAAACTCAATTTTAGTCATACTAAACAGGCCAAAATGTATTCTGCCACATGTCTTTGGTAAAAAAAAAATGTCAATAAGCGTTATATTTATTGGTTTGCGCAAAAGTTATAGTGTCTACAAACTAGGGTACATTTTCTGGAATTTACGAAGATTTTAGTTTCTGACTGCCTCTCATTTCTTGAGGTGCTAAAATGGCAGGGCAGTACAATCCCCCCCCCAAATGACACCATTTTGGAAAGTAGACACCCCAAGGCATGATGAGCCCATTGACTATTTTATTCTTTTGTCACAAGTGATTGAAAAGGACAAAAAAATAAATTACATAAAGTTAGAATGGAATATTTTTTATTTTGCCACAAGTTGGAGGAAAATAACACATTTTTTATTTATTTTTTGCACAAAGTTGTCACTAAATAATATATTGCATAAACATGCCATGGGCATATGTGAAATTATACCCCAAAATACATTCTGCTGCTTCTCCTGAGTACTGAAATGCTATCTGGGCATTTCATGGCCTCCAAAACTGTGATTGGCAGTGAGGAGTGAAATCAAAAATTTACGCCCTTAGAAAACCTGAAGGTGGTGATTGGTTTTCAGAGTCCTGTACGCGGTTAGACTGCCAAAAAGTCCCACACATGTGGTATCCCCATACTCGGGAGAAGCAGCAGAATGTATTTTGGGGTTAATTCCACATATAACCATTCCATGTTTGAACTATATATCATTTAGTGACAACTTTTGTGTAAAAAAAAAAAAAAAGTTTCCGAAACTTGTGGCAAAATATAAAATGTGGGGGTTTTGTGCTATGTTGACATTTCATGGCCTCCGAAACTGTGATAGGTAGTGAGGAAGTGCAATCACCATTTTACGCCCTTAGAAAGCCTGAAGGCATCAGCAAATAGCTTGGGTGTCTATTTTCCAAAAAGGGGTCATTTGGGGGGGTTTTGAACTGTCCTGGCATTTTATGCACAACATTAGAAGCTTATGTCACACATCACGAACTCTTCTAACCACTTGAAGACAAAGCCCTTTCTGACACTTTTTGTTTACATGAAAAAAAATATTTTTTTTTACTAGAAAATTACTTTGAACCCCTAAACATTATATATATTTTTTTAAAAGCAAAGGCCCTACAGATTAAAATGGTGGGTGTTGCTATTTTTTTCACACAGTATTTGCGCAGCGATTTTTCAAACGCAATTTTTTTGGAAAAAAAAACTTTTTAATTTTAATGCACTAAAACACACTATATTGCCAAACGTTTAATGAAATAAAAAAGATGATCTTATGCCGAGTACATGGATACCAAACATGACATGCTTTAAGATTGCGCACAAACATGCAGGGGCGACAAACTACATACATTTTTAAAAGCCTTTAAGATCCTTTACAGGTTACCACTTTAGATTTACAGAGGAGGTCTGCTGCTAAAATTACTGCCCTCGATCTGACCTTTGTGGTGATACCTCACATGCATGGTGCAACTGCTGTTTACATTTGACACCAGAACGAAGCTTACGTTTGCCTTTGCGCGTGAGCACAGGAGGACAGGGGTGCTTTTTTTTTTTTTTTTTTTTTTTTTTTTTATATATATTTATTTTGCTTTTTTATTTTATTTTTAAATTGTTCCTTTCAATTTTTTATTTTTATAGTTATCTCAGGGAATGTAAATATTCCCCTATGATAGCAATAGTTAGTGACAGGTACTCTTTTTTGAAAAAAATGTAGTCTATTAGACCCTAGATCTCTCCTCTGCCCTCAAAGCATTTGACCACACCAAGATCGGTGTGATAAAATGCTTTACCAATTTCCCAATGGCACTGTTTACATCCGGCAAAACCTAAGTCATGAAATGCTCGTAGCTTCTGGTTTCTTAGGCCATAGATATGATTGGAGCCATTCTGGTCTCTCATCAGCTCTATGGTCAGCTGGCGGAACCACCGGCTGCATTCTCGGGTTCCCTGTAGGGACAGGAGAGCCTGAGAAAACCATGGAAGAAGATGGTTTTGTAAAAGCAGTCTAGACGCAGATTAGCCGCTAGGATTGCTTTTACATGAAAGCCGACCACTGGCTGAAATGAATGATTCCAAGATGATACCTAAACCTGCAGACATCATTCTGGTATAACCAAAGTCCAGCAACATACCAATACGTTGCTAGTCCTTGTTGGGCATATATTGTAATGTTCTTTTTTTCATGCAGCCTGTGGGCTGAACGAAAAAAAAAGAGCTTGATCGGTGGGTATGCCCACCATTAGAATACCGCCCTTCATCCAACCACTTCTAATGACGGGCAGACATGCACTTTTTTTTTTTTTTAACTGTGGTGGTGAATTTACCTCCTACAGTGCTGGAGTTGCTGATTTACGTATCGTGAGAGCAAACACTGTTGCTGTCATGATAAATAAATCAGTGCTGCAGCTGAATGGCGTACCTAAAAAGCAAACAATGGTAACGATAAAACATCAATTCAATAATAATAACTTGGTTTTTTTTTAACGCAATCTGTGCCTGGGGGCAATCCGCCGCCCCTAATGCTAGGAGCAAATCGCTCCTTCAACCCTGCCCCCATGCTTCGGCATATATACTCTTTTTTTTAACTGTGTTGGTGAAATCACCTCCTACAGTGCTGGAGTCACAGCTTTACGTATCGTGGGAGCAACTGCTGTTGCTGTCAGAATAAACAAACCCATGCTGCATCTGAATCGCGTACCTGCTAAGCAAATGATGGTTAACAATAAAACAAAGTAACATTATGTATAACAGTAAGACATACCATACCTGCACAGCAAATACAATAAAACATAGTAAAAATAAAACATTACAGTTCTAAAATACAATAACAATAGAGAGAGAGAACAATAGAGTGGACAATAAAGAGCGAACATAAGAGCAAGAACAATAGAGAGAGAAGAAAAATAAAGCCACAACTATTTTTGGCTTTTTAATTTTTTTTTGTGGGTTTTTTTTTTTTTTTGCACTTTTATATGTTTATATGTAAACGTTCGAGATTAGGGCCTCTCAAAATGTGATGGCCATCTCATCTTTCGAGACCCTGTGTAAGTGTGCCGTAGGACTGTGCAATGCTGTACCCTATGCTAATACTCCACTAGTGTGTGTTAGCGTTTGAAACAGTCACTGATGCTGAGACCAGGTTGGTCAGGACAGGAGGGACAAAAAGTGCGGGTGTCATGCCTAAATCCTCGTTTTCTGCATACACGACATCTTCTTTGGGGATTTCTTTGGGTAGGGGTACCAGGGAGGACATACGGAAAATGCCTCTCATGCAGCCGACTCACTGCATTTGCGTTGGGAAGGTGGGCCACAGCACCGTCTGGAAACAGAAGGGCTGTGATGATCTCTTCCTTTAATTTAAGGAAGGATCCAGTTCGTCCTGAAACTTTGTATAGCACATAAGTAGGGATGAGCTTCGTGAACATCGGCTGTTCGCCCGTTCGCCGAATTGCGAACGATATGGGCCGTTCGCGCTAAATTCGTGTGGCGCGTCACGGCCCATAATTCACTGCGGCATCGCAGTGCATTGCTGGCTGATGATTGGCCAAGCATGCACTATGACCCGCATGCTTGGCCAATCACAGCGCCGTCAGTAGAGAGAGCTGTAATTGGCCAAAGCCAGGGTGGCTTTGGCCAATTATGGCTCAGGGGATTTAGTACACACCCCAAACTATATAAGGCCGCCTGCACGGCGGCCCTGTGTAGTGTGTGTTCCGGTGTGCTGAGAGATAGAGAGAGAGAGAGACAGTGTCATTTGATTTGAGTTAGATAGATTAGGCAGAACAGTCAGTCAGTTAGCTGCACTTACAGTGTATTGTGTATATATATGCATCCCAGGTGTTGCATATATATATATACACTGTATTCAGTTTAGCTAGATCCGTTCCTGTTATCTTCTATCTAGACTATTTACATTTAATGCAGTGCGTCCTGCTCACAGTGTTCAGCTAGATCCGTTCCTGCTATTTACATTTAGTGCAGTGCGTCCTGCTCACAGTGTTCAGCTAGATCCGTTCCTGTTATCTTCTAGACTATTTACATTTAGTGCAGTGCGTCCTGCTCACAGTGTTCAGCTAGATCCGTTCCTGCAATTTACATTTAGTGCAGTGCGTCCTGCTCACAGTGTTCAGCTAGATCCGTTCCTGCTATTTACATTTAGTGCAGTGCGTCCTGCTCACAGTGTTCAGCTAGATCCGTTCCTGCTATTTACATTTAGTGCAGTGCGTCCTGCTCACAGTGTTCAGCTAGATCCGTTCCTGTTATTTACATTTAGTGCAGTGCGTCCTGCTCACAGTGTTCAGCTAGATCCGTTCCTGCTATTTACATTTAGTGCAGTGCGTCCTGCTCACAGTGTTCAGCTAGATCCGTTCCTGCTATTTACATTTAGTGCAGTGCGTCCTGCTCACAGTGTTCAGCTAGATCCGTTCCTGCTATTTACATTTAGTGCAGTGCGTCCTGCTCACAGTGTTCAGCTAGATCCGTTCCTGTTATCTTCTAGACTATTTACATTTAGTGCAGTGCGTCCTGCTCACAGTGTTCAGCTAGATCCGTTCCTGTTTACATTTAGTGCAGTGCGTCCTGCTCACAGTGTTCAGCTAGATCCGTTCCTGCTATTTACATTTAGTGCAGTGCGTCCTGCTCACAGTGTTCAGCTAGAGCCGTTCCTGCTATTTACATTTAGTGCAGTGCGTCCTGCTCACAGTGTTCAGCTAGATCCGTTCCTGTTATCTTCTAGACTATTTACATTTAGTGCAGTGCGTCCTGCTCACAGTGTTCAGCTAGATCCGTTCCTGCTATTTACATTTAGTGCAGTGCGTCCTGCTCACAGTGTTCAGCTAGATCCGTTCCTGTTATCTTCTAGACTATTTACATTTAGTGCAGTGCGTCCTGCTCACAGTGTTCAGCTAGATCCGTTCCTGTTATCTTCTAGACTATTTACATTTAGTGCAGTGCGTCCTGCTCACAGTGTTCAGCTAGATCCGTTCCTGTTATCTTCTAGACTATTTACATTTAGTGCAGTGCGTCCTGCTCACAGTGTTCAGCTAGATCCGTTCCTGTTATCTTCCTACTGACAGGCAGGCTTGTCTGGTTACAGTATATAAAGCTACCTGAAGAAAATTACAGGTGTTCTATTTGATCCTATTAGTACCACGGTCAGGCAGCTAGACTATTTACATTTAGTACAGTGCGTCCTGCTCACAGTGTTCAGCTAGATCCGTTCCTGTTATCTTCCTACTGACAGGCAGGCTTGTCTGGTTACAGTATATAAAGCTACCTGAAGAAAATTACAGGTGTTCTATTTGATCCTATTAGTACCACGGTCAGGCAGCTAGACTATTTACATTTAGTACAGTGCGTCCTGCTCACAGTGTACAGCTAGATCCGTTCCTGTTATCTTCCTACTGACAGGCAGGCTTGTCTGGTTACAGTATATAAAGCTACCTGAAGAAAATTACAGGTGTTCTATTTGATCCTATTAGTACCACGGTCAGGCAGCTAGACTATTTACATTTAGTACAGTGCGTCCTGCTCACAGTGTTCAGCTAGATCCGTTCCTGTTATCTTCCTACTGACAGGCAGGCTTGTCTGGTTACAGTATATAAAGCTACCTGAAGAAAATTACAGGTGTTCTATCCCAGCTTAGTGCAGCTACAGGCCATTAGTATGTCTGGAAGGCCAAGAAGGAGAGGCAGACAGTCACAAGCCAATAAGAGAGGGCAAGCAGGCTCTGTGTCTAGTGCTGGTCGTGGAGACGGTGCATCCTCATCAGCACGTGGCCATGGGACACGCTTGGCCTTTTTTTCGGCAGCTGGCCGTGTTGAGCCGCAACATGCGGAAGACTTGGTCGAGTGGATGACCAAGCCGTCCTCATCCTCCTCATCCTCTCTCACCCATGCCCAGGATGCTTTGTCTGGCAAAGCAGCGGCCTCTTCCCTCAGCTCAATGTCATCAGTGACTCCTTCCCTAGCTCCACCATGTCCTCATGAGGATTCCCTCGAACTGTTTGACCACAGTGTTGGGTACATGCTCCAGGAGGATGCCCAGCGTTTGGAAGGCTCTGATGACGATACTGAGCTCGATGAAGGCAGTAACATGAGCACGGACAGAGGGGGTGCCCAAGAAGGACAGCAATCTGGCAGTCATGCTCCCCCTGCTGCAGCATACTGCCAGGTTTGCTCCAGTGATGAGGAGGGAGGGGATGATGAGGTCACTGACTCAACGTGGGTGCCTGATAGGAGAGAGGAGGAGGAGGAGGCGGCGGCACATCACCAACGAGGCAGGATGCCCTCCAGGGGCCAGCCTAAGGGCAGCACATTGACTGCATCACACCCCAAAGCTCCACATGTGCAGGGCGCTGCAGTCTCTGCGCGTTATTCAAAAAGTTCTTTGGTGTGGGCCTTTTTTGAGACGAGTGCATCAGATCGCACCGCTGCTATTTGCAACATATGTCTCAAGCGTATCTCGCGTGGCCAAAACATCTCCCGCTTGGGTACCACATGCTTGACCAGACATATGTTGACCTGCCATGCAGTTCGTTGGCAAGCGTATCTAAAAGACCCACACCAAAGAACAAAGAGGATCTCTCCTTGCTCCTCATCAGCTGAGATTTCCAACCCCACTAGACCTTCAGTCCTCTCTGAGACCTGCAGTGAGAGGAATGAAGGTGTAGAATTAGGTGTGTCACAGCCAAGTACTTGTGGGCAATCTGCTTTTGGTACACCGACGTCAGATTGTACCAGGCAAATTTCCCTGCCCCAGCTGCTGCACCGCCGAAAGAAGTTTGCTCCCAGCCATCCACATGCCCAGCGGTTGAATGCTAGCTTGGCAAAATTGCTAGCACTTCAACTGCTGCCTTTTCAGTTGGTAGACTCTGCCCCCTTCCGTGAGTTTGTGGAATGTGCGGTTCCTCAGTGGCAGGTACCCAAACGCCACTTTTTCTCACGGAAGGCGATTCCGGCTCTCTACCGGCATGTGGAAGGCAATGTCCATGCCTCGCTGGACAGGGCGGTCAGCGGTAAGGTGCATATTACCGCTGACTCATGGTCCAGCAGGCATGGACAGGGACGTTACCTAAGTTTCACGGCGCATTGGGTGACTCTGCTGGCAGCTGGGAAGGATGCAGGACAAGGTGCAGTAGTGTTGGAGGTTGTTCCGCCACCACGCCTCCAAAATGCTGATTGTGACACACCTCTCTCCTCCACCCCCTCCTCTTCTTCTTCCTCCATGGCCTCTTCCTCGGAACCAGCGGTGCTCCGTAGGCGTTCAAGGGGCTACGCAAGTACGCAGGCCAAAAGATGCCATGCGGTGCTTGAGCTGGTGTGCTTGGGGGACAGGAGCCACACTGGGGCAGAGGTTCTGTCAGCTCTGCAGGGGCAGGTTCAGAGGTGGTTGACGCCACGCCAACTTAAGGCAGGAATGGTGGTTTGCGACAATGGCACCAACCTCCTCTCTGCCCTCCGACAGGGACAAATGACCCATGTGCCCTGTTTGGCTCACGTCCTTAACTTGGTGGTGCAGCGGTTCTTGGGCAGGTACCCGGGCTTACAGGATGTCCTGAGGCAGGCCAGGAAAGTCTGTGTGCATTTCCGTCGGTCATATAATGCCAGTGCTCGGCTGACGGACCTCCAAAAGGAGTTTAACCTGCCCAAGAACCGCCTAATCTGTGACATGCCCACCAGGTGGAACTCAACGTTGGCCATGCTGCAGCGGCTGCACACGCAGCAGAGGGCCATCAATGAGTACCTGTGCGACTATGGCACCAGGACAGGGTCAGGGGAGCTTGGTTTTTTTTCCCCACGCCAGTGGGCCATGATCAGGGATGCATGCACTGTCCTGTCACCATTCGAGGAGGCCACGAGGATGGTGAGCACTGACAGTGCATGCATCAGTGACACTGTCCCCCTTGTCCACCTGTTGGAGCACACGCTGCGTGGAATAATGGACAGGGCACTTGAGGCAGAACAGAGGCAGGAAGAGGAGGACTTCCTTAGCTCTCAAGGCCCCCTTTATCCAGACAGTGTTCCTGCGTGCCCGCCGATCACACAGGAAGAGGACGAGGAGGAGGAGGAGGAAGATTGTGTCAGTATGGAGGTGGAGCCTGGCACTCAGCATCAGCAGCAGTCTTTAAGGGATCAGTCCCAAGGAACACATTGACTTGTACGTGGCTGGGAGGAGGTGGCTGCGGACGTTGTTGTCCTTAGTGACCCAGAGGACTCCGGACCGAATGCCTCAGCAAACCTACGCTGCATGGCCTCCCTGATCCTGCAAAGCCTGCGTAAGGATCCTCGTATTCGTGGTATCAAGGAGAAGGACCAATACTGGCTGGCAACCCTCCTTGATCCACGTTACAAGGGTAAGGTTGCGGACCTTATCTTGCCATCGCAGAGGGAGCAGAGGATGAAACATCTTCGGGAGGCCTTGCAGAAAGGTCTGTGCAACGCGTTCCCAGAGACTGGGAGGTTACAAACTCCTGTTTCTGGACAACGTGTTGCTGAGGCTTCGGTCAGTCAAAGAAGGAGCGGTGGAGAAGGTGGCCGTCTGACCGATGCGTTCAGAAAATTTTTTGGTCCGCAGCCCCAAGGTATGATCGGTTCCAGCAACCATCGCCAGCGTCTGTTTTACATGGTGCAGGAATACCTAGGGGCAAGATCAGACTTGGACACCTTTCCCACCGAAAATCCTCTGGGTTACTGGGTCTTGAGGATGGATCACTGGCCAGAGCTTGCACAGTATGCAATTGAGCTACTGGTCTGTCCTGCATCCAGCGTTCTTTCGGAACGCACATTCAGTGCTGCTGGAGGCGTGGTAACCGATCACAGGGTGCGTCTGTCCACCGACTCGGTCGATCGGCTGACCTTCATAAAAATGAATGAGTCTTGGATCACCACCAGCTACCAAGCACCTGATGCTGATGTAACCGAATAATTTTTTTTGAAATCTCAGATCCCTTCAAAGACTGCCTATGCTGATGCTGAGTGACTATCCCTGAGTAATTATCCTCTTCCTCCTCAATCATCACGCTGATAGCTTGTAAGAACATTTTTGGTTCTGGGCGCCACCACCAGTGCCTAAGGCACAATTTTTCAGCCCCTGTTTAACAGGGGCGTGTAATTACAATTTTTGATGTAATACTTTGCAGCAGGGCTCGTTCCTGCATTCCAACTAGAGTGTCTGTGAGGGGTTGCAGTGTTGTGGCACCAGCACCAGTGCCTAAGGCCCAATTTTTCTGCCCCTGTCTAACAGGGGCGTGTAATTACAATTTTTGATGCAATACTTTGCAGCAGGGCTCGTTCCTGCGTTCCAACTAGAGTGTCTGTGAGGGGTTGCAGTGTTGTGGCACCAGCACCAGTGCCTAAGGCCCAATTTTTCTGCCCCTGTCTAACAGGGGCGTGTAATTACAATTTTTGATGCAATACTTTGCAGCAGGGCTCGTTCCTGCGTTCCAACTAGAGTGTCTGTGAGGGGTTGCAGTGTTGTGGCACCAGCACCAGTGCCTAAGGCCCAATTTTTCTGCCCCTGTCTAACAGGGGCGTGTAATTACAATTTTTGAAGCAATACTTTGCAGCAGGGCTCGTTCCTGCGTTCCAACTAGAGTGTCTGTGAGGGGTTGCAGTGTTGTGGCACCAGCACCAGTGCCTAAGGCCTAATTTTTCAGCTCCTGTTCAACAGGGGCATGTAATTACAATTCTTGATCTAATATTTCACAACAGGGCCCTGTGAGGGCTTACAGTGTTGTGGCCACAGCAACACCTAAGGCCCAAATTTCTGCTGAGTATATAGGGCAGGACCCTACTTTCAAACATCTAACTTACAAACGACTCCTACTTGCAAACGGAAGGAGACAACAGGAAGTGAGATGAAATCTACCCCTAGGAAGGGAAATTCTCTCCTGTAAGAGTTAATATGGGAAAACAATTTCTCCTTTCCACTGATGCTTTCCAATCCTTGTTCCACAAAAAAACCCAAATTTTCAAAAAACATTTTTCATTGGGACAAAAAAGTGAGGTGAAATCTTCTGAAGAGGAGGAAAGACAGCAAAACAAATGTCACAGGGGTGATAACCCTTCCCTATGTTTTCCAAAAAGCTTAGAAAAGATTTTTTGGCTGGAGCTAAACACGTTAAAAATGTTCAAAATTACAAACAGATTCTACTTAACAACAAACCTACAGTCCCTGTCTTGTTTGCACCGCCTGTATACTGCTGTTCAGAGTATATAGGGCCTGGTGGCCCCACACCTTTCCTTATTTTAATTTGGGTGCGGGGTTCCCCTTAATATCCATACAAGACCCAAAGGGCCTGGTAATGGACTGGGGGGTACCCATGCCGTTTGTCTCACTGATTTTCATCCATATTGCCATGACCCGACATGACATTAAACCCGCAAGCAGTTTTAAATGAGATTTTTTCCTTTAAAAATGACATTTGGTGCAGGGACTGTTCTAAACATGGGAAACACGCGTCACTTTACAGGCATACTATAGACACCCCCCAGGTACGATATTTAAAGGAATATTTCACTTTTTTTTTTTTTTACTTTAAGCATCATTAAAATCACTGCTCCCGAAAAAACGGCCGTTTTTAAAAGTTTTTTTTGCATTGATACATGTCCCCTGGGGTAGGACCCGGGTCCCCAAACCCTTTTTAGGACAATACCATGCAAATTAGCCTTTAAAATGAGCACTTTTGATTTCGAACGTTCGAGTCCCATAGACGTCAATGGGGTTCTAACGTTCGTGCGAACTTTCGGTCCGTTCGCGGGTTCTGGTGCGAACCGAACCGGGGGGTGTTCGGCTCATCCCTACACATAAGCATTCAGCAGAGCCAATTGGAATAAATATACAGACACTTATTTGTACCAGCATTTGGCCTTATGGGTAATTAGGTACGGCGCCAACAACTGGTCGTTGAGGTCCACCCCTCCCATGTTAAGGGGTTCCTCCACAACACCAGTTGCCGTAGGAATTTGGACAGTCGTATCTGCGTGAAGGGAGGACAGAATGAAAACATTCCGTGTATCCCTCCACTTCACTGCTAACAAATTATTAAATTTCAAGCAGGCTCTCTCCCCCCCGTGTAAGACCAGGGTAAAAGAACAAAACCGGATGCTCTTTCCCACATGATTGGTGACTCAGAAGAATCTGCTCCACCAGATACCATCCTATCTTCTGGGAACTTTCTTCTGTTGCAGGGAGACCTGTTGTCACAGATCAAGCAAGCAATCTATAGGAATCTCGCCACCTTCTGGGATGGCGTTGCAAGTAAAGGATGGACTGTTATGGCATGAGGGTAAAATTTTTGTACCTAAAAACATGCAAGTTGCTGCTCTTGGTCTCTGCCATGACCATGCCCTTGGAAATTTTTGAATTCACAAAATTTCTGAACTCCTGCAGCATACCTTTTGGTTGCCCAGCCTGAAGGTAGATTGTAAAAAGTATGTTGAGACCTGTCTTACGTGTATCCGAAACAAGACTAGCAGTACTAAATCTTGGGGGCTGCTGAAACCTCTGCCGATTTCGGACAGACCTTGTAAAATGATTTTGATGGACTTCATTGTTAAACTCTCTCCATCTGAAGGCCACACTGCTAGCTCTGTGGTCATGGACTGTTTATCGAAGATGGCACATTTCATACCCATGAAGGGTACACCGTCAGCTTTGGAGAGGGCACGAATCTTTGTGAAAGAAATAGTGAGGTTGCATGGACTTCCTGTTAATATTGTGTCAGATCGTAGGGTTCAGTTTACATCTAAAATTTACAGAGCTTTTTGTGAGACCATGAAGATCGAGCTGTCCTTCTCCTCAGCATACCACCCACAAACCAATGGTCGAGCTGAAAGAACCAATTAGACACTGGAACAGTATTTACGTGCTTCTCATCATTTTTGCAGGATGATTGGGTGTTGCTGCTACCATTAGCTGAGTTTGCGTATAACAATTCAGAACATTCTGCCATTAAGCAATCTGTTTTTTGCCAACTATGGGTTTCAACCTTTTCATTCCTGAACACCACACCTCCTGAATGTCCAATTCCAGCTGTTCAAGATACAGTGAACTTCTTCAGCTCTAATAATCAGCTGCTACAGGAAACAATGGCTAATGCCGCGTACACACGAGCGGACTTTTCGACCGGACTGGTCCGACGAACCTAGTCCTGCGGACAATTCGACCGTGTGTGGGCTTCATTGGACCAGCAGCGGACTTTTTCGGTTGAAAATCTGACGGACTTTAGATTTGGAACATGTTTCAAATCTTTACGTCGGAACTCCTCCAGACCCAGTTCCTAACGAAAAGTCCGCTTGTCTGTATGCTAGTCCGACGGACGAAAACCGACGCTAGGACAGCTATTGGCTACTGGCTATCAACTTCCTTATTTTAGTCCGGTCGTACGTCGTCATGTACGAATCCGTCGGACTTTGGTGTGATCGTGTGTAGAAAAGTCCGTCGGAAGTCCGTCAAAAGTCCGTCGGATAGACCGTCATGCCAGTCCGGTCGAAAAGTCTGCTCGTGTGTACGCGGCATAAGGCACAAGAAGACTATAAAAGTCTTTTAATGAAAAGAAGCAGGGAGATCTGATCTTGGAACCTGATGATCGGGTATGGTTGGCCACAACGAATTTAAAGTTAGCCTGCCCATCTAGGAAATTGGGTCCTAAATATGTGGAACAATTTACCGTGAAGAAGAGACTCAATGATGTTGCCTATGTGTTGGTGTTACCATATTCTTTTAAAATTCATGCTGTTTTTCATATAACTTTACTGAAGCCTGCGGTGCTGGACTCATTTCCTGAAATAGTGGTCCTCCTGAGCCAGTAATGGTGACTGGTGAAGAGGAATACGAAGTAGAGGCAATCATGGATTGCAGGAAAAGACAGAATCAGATCCAGTACTTGGTCAAGTGGAAAGGTTACATTTGGTCGTAACCATCTGGAGAAACTAGCTCAGTTGGGCATCCTGAGGCTGCCCATTGGGAGGGAGCAATGTCAGGATGCACATGCCAGCAAACAAGACAATTCCTCTGGAAGAACTTCTGGGCATAAGTTAAAACATATTCCCCTTCATGCTTGTTAGAATTGGGCACTGGCTATTAGTTTTCCCGTGCATGCACCTGTGACAGATGCTGGCGCCAAACAGACTATTTAAACTCAGTTTCTCTCCTGACCACTCTTCTGTCTGCTCCTTTGGCTCCTGTTCCTCTGATCGGTTCCAGACCCGGCTTGTCTCTGGACCACGTTCCTGCCTGTGCCCTGTACCCGATTCATCCTGTCTGTGTATGACCCAGCCTGCCTGACCTTGCTACCCTGCCTGCTGTCGCCAGCACCAGATGCCTGCCTACTTACTGAAGCCATCTGATGATTTCTCCTGCCCAGCGAGGACATCTGCCCTGCTGCTAACAAGACTTCCAGGCACTCGTGCCCCGAGTCAGAGGTGTAAGAGAGGCTTTCCTCCTCATATCAGGCTTTCCTACCAGGTACGTGATAGTAGGGCACCAGCAGCAGTCTGGACCCCCTTTGGCAAGCATGGAGGTAGGCTGAACCCCATGGAACTTCTAAGACAGACTTGAGGAGATGTAATTGCAGTAGGGTGAGACCTGGTTACTGAGTCCCACATATGAAAAGGCAGAAGGCAAAATGGAGGATAACTCAGGAGTAGACTGGTCCATGGTTGGGGTAGTGACAGGCAGGTCTTAAGCAGAAGGCTCAATTAACATGGGCTGGACTAGAGTGACAAGTATGGTGTCAGGCTTGACCGGAGCAGTTGGCATCTTGGCAGGTGGGACCTTAGCAGCTGGCATCGTGCAGGCAGGATCAGAGCAGCTGGCGTTGTGGCACATTTGTCTGTGATCATCTAAGCACATTTGTCCGTGATCATCTGGTGCACATCTGGCCGTGATCTGGCGCACATCTGGCCGTGATCTGGTGCACATCTGTCAGTGATCTGCCACATCTGTCTGTGATCACCTGCACACATCTGTCTGTGATCATCTGGCGCACATCTGTGAGCATCTGGCACACATCTGTGTGCATCTGGCGCACATCTGTTTGTGAGCATCTGGCGCACATCTGTGAGCATCTGGTGAATATCTGTCCATGATCATCTGGCACATCTGTCCGTGATCATCTGCCACATCTAAATCCATTGTCCTGGTGCTCCAGGGCCTTCAAAAATGTAATAGGTACTCAGGAAATTAAATGTGTAATTTATGCCTTTAGAACTCCTGACGGTGCTATTTGGATGTTGGGCCTCTGTATGTGGCCAGGCTGTGTAAAAGTCTTACACGTGTGGTATCGCCATACTCAGGAGGAGAAGTAGAATATATTTTAGAGTGTCATTTTGTTAGAAATATCTTATAAATTGACAATTTTGTGTAAAAAAAAAAAATAGTTTTCATTTTCTTTCCACATTTTCCAAAAACTTGTGGGAAAAAAATGACATGTTCAAAAGACTCATTATGCCTCGTAGAACATACATTGGGGTGTTTTCTTTCCAAAAGGGGTCATTTTGTGGGCGTTTCTATTGTCCTGGTGATACAGGGCCTTCAAAAGTGTAATAGGTAGGTTCATCTTGCAGAAATTAGCAAAAATGCTGAGATCAGATACTTCCCAATTTCCAGGTGCAGCTTATCTGATCATTAGTGGCTTCAGTGTTATGCCCGGTACACACAATGAGATTATCGGACAAATGATCATCTGGTTTTTTTTTTGCATGCTAATCTCAGATCAAATCTGAAGAGTTTACTAAAGTCATGAAAATTCTCATACTTTAGAATAAAAAATTAAAAGAGAGGTCATGTGTTGTAATGCATTTGTATTGCATTTTCGAACGACAGCTGTACTGATTAAACGAAAATCGTACACATTTTTTTTTCGTCCATATCCAATCAAATAATATCAGATGAACTGTTCTTATTGGCTCTCGAAAGCTCTATACTAACAATCTGATTATCGTACGATCGCTTAGAAAAGGGTATTTTTCTTATACAATTTTCTGATCGTGTGTACCGGGCATTAAGTAAGGGAAAGCACATGCAGGTATCTAGCAAGGATGACCAGATCAGTGAGCTGTAGTTTAAGAAATTAGGAATGAGGCTGAGTTCGCACTAGTGCAATGCCAGACATCAGATGTGATTCATACCACATTGCTGTGCACATCACATGTGATGTGTTGTGTGATGCGAATTCAGCCATACAAACTGGCTGAAATTTCATCACATACACACCAAAATGGTGCAGCCTTTTCTTGATCCACACGGGAATCGGATTGCATGGGTGTTCACACCCAATTGATCCAATTCCGGTCCGATTCTACAGTTCGCACCGCGATCTGCGAACCAATTTGGGGGTGTCATTAACTTTACATTGATGGAAGATGTGGGAAACAACACTGCGCCAACTAAAATAAAAAGGTGAGCAGCTACATAGTGTGACAAAAACAATAGGAATAATGATAGAAAAATGTAGCGCATAATAGACAAATATTGTGATATTGGTGTAAAATAAGAAGTCCATAAACATACAAGAACTTTGGACAAAGTTCAGTGGGTTAAATGAGTAATGAACAAAAGTTCTGATTGCCTAATGTGAAAATATATGTGATAAATGTCCAACGGTGTATAGATATGCAGATGGCAACCCAAAAGGTGAATTTCCAAGTATGGACAATAGGTGTATAGATCCATCCTTAGGAACAACATCAAAGAAAAACGACATCCATGGAAGAGTAGTATCTGATGGACGCTAATGTCAGCGACATAGAGTCTAAACGGGCAGTGTGCCACACATGGCAGATGTAGGGATGTCCAGATGGTTGGGACCTCAGGAACGGACTCAACAGGGACCTTACGAGTCGGCCGTTGAACTGGAACTCGGAACTTGGGATCTTCTGGAGAGGGTAACCCAGATGTGCCAGGGCAAGGCGCACGCTCACATCAAAGAGATATGTATGCAGATGTAGGGATGTCCAGATGGTTGGGACCTCAGGAACGGACTCCACAGGGACCTTACGAGTCGGACTCCACAGGGACCTTACGAGTCGGCCGTTGAACTGGAACTCGGAACTTGGGATCTTGTGGAGAGGGTAAAAGGTGCACGGCTCACATCAAAGAGATATGTGGAGAAAAAATTACTTCCACATAGTGCAGGTAAAAAAGGGCGTTTTATTTCTAAAAAAACACTAACAATAAAAGTGATCACAGTTAAAAAGGGGCAACATGAAAGTTGAAATAAGAGCCCGACGTGTTTCGACCTACGGGTCTTCTACTGGGGCATATGTCACCTCTTCCATGTTGCCTATATTTATAAATACAATGAATAATACAGGACCAATCAAACACAAAGGAAAAACATTTTTCTTCATCTCATTGGAGTAACATGGTCATCTGACTAACCAGTTCACAACCTAGTCAGACAGACCAATAGTATGCAAGAATTAGAAGTCATGTGGAACCAATACCCAACCAGCGGGCCGACCAGAAAGCCAGTCACCGCGGCCGTGGGTCCACATGTCAAACAGGAAGTGACATCATGACCAAAAGACAGTGAAAACGCCGATCTCAGGTCACGTGACACGTGTGGAATGTTCCGCATGACCAAAACAGGAAGTGATCTCAATACGTGTGGAAAGGATCTCTAAGGCCACGCAGCTCATCACAGCACGTGACATAGCTTCACCCACATGACCGAAATCATAGGTCACAGGGAAAACTGTTATAAGACATGTCACTGCAGTGTCTTGATAGCCTCGATGATCCTTGGAGATAAAAAAGTAAAACCAAATAGTAATATGTAAAAACCACTTGGTTGTACAAAGGAAAAATAAATTCCATAGTCTGGGGAGACAACTGGAAGGGGGAACCATGTGGTGGCTCAACCGGAAGTGACCCCAAAACAAGGAAACAAAGTGTTGGAACTCTCAAATAAAAGACAATATGAATATCACAGGGTCCCAACCTAGGAAGGGAGATAACCCCGGACTCAGTAATTAAAGTAAATAAACCCTTATACCAGAAATGATCCCCAATTGGGGATAGACATAGAACCAAACCAGGAGAGGTCTCTAAGATTGATTGATGAACGAGTTGAGGTCCCACTCCATGTTCAACCTGAACGGAAAGTAAGACCTCAACTCGTGTATCCAATACGTTTCAAGGCGAGAAACGCCACGGAGACGAGACTCGCCCCTCCAATGAGGGACGAATTTATCAATCACTTGAAATAGTGTACCTGTAGGGTCCTTATTGTGATATTGTAAATAATGACGTGGTACCGTGTGTTTGCTTTCCCCGCTCTTGATCCCCGCCACATGTTCGTTGACTCTGGGGGAAAAAGTCCTAATAGTACAGCCAACGTACTGTTTGTGGCAAGAACAGGTAAGCAAATACACGATATACTGAGAAGCACAGGTGGTGGAGTGCTTCATGAAATAAATACGTGAGGTAACAGTGGATTTAAATGTGTCAGTTTTGTGTCTCCCTCCAATATTATGGAGGCACATATTACATCTGCGACATGGGTAGTAACCCTTATGCCCCATACACACGGTCGGACTTTGTTCGGACATTCCGACAACAAAATCCTAGGATTTTTTCCGACGGATGTTGGCTCAAACTTGTTTTGCCTACACACGGTCGCACAAAGTTGTCGGAATTTCCGATCGACAACCACGCGGTCACGTACACCACATACGACGAGACTAGAAAAGGCCGGTTCAGAACCAAGCGCGGCACCCTTTGGGCTCCTTTTGCTAATCTCGTGTTAGTAAAAGTTTGGTGAGAGACGATTTGCGCTTTTTCAGACTCGTGGCTTTCAGATCGTTTTCTGCCGTTCAGTTTGTGCTTGTGGGTTTGTATCTGCTCTTCAGTGCGTGCAAGCAAGTTCCGCATGACTTTAAGTAGTCATTGTATTCTTGTTCGTTCGTTACTGGTTTTCAGGTCGCTCTTCACAGGCCTTGCTGTTCTTCAGTGCGTTCTGTTACTTCGTTCTGAGCAGCCGACCGTTTTCTAGCCATGTTTCGTATGCATACTCCTCGTAGAGTTCGTGCTGTGCGGGGGCTTGGTGTTGGGGTCCTGACCTTGACACAAGTCCAGTCCATGAACAGGGTGGGGAGGAGTTCATGGACCAAGAATTGGTTGCTTCAGCGTGACCAGTTCTGTCATATGCCTTTGCTCCGTGAGATCCGTGAGAATAATCCTGATGATTTCAGGAACTTTCTCAGGATGACGGACCCCGTATTTCACCGTTTGTTGGCTTCGCTGACCCCTTATATCAGCAGTCAGGATACCTGCATGAGGCAAGCCATCACTCCGGAGCAGAGGTTGGTCGCTACCCTGCGGTATTTGGCCACAGGGAGAAGCCTGCAGGACCTCAAGTTCTGGACAGGCATCTCCCCCCAGGCTCTTCTTTGTGGACATTTACTGCTTGTGTTTGTTTGAGCTGACCCTGACAGAAATGTGTGGAGTGCAGAAAATGTCGTGATTGTGTAACCTTATACAAAGCACTGTTGGCTGTTATTTACTAAATGCAAAGACACTTTTCACTACAAGTACACTTGCAACTGCACTGAAACAGCACTTGTAGTGCAAAGAGGATTTGCCCTTAGGAAATTACCCCCATTTTCTCATAAAACAACAATTACATCACCCCAAAAGTGTTGTAGTGTTGAGACAATAATCCACACATTCTTGATGAGCAATCTTTTTAATACCTGCACAATCACATGTGCATTTACCAAAGGTTTTTCTGACAAACCAACATGTTTGTTGTATAACAATTTTTGTGGTGTCATTATCCAAAATCAAAATGTGCATTTTATAGAAAACAGGCCTGTGTAAAACCCACAAGAAAGACACAAATCTTGATCTTACAAAGTTCACATTTGGTAGAACTTGAAGGCAATATCAGACATGAGTATTTAGGAACTGTGTTTGATATTGCGTTCAGATGGGGGGAAATCACCCCAGGAAAAGCCAAATTTGGAAGATGCACACAAATTTCCCAATGTAAACATGTGCTATCTGCCATCACGGGGGATCAAGGGACGTGTTTTGGGGGAGAAAGCCCTTCCTCACCGCTACTTTATTATTGAGGAAGGGGTTGCACCCCCAAAACGCGTCCATTGATCTCCCGTGATGGCAGATAGCACATGTTGACACACTGTTTGCATCCTCCAAATTTGGCTTTTGGAAAAATCACAAACATTTCGCACATTGTAGCAGACAAAAGAAGAAAGTGATTTGGAGGGGCTTTAAACTCGCCCCAAAACATCAATGATGTTTTTATATTTTGGAATAACATCATTGATGTTTTCCAATTGTAAATTACACCCCATGATCTCCCCGATCAGGATCTGGGCACTTTCGGATGTGAAAGGATCTTCATGCACAACCTCACGATCACCTAAAAAGAGAGGAACCCCAAAATAAATTAAGTCTAAAAAATATGCCGCCATCCATCTCTTATCTGAGCCTGTGGTCGCAGACACTCACCTGTTGTGGTGACTAGTTCCACCACGTCTTCTTCCTCCTGCTCAGTGGATTTCCCCTTCTTCCAGAGGGGGGGGGGCTCTGGTCTCCTCGGATGAGGGGTGTCCTCCAAGTCTTTTCTCCCCTATGTAAAACAAAAATGGTATACTTAGCACACAGATATTTGATGGCAGAACTATAAAGATGAAACATTGCTTGGAAGTGGGGTACAATTGTCTATTTTAGCCGAGTTCCAAGATGTAGCTTTTTTAGTGTCCTTTGTCAAGCTGCAATACTTTACCTGTTTGGTACAAGCTTCACAGATGTAGCCCCCCCTATAGTATACACTGGAGCACCTGTGTGGCCCCCTAATAAAAATGGCGTTTTTGTGTCCCACACTAGTGCTCCAGTGTCCAGATGTGAAAACAGCTGCTGAGTGTCCTCTCCTTACACACAATCTAGTTTGCATTTCATTCTAGTAACAAAGCCATCTACACAACCAAATTCTTTGAAGACAAGTATAGGGCCTCAAAATGGTGGCCAAATGCATATGGCCTAAACAATGGTATTTTATCGTCCGAAATAAAAATGTGTGATCCGAACGAATAATGTGCCCATGAACATGAAAGTTGCCATTTTAAACTGTACAACAGTTCCTAAAAGCACATGGAGCAGCACGAACGTAATAAACACAAGAACAATAGGAACACAGCACAACTACTTACTTTTTTGCAGCACTCTCCGGATCTTTCTGTACTGCTCATGTTCTCGTAATTTCAGGTCCGACCACCGCTTCCTGAGCTGATCTTTCGATCGTCGTACCCTGAATTTCCGGTGCAGACTTCTGACCACTTTCGCCATGATCTTGGCCTTTTCGGACATTGTGGTTAGGGTAAGGCCCATACTTTCCATCATAGTCGGCCTTCTTCAGGATGTCCAACATCTCCCCAAAGGACATATTTGAGTCCTTTAATCTCTTTCTGGATCGGGACGTTTCAGGCTCCGGCCTTTCCTCCTCCTCCTCCTCATGTTGTAATTAGCACTATCCTGCTGTCTATCCGCCATGTGCTCTTCCTCCACTGCGCTGAACGAAAAGGGGCGGGGAATAGAATAGAAAGAATGTCAGGGGCGGGCGGAGTTATACGCATGCGCAGTGTGTATAAATCGTAACGCGCGCGTCTTACGTACGATCTGTGAGCGGAGGAAGGAGCATCGGAGACGCCGATCGTGCTAACGAAGGTAGGATCTAAACTTGGGCCTATACTGCTTCGAAATGGAAGCCTATATTGTAACAAGATTAGGGGAGTTTGGCCTGACATTAGGGTTTGTCTTGTGTTGTGTCTTGAAGAGAAAATGGATGGGTTCAACGACCACAATTTCCTGCCCCTGTTTATTGACAAGTACAGGGAGCTGCCCTGTCTGTGGCAAGTGAGACACCCCCACTATAATCACAAACAGAAGAGGCAGGCAGCGCTGGAGAAACTGCTGGAGTTGGTGAAGCCGGTGGTCCCCACAGCAACCATCCCTTATTTAAAAGCTAAAATTGGTGGCCTGAGGAGCACTTATCTTAGGGAGCGCAAGAAGGTCACAGATTCCCAGAGGTCCGGAGCTGCAGCAGATGACATTTATGTCCCCAGGCTGTGGTACTATGAGAGACTGCGATTTCTGTCAGACCACACTGAAGTCAGGGAATCCCTCTCCACTCTTCCTTCCTCTCTTCCTTCCACCCCAGCTGAGGCTTCCGATGTCCAACCTGGGCCTTCCAGCCAGGAAGAAGTGGAGGAGCCCAGCTGGAGTCAGGTATAGCATTCTTCGACAGATTTCTGGGCAATAAATAAATGATGTTTACTAGATGTTATTATTGATCATTAATTGCTGATTAAAAAAAGTGTTTTACATATCAATAGACAGTAGTGGTCACCCAAAATTGGGACAAGAATGCAAAATGCTGGGCTCAGAAGGATAGTCTGTTATATTTGTTAACATTGAATTTGCAGCAGTCAGGAGGTGAAAATTGTGTGTGATTGATGTAAAAAAAACTAAAACTATGTCCCTTTTTCATACACAGGAAGACCTCAGCCAGGAGGAGGCTGTGGAATGTGGCAGTCAGGAGGAGGCGGGGATTATTAGTGTCAGCCAGGAGGAGGAGGGGATTATTAGTGTCAGCCAGAAGGAGGCAGGGATTAGTGTCAGCCAGGAGGAGGCGGGGCTAAGTGTCAGCCAAGAGAAGCCTGGGACAAGTCGCAGCATGACTGAGTCTCAGGTTCCTCCCCTCCGCCTGCCACATAAACGAGCCAGGAAGGCCACTCCCAGTCCTGTGCAGGATTCAGCATACAGGCTGATCCAGGAGGCTTCGGCGTCCCTCAGAGCCTTCCCCAGTCCTGAAGAGGCCTTTGCCTGCATGGCTGCCACCAAATTGCTGGGCATGCAGGAGGGCCAACGCAACATCTCTGAGGACCTGATTTATAAAGTCCTTCGTAAGGGGGAGGGTGGAGAACTGACACACAAGACGGATGTCATTGAGATCGACGATCCTCCTCCTCTTCCTGCTGCCACAACTCCACCACCACAGCCACAGCGTGGAAGGAGGCGTGGAAGGAAGACCAAAGAGTGATGACCCTGGGTTCAGTCTGGTCTGACAGAAGATGCAGTCTCTCGTATGACCACAGCCTGGGGACACAGATGTAATCTGCTGCTTTCCGGATCTCTGGGACTTCTGGACCAGACTGCCCTCCCTTAGATATGGACTCCTCAGGCCACCAATTTTGCTTTTAAATAATTGATGTCTGCCCTGGGGTTCCAAGGCTTCGCCCACTAATGCAGTTTCTCCAGCGTTGCCTCCCTCTTTGTTTATAGTTGTGACCCCTTAATAAAATATTTTTAGGTAAATTCTACTCTCCTGTGTGTGTTTTCATCCAAAAAGGACAGTTTGTTGGTGAGGATTCAGGTACATTTCTAACATAAAATGTGAAATTAACAAGGGACAACAACACCAAACAATCTCCTACAGATTAAATAGAACAACATATCAATGGTGTTGTGGGAACTTGTCACAAAAAACACACAAACATTTTCGGGAGTACAAATCAAAAGCACCAAAAAAAAAAAAAGAGAAACACAAAAAAAGATTCTACATTAAAGTAAAAAAAAAAAAAATATGTTGTCAGATGTGAGAAATCAAAATATATTGAGGGAATCCCGATAAATAGTAACGAAAGAAGTTTGTGAGAAGTGTGTGTGAATATGAGCAGCAAAACGACTTAATTCTTGTCACATTATAAAGAAGAAGAGAGTGCGCTGTATTAAACCATTTTTAACATTGCAGCATGACGAAAGTGCTGTATTCATTAAGTTTCATTAAGTTTACCAGAACGAGCTGTCCCATGTCGGAATTTCTTCTGAGCATGCGTGGCACTTTGTGCGTCGGAACAGGCCACACACGGTCGGAATTGACGCGATCGGATTTTGTTGTCGGAAAATTTTATCTCCTGCTGTCCAACTTTGTATGTCGGAAAATCCGATGGAAAATGTCCGATGGAGCCCACACACGGTCGGAATTTCCGACAACACGCTCCGATCGGACAATGTCCATCGGAAAATCCGACTGTGTGTACGGGGCATTACACTGCTGAAAGAAGGATGTCTTTTCAGGGGGGTCGATCACATTCGGGGCATCCTGCCCTTGGATGGACCGTGCACCCCTGAAGATGACGCCAGCCTGTTCAGGAAGAACAAGGCCAAGTAGTCTATCACTCAGAAGCACCTTCCAATGTTTTCTGAAAATATCCCTGATCTGTTTGGATTGGGTGGAATAAGTGGTAAAGAAAGACCATCTGAATTTGGGATCTTGGGTTTCTTTAGGACGTTCCACTAAAGTGGAGCGTCTTTCTGTTAACAAGACTTTGTTAATCTCAATAGCTAAAACATCTGAGTTGTAACCCTTTTCCAAGAATCTGTTCTTGAGAACCTGAGATTGTGATAAGTAATCAGAAATTCTTGTACAATTGCGACGCAGCCTCAGGAACTGGCTGCGGGGAATTGACTTCAGCCATTGGTCTTGGTGGCAACTATCGACCGGAATGTATCCATTCCGGTCCGTCGGCTTAAAGTATGTTCTAAACTCTAAATGTTGTTCAACCACCAAGATCTCTTATAACTATAACCAAAACCATTTGAGCTCTATCCAACATTCGGGTTTTCAGAGACCAATGGAAGAATATCCGGGGAATTCAGAAAGAAAAGAGGGACCAGAGGGGGGTGGACGGTCTGACCTGTTGAGTCCAAAAGAAAAAGAACCTAAAAGGGTCTGGGATTTACAATCTTAGTTCCGCCACATTGACAGATGCAGAAAAATTAGTGTTGGACAAGGGGCTTAAATTTGTCCCCCCCCAAACCACTTAACAGATTCACTGCATTCATTGATATTTTAAGTTTACATGAAAGCTTAGCATACAGAGACATTTCCTAGCCCAACCCCCCCAGGCCCCCTACGGCCAAATAGGGTCTCCAACTCTTTGGATGTTATTCCATCTGATAAAAACTTTATACATTCAGGACTGTCTAATCCCTCTTTATTTAATCCTCCAAGCACTACAGCACCATCCATTCAGGTCTTCAAAAGTCTTGTCTTACAAGATTTAGAAAAATTATCCAATCTAAAGAAAAAAGGTTCATATTAACCCCAACATCAAAGTTGAATTAAAACTACTATGTGAGAGGAAAAACCTTATAATCCGCCCCACCGATAAAGGCGGGGAGATTGTAATTTTGGATAAAAAAGACTATATAAAAGAAATCAACAGGATTCTGAATGATTCTTGTACATATAGTCCCATTCCCAGTGACCCCACTACTCGTTATAAAAAAGCCTTAGTGGAATTAGTGGATGAGGGGTTTTCACTGGGGATATTGAATAGGAAGGAAAAAGATTACTTGGTTCCTCGTATTCCTGCCATTTACTATCTCCCTAAAGTTCACAAAGACTCAGTCAATCCCCCCCGCCGACCTATAGTCAGCGGGGATTGACTCAGTTACAGCCCGCATAGGTAAATACGTTGATTTTTATCTACAACCCTTGGTTCGTTTTACCAAGATACCAGATACCAGAGAGACCATTAAACTACTTAAATCAGTTCAATCTCAAGAGGGGATGATCTTGGTCACAGCAGATGTGGCTGCACTTTACATGTGCATACCTCACAACTTAGGTTTTGATGCGGTTGAGAATTATCTATCAAGAGACACCAGACTCCCCTTTTTACAACGGAGCTTCATTATGCAACTTCTGAAATTTGCCACCCGGCATAATTATTTCTGGTTCCAAAATCATTTTTTTCTGTAGAAAAGAGGCGTGGCTATGGGGGCCAAGTTTTCCCCCAGTCTTGCCAACCTCTTCATGGCCCAGTGGGAGGAGGATGTCGTCTATGCCTCCCAGAGACCCGAATTGGTCCTCTGGGCAAGGTACATAGACTACATCTTCCTCCTATGGAATGGCGACCGTATATCCTTGGACAACTTTATGGCCACACTTAATCTGAATGATAGAGGGATCAGCTTAAGCTATGAGGCTAGTACCTCCTCAGTTCACTTTTTAGATCTTGAGATCTTGGTGGTTGAACAACATTTAGAGTTTAGAACATACTTCAAGCCGACGGACCGGAATGGATACATTCCGGTCGATAGTTGCCACCAAGACCAATGGCTGAAGTCAATTCCCCGCAGCCAGTTCCTGAGGCTGCGTCGTAATTGTACAAGAATTTCTGATTACTTATCACAATCTCAGGTTCTCAAGAACAGATTCTTGGAAAAGGGTTACAACTCAGATGTTTTAGATATCGAGATTAACCAAGTCTTGTTAACAGAAAGACGCTCCACTTTAGTGGAACGTCCTAAAGAAACCCAAGATCCCAAATTCAGATGGTCTTTCTTTACCACTTATTCCACCCAATCCAAACAGATCAGGGATATTTTCAGAAAATATTGGAAGGTGCTTCTGAGTGATAGACTACTTGGCCCTGTTCTTCCTGAACAGGCTGGCGTCATCTTCCGGGGTGCACAGTCCATCCAAGGGCAGGATGCCCCGAATGTGATCGACCCCCCTGAAAAGACATCCTTCTTTCAGCAGTGTAAGTGTTACTACCCATGTCGCAGATGTATTGTGTGCCTCCATAATATTGGAGGGAGACACAAAACTGACACATTTAAATCCACTGTTACCTCACGTATTGTTTTCATGAAGCACTTCACCACCTGTGCTTCTCAGTATATCGTGTATTTGCTTACCTGTCCTTGCCACAAACAGTAAGTTGGCCGTACTATTAGGACTTTTTCCACCAAAGTCAACGAACATGTGGCAGGGATCAAGGGCGGGAAAAACAAACACACGGTACCACATCATTATTTAAAATATCACAATAAGGACCCCACAGGTACACTATTTCAAGTGATTGATAAATGTGTCCCTCATTGGAGGGGCGAATCTCGTCTCAGTGTCGTTTCTCGCCTTGAAACGTATTGGATACACGAGTTGAGGTCTTACTTTCTGTTCGGATTGAACATGGAGTGGGACCTCAACTCGTTCATCAATCAATCTTAGAGACCTCTCCTGGTTTGGTTCTATGTCTATCCCCAATTGGGGATCATTTCTGGTATAAGGGTTTATTTACTTTAATTACTGAGTTCGGGGTTATCTCCCTTCCTAGGTTGTGGCCCTGTGATTTTCATATTGTCCTTTATTTGAGAGTTCCAACACTTTATTTCCTTATTTTGGGGTCACTTCCGGTTGAGCTACCACATGGTTCCCCCTTCCAGTTGTCTCCCCAGACTATGGAATTTATTTTTCCTTTGTACAACCAAGTGGTTTTACATATTACTATTTGGTTTTACTTTTTTATCTCCAGGGATCACCGAGGCTATCAAGACACCGCAGTGACATGTCTTATAACAGCTTTCCCTGTGACCTATGATTTCGGTCATGTGGGTGAAGCTATGTCACGTGCTGTGATGAGCTGCGTGGCCTTAGAGATCCTTTCCGCACGTATTGAGATCACTTCCTGTTTTGGTCATGCGGAACATACCGCACGTGTCACGTGACCTGAGACTGGCGTTTTTCGCTGTCTTTTGGTCATGCCGTCACTTCCTTTTGTTTGACATGTGGACCCGCGGCCGCGGTGACTGGCTTTCCGGTCGGCCCGCTGGTTGGCTATTGGTTCCACATGACTTCTAATTTTTGCATACTATTGGTCTGTCTAACTAGGATGTGAGCTGGTTAGTCAGATGACCATGATACTCCAATGAGATGAAGAAAAATGTTTTTCCTTTGTGTTTGATTGGTCCTGTATTATTCATTGTGTAACGAGCCCCTTGCTCGCTCAGTTTCACTCTCCCAACACTCCTCTGCAGCTATAGAATCAGATTGCAACGTCTGATGGTTCGGTCATCCAATGCTCCAGGATTAGAACTTCAGCTATGTGCCGTTCTAACCCAGTTGTGATAGCTCAGAACAAACACCAGGCAGGCTGTATGTAAGTTCAACCAGGAATCTCTCTTATTGCAATATACAGGCTCTTTTATACACTAAAAGTGGAGGTGCATACCTCCGACTCATATTACTCTAACAATACAGCTGTAACCTAATTAACATGAGCTAATTAACTAATCCCTTTAGACAGCCTAGATGACTCAGACATGACCTTTAGGCCAGACTGGCCGTCTTGTAGTTCAGAAAATCCAATCAACATTATCACAATAGCAGAGCTAATTAAACACAAACAACAATGGGATCTATTGACTCTTAGATCCCATACTAGAGACTTATTTACAATACACATTTTAGCAGACAACAGACAGGTAGCTGGAATTGATGACATTAGCATTTAACAGTAGGAGTCCCAACGGTATGAATCAGTCACTATTCCAATATGGCAAATCCAGGGTCCCCAGAGTCTGTGTGTCCTGGGGGACCAGGACCCGAATCCACAGTAATACCACCTCAAGGATCCCCAGGCATACAGCTCACAAAGAGCACCGTTCCCCCAAATGCCAGGGCCCACGATCTATCGGCAAGAGGCTAGCATACAGTCCCCTCCAAAAGTCTCTCTCCCGGCTAGGTCTGTCACATTTCTCCCCTTTCGGCAGGAGACTAACACAGGAGGAGACCCCAGACGGGTTGACTCCGAAGTTAGTCAGTAGTTCCAGTCCTCTAATGCCTGTACCCACACAGTACCCCAAACAAATTGATCCAAAAAGAGTATTACTCACCCAGCCAACCTCTGTCTCTCTCAGAGAACATATCTGCCGCTGGGGAGAGGCCTGGACTGGCCCTTCTCCCTGGAGTCCTTTCTGCCGCTGGAGAGAAGACAGGGTGTCTGGGCTCACTCCGTCATGCGGTTGGGGATCTGGGCCGACTGCCCAGCATCCCTGGGGTATATAGGTGGAGACTGAAGTCCCATCCATGTTCACAGGAAATCCATCCTCTGTAAGTTGAGGGCAGAGGCCAGCAGTACTCGGCCCTGTTGCCAGCCCTTCTGCTGGAAACCCCACACCATCTGCTCCAGCTAACTGTTGGGGAGGGACAACGAACACCTCCTCTCCTTTCTCCCCCTGTATCCTGATCTGCTGCTGGGAAGTGACCACCTCCTTCTCACCCTGAGCCTGAGGTGTAGGGCAGAGATCTTGGACCCTCTGTCCGGTTGCCAGCGCTTCAGCTGGGGAAGTGCCTTGTAACTTCACAGATACTTCTGTTGGTGCTGGGCAGAGCACAGTGAAGTTTGGCCCTAATAACAGCTCTTCTTCTGCTGGAGGCTCACCAGGTTGTTCTTCCTCAGCAGAAAAGTCTATCAAATCCCCTGTCTCTGCAACTGGTGTCTGGGGATAAAGGTTCACCATCTCCTCTCCGTGGAACCCAGAAGATGCTATCAGTGCTGGGCAGAGGTTAGCAGAGCTCTGCCCTGTTGTCAGCACTTCATGTTTGGGGACGGCAATCTTCAGATTTTCCACTGCCGATTCTCTGGCATTCTGCTGGACAGGCACATTCCTCCATCCAAGATCATCTAATGCGGAAACAGGTTCATCAAGGTCAGTCAGCACTTGCTGCATCCGCCATAAGACTTCCGCCTCCATAGCTGCGGGTGCAGGTTGGCAAAGCACACCGTTACTCTGCCACATTGTAAACTCTTCAGCCAGGATTTCAGAGTTGTCAACTGGTATTTCCTGATAGTCCCAGGCAAAGGGAGCACCACCCTGCTGCTGAGCAGAGTCTAACAGCTGTTTGTAGGCGATCTCCAGCTCCCATTCCTGAACGGCCAGAAACTCCAAATCTTCCTGTGCCCAGTGCACTTCTGAGACATTCAGTCTGCACTCTCTGTGCTCCATTATTTCCTCCAACCGCCACTCCCGATCACTCCCAAAGTCAGGGTCCCTGGACAGCCTCCAGTATAACAATCCCAGGCCATCGTAGTCAAAGCCTTCCATGGGGCTGTCATCCGCTGTCCACGGGCACACTTGGGCTACATACCACTGGAGGGCTCTGTAGCTCTCGTCCAACTGCATTTCTGCCCGGATCAGCCTGCTTAATTCGGCTGTCCACTCCTGGTTCAGCTGTTCCCCCAATAACAGCATTCGCACTTCATACTGCGACAAGTACCTTACATGGATGGAGGGGAGAACTTTTCCCTGGTTTCACTGCTCACGGGCTAGCGCTTCCTTCCAGTTTGCAGCGGATAGAATCAAACCATCCTAGCAGGACCTGCTCTGATATTGGTCCTCTGTGCTGTATCTGCTTCTCTCGCAACCTCCTTCTGAATTCCTCATCCATGGTGGCTGGTATCTTTCCTCTCCTGCTATCTGGACCTTGTCACACATTGTATTTATAAATATAGGCAACATGGAAGAGGTGACACATGCCCCAGTAGAAGACCCGTAGGTCGAAACACGTTGGGCTCTTATTTCACCTTTCATGTTGCCCCTTTTTAAGTGTGATCACTTTTATTGTTAGTGTTTTTTTAGAAATAAAACCCCCTTTTTTTACCTGCACTATGTGGAAGTGATTTTTTCTCCACATATCTCTTTGATGTGAGCGTGCGCCTTGCCCTGGCACATCTGGGTTACCCTCTCCAGAAGATCCCAAGTTCCGAGTTCCAGTTCAACGGCCGACTCGTAAGGTCCCTGTTGAGTCCGTTCCTGAGGTCCCAACCATCTGGACATCCCTACATCTGCCATGTGTGGCACACTGCCCGTTTAGACTCTATGTCGCTGACATTAGAGTCCATCAGATCCGGTAAGAACATACATATACTACTCTTCCATGGATGTCGTTTTTCTTTGATGTTGTTCCTAAGGACGGATCTATACACCTATTGTCCATACTTGGAAATTCACCTTTTGGGTTGCCATCTGCATATCTATACACCGTTGGACATTTATCATATATTTTCACATTAGGCAATCAGAACTTTTGTTCATTACTCATTTAACCCACTGAACTTTGTTCAAAGTTCTTGTATGTTTATGGACTTCTTAATTTACACCAATATCACGATATTTGTGTATGTCTATTATGCGCTACATTTTTCTATCATTAACTTTACATTGACACCCGCAGTGGTTCGCAGAGAGCGGTGTAAACTGCCTGCGAGTGAGATGCGATGCGGGAACCCGCATTGCACAAGTGTGAACCGGAACTGAGGTTGAAGGTAGTTAAATGAGGTTTATTAAGACAAATAATACAATACCGAACACCAGTAAACCATAAACAATATAAAGTGACACAAACATGAAAGTGCAGCAATCCAAATAACAACCTAACTGACTATGTACAAATAGAGGTAGCACACATCAGCAGGGCAAGGTCAGGACACAGGAGACATGAAACAAAGGTTAACAAGGTGCTGGAAGCAGAGTACAAGGAAGCAGGTCTCAGGATCAGGTACAGGAACAAGGATCAAGATCAAACAGGGACACAGTTTACAGGAAGAACACTGAAGCACTGAACTTTAGCTAAGCGCGGGATTATATACCTTTCAGCAGCCCACATCAGGTGCAGCCTTATTACTACGGATAGCCCAGCTGCTGGGGAACACCCGCTGGTGGCCTCCAGAACTGTATCCTTTGACCCTGGGACCAGCAGGTGTTAAATATCGGAATTATCTTGATATTCTGTAAACTTATATTGGTGAGAAATGTACAAAATAGAAAGCCTTTCCAGTTCTTGTGTAAAAACTCAAAAATGGATTTAATAATATAGCATAGGATTACAAGAAAAATCTTAGAATACAAAATGTAAAAATATGCGTTTTTCAGGCGTGTTTTGTGGTGTGTTTTTAAACTTGCTTTTTGATGCGTTTTTGCATGCAGTTTTCATGCCTTTTCTTTTTTTCAACTTCTAAACACTCTGTATATAGCTGGTTGCTAAGAAGCGGTCTGGGAAGCTGGCCGCGGCGTACTTAATATGATGAGTCAACCCAGCTGACACCTGAATGTAAAAAAAAGAATTGCTGGCAAAAAAAAGGGGGGGGGGAAACGCGTGGGGTCCCCCCCAGAATCCACATCAGAATATTACCTAAGCATGCAGCCCGGCAGACCAGAAAAGGGAGGGGACAAGTGAGCACCCCCCCGAACTATACCAGGCCCCATGCCCTCAACATGGGGAGGTGCTTTGGAAGGGCTCTGCTCCCCCCACGCCAAAGCACCTTTTCCCATGTTGATGGGGACAAGGGCCTCTTTCTGTTTTGCTTGTGTCTTTCTAGCAAGGTTACTTTGCAGTATAAGCAAGACCTTTGCAGTGTGTAAATGTACTTTTACTGAACAAAAATGCTGTACATACAAAACTATTACAATATTAGGAATACAGTACAAGGCTGACAGATATAGCAAGCAGGATACCTAGCAAATAGAAACTGTGGTCTCTACACAGTAAAAGTATTCTTGAAAATTACTTAAAGCGGAGTTCAGCCGAAAAAAAAAATTAAAAGTCATCAGCTACAAAAATTGTAGCTGCTGACTTTTAATAATCAGACACTCACCTGTCCCACGGTCCAGCATTGCGGGCGAACAAAGGCCCGCTTCTCTCTGCGATGCCAGCATCACTACTGTGGGTGCCCGGCTGTGGGTGCCCGCATGTGTGAGCCGCGCTGTGAATGGCCAGGCAATCTTCTGGGACCTGTAACGTGTCCCAGAAGATTGCAGGGAGGTAGGGGGAGAGGTGAACTTCCTTCCGGTGTTGCAGAGCCACCGGAGAAAGTGGAAGCTGGATGCCTCTAAAAAGAGGGTATCCACCCCCCCCCAAAAAAAAAAAAAAATTACATGCCAAATGTGGCATGTCAGGGGGTCACCATCACTTAAAGCAGAAGTTAAATTTTTGGGTGGAACTCCGCTTTATCTCCAGTTACTGTGTGTTCATGATCTCCTTTGAGAATGAGGCTTCTGGAGATCAGGCACCTTCTTGTTAGCTGGTCCTCTTCTATTCTATTCTTAAAGCATAATGAGTGGCTTCTGGTCTTACAGACTGTCCTTGGTTCTAATGCATGATGAAGTCCCCCCTAGCTTATGCCTGACAACCCCTTTTATGTGTCAGGTTGTTTACCATAGTTAACAAACAAGAGAAAACATACCTGTTTACTGTAGCTGTAGAGACAATGGACTGTTGAAACTGCCAACAGTTCCTACTGTTTGAGGACAGCCTATGTACTCGTTTCCAAAACATTACTTTGAGAAACAGCCTCAAACAAACTCGAACAAAATCTGATTTCTGTGAAAACTGGTCTCATGGGGAAAATTATTAATTTAATATAAATATATATATATATATGTATATCAAACGCAACACATTCCGCCCTTTATTTTTCTCTCAGACTACACACAGAAAATCTCTTCATTACTAACAACTCATTCTACACATTAATTTTCCTTGAATGCAACCCCTCCCATATTTCTGTCACTGAGAAGCTGTTTCAGTCTTTGGCTAAAAGTTCATTAGAAAGTCCATTCTAAAGTTAAAACTGGTGGGTGGAATGTCTTAATAGATACGGCACCTCATCCCTGAAGAGAGTATAAATAACAAAACATGGAGGGGGATTATAGCAGTGCCAAGGACAATTTGAACACACTTGGTATTATAAAAATATCAAATCTTTAATAATGTAAAGTTTAAAATCAATTCATACAAAAAATTGTAAACAACATACAAATGGAGCACTATACAATTTATCTGTTGACCGACACCAATGATGTTAAAAGGTAGTAGCAGATCAATTCATCCCTACTAGTTTTGCCAAAACATTGGCTTCATCAGGGGAACATAATATAGTAGAAGGTGAATAATGACACTAAAAAAGAAAAAAGGATCAGTCACAAAAACAGAAAAGTGGATACAAAAAATGTCTTAACACAGATCAATGAGCGATTGAACAACAAGGAGATCACAATCCTGTCCAGCTAAAACCTCATGCGTCCCAGAAGAGAGGGCCTTCAGATGATATTAAAAAAAAAAAACTCCCCATGTAACCACACCCCAGACATACCCCGTCAGACTCCCGGGACAAAGTGGGCACAGTCAAGCAGCTGGGAACTCTAGCTGTTTGACTGCGCCCACTTTGTCCCGGGAGTCTGATGGAGTATGTCTGGGGTGTGGTTACATGGGGAGTTTTTTTTTTAAATCTTTATTTAAGGGGCGTGGCCTGGACCGGCATGGCATGAGGAGCATTGATCGGGAGCTCCGCTTGCCGAACATCCGTTTCCAAAAATCCTGGGGCTAATATCGCTTCAAACATCGCCTACTAAGCTTACCAGCAGGGAGAAGATACAGGGGGAATGTCTCAGCCGAAGAAAGCCACAGATGCGGCATCTAAACTGGCCAAATATCGCCTGCAAGATAAGGTGGCCACGGAGGAAAATGGCGCCGACCAGGCTGCTCCACTGGACTCAAATGCAGATGACACCGCTCGAGTATTAGAGGCGATTTCAGACTGTAAAAGCACTCTCACATGTAAGATAGAGTAGGTGAAAGTGGATGTGTCCTTAATCCGTCAGGACCTACAGAAGCTGAGGGAAAGGGTTACTGAGACGGAGACCCGAATAAGTCAGGTGGAGGACACCATACCGCCACTGCAAGTCTCGACCGAAAGGCTACAACACCAGCTGAATGCGGTGCTCGCGAAACAAGACGACATGGAAAATAGATTGCGGAGGTGTAACCTGCGGTTTGTGGGACTACCTGAGGGTGCGGAGGGATGCGACCCCCCCTCATTTCTGGAGAACTTGCTTACATCCACCTTCGGACGGGCCGAGTTCTCCACCTTATTCGTAGTGGAGAGAGCTCACAGATTGGCATCCAAGCCCCCCCCCAGGTGCACCTCCTAGAACCTTCATTGCCAAAATGCTTAATTATCGTGACCGAGATGCTGTCCTCCGCCTGACTAGGTTAAAAGGTAATATCCCTTACAAAAATGGAGAAATTAAAGTCTTCCCAGATTTCTCTGCGGAAGTCCAAACGAAGCGGGCGCAATTTACAGAGGCCAAGCGACAACTGAGAATTCGCCACTACTCTTACGCAATGCTCTTCCCCGCCAGACTCCGTGTGGTCAGTGAGGATAGAGCTCACTTCTTTGATACACCTGAAGCTGTCTTCACGTGGCTGGAGGACAGAGCAATACCGGACCGAGCACCCTCTTAAGTTCCTCGATGGCTGTAACCACCCTGGGATGTCCTCAGCCTCAACGTAGAACTTATCCAGCAGCATCCGAGACGGGCTTCAACGAACTTTGCTCCACTAAGGTACTGTACTCCACAACCTTGTTAGATGACATCCCTTTTGGATGCCAGAGAACTGACAGTACACCATCAATGCCCTACCGTATCCCTTCCCTCCCTTATTTGGATATGACTGCAAACCCCTCTCTAATACTTGTTCCCGCCCCTATTGATATGCAACCCCCCTTGAATAGTCAGTGATAACGGCAAGCCAATGCCCACCATGACTCCCGGAAAGCAACCTCAAATTTCTACCTCCGTTTGTTTCCCACAAACATGGTATCCTGGAGGACAAACTTTGGGAGTCACGCTCCTCGTGCTAGTGCTCGCTTTTCAGCGATTTATTGTCCCCTTAGACACGGGATCCATAGCAGGTCCTGTTTTTTCAGGTTGTAAATATAACGTGCGCCAATTGGCGCAAGTTTTGTTTCCCTGGACTGTCCGCAAACAGCGACCCACCCCCAAGATGAGCGGGGGGAGATGTCTGCAAGGATGGCCCAGAGTGTTGGTTCGCAAAATACAAAAGTTAAATCGTTGTTATGTTATATTATATTTTACTAAAGATGAGAAAAGCTTTATTTATAGGCATATATTCGATATATTATTATCTGTGTGTTACTCTCTGTCCCCTGATGGGAATCCACAGCTTCGATCCTGAGCTTGCTGCCGGAGCTGCGCTGGGCGGGATTGCGCACCATCCCGCGCTATGGGGTGGGGGGCCCGCTCTGTGTCCGGGTTGGCGAGATCAAAGATAGGCAAGCTTGTCTGATATGTCCAAACTGAAATGTGTCACGTGGAACGTGCGAGGTATCAGAGCTCGGCCGAAGAGAAATGCAGTTCTATCCATTCTTAAAAACATGCGTGCAGAAATAATGATCTTAGTCAAGACCCATCTCACAGGACAATTAATGTTATCACTTAAAAAACCTTGGGTGGGTTGGCTATACCAAGCCCCTCATACCGCTAACTCCAGGGGAGTCGCGATTTTGGTGGCCAAAACGGTCCAGTTTACCCTATTGACACTTAAATCCTATCCCCAGGGTAGATTCCTATTTCTGCATGCTAGAATAAATGGGCTTGAACTTCTCGTATTGGCAATTTATATACCTCCCCCGTTCCACTTCAATGTATTAAATTAGGGTCTATCTTTCATGTCCCAATTTCCCACTGTCCCAACGATATGGCTGGGGGATTTTAACAATGTCCTAGATAGGGAACTTGACAGATTGACAATGCAGCCTTCTGACAACACCTCGCAACAATCACAAGATTTTTCAGATTCTTCAAAGAATTAGCCCTGATAGACACATGGCGACATCGCCATCCACAGGATAAGGCATTCTCTTGTTTTTCAGTGACATATAATTCTATGTCCAAGATAGACCTTATTTTCATATCCCACTCCCTCCTCCCTAAGCTAGGGGCAGTAGGGTTTTGCACGCTGTCAGACCATGCCCCATATTGGGCTGAACTCAAACTCGACTCTCCGCCTAACACATACACATGGAAACTTAACCCCTTTTGGCTATTGGTAGTCCCGGGAATAGACGAGATTGGGATTTAGTGGGACATATTCTTTCAAACTAACAGGAACTCAGCGCCATTCCGAGTAGTGTGGGACTCCTTTAAATCTCGTGCCCGCATGACACTCGCCCAATGTATAGCTAGATACAAGAAAACCTCCTCCCAAGTGGTTAGACAGGCAGAGCAAGCCTTGGCAGACATAGAGAGGGAATTTTCTTCTAACCCCTCACCTTCCACAGCTGATCAACTAAAACAACAAACCCGTTTGGTCTCTGGCTTGCATTTTGAAAGAGCGGAAAGGAAAATATTTTATAATAAACAGAGGACATATGAATGCGGGGAGCGGGCAGGTCGCCTCCTGGCATATCTAGCTCATATGGATCTTAGACCACCTACAGTGGTATCCCTTAGAGGTGCTAGTGGCGAGATGATCACTGAACCCGACAAGGTGGCAGGAGTGTTTTGCTCTTTTTTCTTGTCCTTGTACTCCTCCACCCTTAATAATACCAGTGAGGAGATAAAAGCACTCCTAACTAGCATAGACCTACCCACACTCTCCCAGACCCACGTTGATATGCTGGAGGCCCCTATTACCACAGATGATATCGTAGAAGCAATGTCCCAACTTAAAATATCGAAAGCACCCGGATCTGATGGTCTCCCCCTCGAATTTTATAGAATGTACACAGAAAACATTGTCCATAGACTACAGGAACCATTCTCCCATATATTTAAATCTGGATCCCTACCTCAATCTATGGCCGAAGCTTATATAGTGCTTATACCCAAACCCGGTAAAAATTTAGAGTTCCCCGAATCCTACCGCCCAATATCCCTTCTTCAATTGGATATAAAAATTTTGGCCAAGGTCCTGGCGTTACGCTTGAATAAAGTTATTCTTACCCTGATACACCCGGATCAAACCGGATTCATGCCTGCTAAAAACATGGCCTATAACATCCGTAGATTGCATATGAGCCTACAAGCTGAGCACGACCAGATGGGATCAGGAGTCGTCGTATCCTTAGATGTCGCAAAGGCGTTCGACTCTGTTGAGTGGGACTACCTCTGGCATTGCCTAGCGAAATTCAGATTCGGCCCAAAATTCATCAGATGGATTCAATTAATGTACCAAAACCCCAGCGCCAGGATCTTGGTCAATGGGAGGGTCTTTGACGTCGTCCCTCTCTCGAGGGGCACGCATCAGGGATGCCCCCTATCCCCCCTACTCTATGCCCTTGCGGTGGAACCCCTTGCAGCCTTATTGAGGTCACACCCGGAGATTACAGATCTGAGGAGCGGGAATTTGGTGGAAACACTCAGTCTTTATGCAGACGACATGCTGCTGTATTTGTCTGACTCCAGCTCCTCTCTAAAAGCAGCATTAGAAACGATACAAACATTTGGGAAATATTCAGGTTTAAATATAAACTGGGACAAATCCCAAATCCTTTCTATAGATATAGGGGTACCCTCACAGAGCCAGGCCTCCTCCCCCCTTACAACTGTTAGCTCCATGAAGTACTTAGGGATCACCATCACCCGTACTCCCGAAGAATACACCAAGCTTAATATAGAACCCTTGATCACAACCCTGAAACACAAAACCCAGATATGGGCTAAACTTCCCCTAGGGATCTTGGGTCAGGTAAACCTTATAAAAATGGTTCTGCTTCCCAAGTTCCTATATGTCTTCTGGCACGCCCCGCTTTATTTACCTCTCAGAATTTTCAAATCAATTGAAAAAATCCTCAACTCATTTGTGTGGAGGAAGGCCCGTCATAAACTATCTTGGCAAGTGCTGAAAAACCCCACGGATTAGGGTGGCACGGCATTACCCGATTTCAACCTCTATTACTTGGCAGCGCAGCTATCACACTTCTATTACTTAGACAAATGCGATAAAGAACGCTACATGACCTTGCTTTGCTCCCGACACGCCCGTTTCTACACCCACCCATTTCAAATTATCTTCAGAGACCCCGTAGCTCCTTGGACATTGGGAAACCCCACAGGCTTATTGTATACCCATTGCAAAATATGGGCAGTGGTGAGACGCAGACTAGCTGTGCCGCCCAAGCATTCACACACGCCACTCTGGGACAACCCTGGTTTAAGGGAATTATTGTTTCTGCCAGGCCGTAATATGTGGATTGTTCGGGGGGTGAGGATTCTTTCAGATGTTTATCGAGACAATACCCTGAATTCCTTTCAACAGCTTAAGGATGAATTGATCCTCCCCAATTCTATGCATTTTAGATATCTCCAGCTCCGCCATGCTCTTCAAACCCAGTTTCATGATAACCCGCCTAACCTAGAACAATTAGATATCCTTAATATTATCAAGGGACAAGACTCCTCCAAGCTCATTTCAATTTTTTATAACTCTTTGCTCCGACCTACAGCCACAACTATTGCCTATGGGTTAAAAGATCGATGGGCTGGGGACGTGGAGGAGCTGGAGGACGATGAGTGGGAGGACGCGTTGGACAATTGCAAAGCCGTATCCACCAGCCTAGCAGATCGCCTCACTCAGTTATATATCTTGCATAGATCATACTTGACCCCCATCCGACTGGCTAGATTCAAACCCAACTACAACCCTCTCTGCCCCAGATGCGACAGTCCCTCTGGCTCCTTTTTCCATCTTATATGGACATGTCCAGCCATACATGACTATTGGTCCCACATAGTACAATTTATACATGATGAAATGGGATCCCCCCTTAGGCTTTGCCCCAAACAATGTTTACTAGGAATCTTCCCAGACCCAGACTCAGACAAATTCCATGTTACATTTCTCAAGGAAGCATTGTTTATAGCTAGGTTGCTTATAGCAAGAAAATGGCTAAGGATAGAACCACCAACACTCCAAGAATGGATTGCTGCTGTTAATAATGTTTTGCCCTACAAAAAAGAAATATACGCCCACAGGGGCTGCCCATCCAAATACAGGAAAATATGGGATTCCTGGCTGGGCAATGCAGCCACGTGTAACTCTATAACTGAAAACACCCAGGAAGACTAACCATCTAATCTATAGGATAATATATTGACAAAATACCTATACGATGCTATGTGAAAATATATGGTAAAGCTCACAAGAAAGTATTTATGTATGCCATATGCCAACGGATTGTGAAGGCTGTGATGATTGCATTGTTTACTCTGTAATTACACTATTTTTTCTACACATATCAGTGTAATGTACATTATGTATATGTATACTCTTCTCAAATAAACAACAACGTTCTTTGTAAAAAAAAAAAATCTTTATTTAAGGAATACAGATTATACAATTAAACAAGGAATACAACATGACAGTTGACTGTTTCTATTAATAGTTATTCACACAAAATTCAAGTATACATTGGCGTGATAGCAGGCAAGGTTCCATTGAAATGTGCTAATGAGGCAGGAAGTCATAGGTTAAAGATTTCCAGCCTGTTTTATCCAGCAGTACAGAAGAGAGAACCCTCTAAACGGAGTTAAAAATAAACATAAACTAAGCATAATTCCAATGAGGGTGCACCAACAATGCAGTAAGACTAACTGGGGGATAAGCGACTCCCCACGGGGTAATACGAGCCTATCCCTATTTTCCAAATAGCACGCTGCTATCTTATGGTGAATTAATTCTAAGCATTGCATTCTATATAAAATATGGTTCTCAATCCTATGAACATAGGAGTGGTACCAAAATGGGGCACTGCAATCCGGCGCTTTTTTTTATTAACGGGGAAAAAAGGTAAATGACACTCTTGGTGTCATTGGAGGAAGAAAGGGCTAGAAATAAGGAGGAGCAAATGTGGGGAAGTAAGACGGAAGGGGGGGTGGGTATGGGGTTCTGGCGAGGCCGACGACCCGTAGCCCCGATTCATCCAGGGACAGGATACCTACATATAGGACTTATATTCGTCTGAAAAGCGAAACAGATCCCAATGTGTCCAACGGGTGCTATGTTCCACCTCCTTTTCCCTGAGAGCAGCTGTAAGGCGTTCCATTCGCTGAATATCACAAACCCTGCTAAACCATTGTGTCACTGTCGGTGGGGACTGCTGCTTCCACATCCTGGGAACACATGCCCTGGCCGCATTCAAGAGGTGTTTCAGCAAAGATTTGTGGTAACGCTTACTGGACGTTGGAGTCAGATTCAGGAGTACTGCTGCTGGATTGTTCTGAAGAGCCACATCAGTAAGTTTGTGAATGATTCCCAAAACCTGTCTCCAGAAAGGAGTCAAGACCGGGCACTCCCAGAAAATGTGAAGTAATGTGCCGTTCTGTGTGCCACATCTCCAGCACAGGGGGCTGTGCCCCGGGAATATGGACGCCAGCACAGAGGGGGTCCTGTACCATCACGTCAGAATTTTGAAGGTGACTTCTTGGTATTTGCTACATAAGGAAGATTTATGTGCAAAGAAGAGGATTCGGTTTTTTGATCTTCTGTAAACGTAATGTTAAGATCTCTCTCCCACTTCTTCAAGTACGGGGGGATCCTGTTGGGACGTATGGGTCAGTAAGATATTGTAAGAATGAGAAAGGGATTTATTGGGTCCTCTCCCAGGCACAACCCCTCAAAGGGTGTTGGTTGTCTGCAGAAACCGCCGATCTCTGGAAGGGATCTGAGAAAGTGTGACAATTGTAAGATCTTCCATCTGCCCAATATGGAGGAGTTAAAGCTAGGATATATGCTAGAAGGGTCGCTCCATTCCGATGGCCCACAAAAAGAGGAGGCTTTAACTGGACTCCGATCTAAGTGGAGCCGGAAGGACCTATCAGAGAGGCCTGGTAGGAAATCCGGATGCCCAATTATGGGTGTCAGTGGGGAGGGATAACTGGTCGTCTCCGCTATCTTGAAGTATCTGCGAAGTTCCTGTAGGGTGGGTTCAATTAATGGGTGGGAAGGGGAGGATCTGGAAGAATGAGTACCACTCCAGGGTAGACCCTCAATGGGGAACAGGACTGTTTCCTGTTGTAACCCAATCCACAACTTATGTGATGAGTGCCTGCACCAGTCTACAACTCTGTTCATGTGGACTGCTGTGTAGTATAGAGCTGGGTCAGGGAGACCAATGCCTCCTCTGGATTTTGGTCGTTGTAAAAGGGATCTCTTGAGCCCCGGGGGTTTGCCCTGCCAGACATATCTAATAAATACTGAGCGTAACTTACGAAAGAAGTCCTGTGGTATCCTAACAGGTAGTGCTTGGAAGAGGTAGAGCAGTCTCGGTATGATATTCATCTTTAAGACATTGCATCTACCAAACCAGGAGACCTCCAGGCTTTTCCATCTGTCTAGGTCTAAGGTGAAAACATTCAGGAGTGGTTGAAAGTTGAGTTGATAAATGAGGTGTAAGTCAGGGGGGATTTTTGTGCCTAAATATTGAATGGCCTGGGGAGACCACCGGAAGGAGAAATTGCCGCTAATGGAAGCCCGGGAACCAGGGGTAAGAGTGATGTTTAGCGCCTCTGACTTTTGGAGGTTAATTCTAAAATCCGATAATTCCCCGTATTGGCATATTGCCGATAATAAGATTGGGAGAAACGTATGTGGATCCAAGATGTAAAATAACAGGTCATCCGCATAGGCAGCAATTTTAGGATGGTAAGTGCTCGTTTCGAGTCCTCTGATGTCCGGGTTAAGCCTAATATGTTGTAATAGGGGCTCTAGGGAAACTATGAAAAGGAGTGGGGAAAGTGGGCACCCCTGTCTCTTACCGTTACTTATCTTAAAGGGGCTAGAGGTCGTCCCATTTACTCTGACTGTTGCTGTGGGGGAAGAGTATATGGCAGATATCCAGGATAGGATTGGGGCCGGCATGCCAAGGCGTCGCAGGGTGGCCAAGAGGAAAGTCCAATTTACCCTGTCAAACGCCTTTTCGGCATCTGTAGACAACAAGATGAATGGGATGTTAAGGCGTTTGGCCCTTGCCACCACATTTATCCTCCTAATGGTGTTGTCTCGTGCCTCTCTGTTGCGGATAAAGCCCACTTGGTCTAGAGGGATTATGCGTTGGAGAACAGAGCCTATTCATTCGGCCAGGATTTTCGTGAATAATTTCAAGAAGGGAGATTGGCCTGTAACTTGCGCAAAGAAGCGGATCCTTCTCAGGCTTAGGGATGACAGATATGCTGGCTTGCAGGATGTCTTTTTTTTTTTTTTTATATCATCTGAAGGCCCTTCCTTCTGGGACGCATGAGGTTTTAGCTGGACAGGATTGTGATCTCCTTGTTGTTCAGTCACTCATTGATCTGTGTTAAGACATTTTTTTATATCAACTTTTCTGTTTTTGTGACTGATCCTTTTTTCTTTTTTAGTGTCTTTTATTCACCTTCTACTATATTCTATTTTACCTGATGAAGCCAATGTTTTGGCAAAACTAGTAGGGATGAATTGACCTGCTACTACCTTTCAACATCATTGGTGTCAGTCAACAGATAAATGGTATAGTGCTCCATTTGTATGTTGTTTACAATTTTTTGTATGAATTGATTTTAAACTTTACATTATTAAAGATTTGATATTTTTATAATACCAAGTGTGTTCAAATTGTCCTTGGCACGGCTATAATCCCCCCTCCATGTTTTGTTATTTATACTCCATTCTAAAGTTCTTTAGAAACAAGTCCAGGCTTGTAATACATCAAAGGCCTTGCTCTCCACAGCTCCTGCAGTCTTCCATAATTCTGTCCATCATGTAACCACTTTTCTCTGGCCTTCCTATGGATCAAATTGGAGACAGCCTATGGAGTGGAAAACAAAGCAAATTAGCTGTTCCTTCTAATAATACATAAACAGTAGATCCCGGCCCTGCAGCTACAATCTCTCCTCTTATTGGCTTCTTGCCTGGATCTGACCAACACTTTGCCACCTGCCTGTATCCACTTCTGACCCTCCCAAAGCACATCATTAGGGAGGGGAGGAAATATACTGATATTTCCCAGAAGATCACTGCTGTTTATTTTGGAAGGTTTTATGTTATACAGCCTCACTTTCCACTCTTGCTGAGAAGTATCCACTAACCAATCGGAATCTCAGCCACTATCCTGAAGCTCATCTGCCAATGCAAATATAACTTCAAACCTTCCTGCTAGATTCCCTCTCATTCCTAGATAGGCTTCAGATACGTCACTCTTGGAAGCAGTAACAGGGTACCTGTTAAGTCCTTTTCTTTCAGGAACCTTATGTAAATACTGAACTCTGCACTCCAGCTGTGGAATCTGCACGCTAGCCCCCACCATCCTCATCCTTGCTTTTGGCAACTGGCCTAGAATTTAACAACATGACTGCCTGTGTGAGGACCCAATCCCACCCCCTTAGTGTATGTGTGGGTATCTGGTCCTTCAATAACCCGTTGTATCTTTCAATCAAACCAGCTGTCTGTGGATGGTATGGGATGTGGCACAACCCGTACACTCCAGAGTCTTTGGCCCATTGCTGTACTGTTGATCCAGTGAAGTGTGAGTCATTATCACTTTGGACTTGTTTGGGACAGCCATAAGCAACAACAAGTTTCTGGAGCAGTTGAAGCATTGCGGCTTGATTTGCACATTTGCAAGGATGAACAAGCAAAAGTCCTGAATAGGTGTCCACTGCAGTGCAACAATATCTACCTTTGCAATGGCCATTATAGCACTTCTCCACACACTGTACAGTTCCCTATTACAGCCTTTATCATATCACTGGACATAGGTAATCCTCTCTGCTGTGCCCATTCACATGTTGCTTTCTTTCTCAAATGTCCAGATTGCTTGTGGGCCCAGTTGACCAAGTTCATCAAGACAGGATCAATTTGCACAACTGCATTCACTTTGGCAATTTCATCTGCAACTCTGTTATAGTTCTCAAAGTCTCCCCACACCACCTTTCCATGAGTCATCCATTCATTGGGCTTCCACGTGGGCATCCAAGTTGTCAGTCCTTTAAAAAATGCCCAGCTGTCAGTCTAGATAGTGACATGGGAAGAAGGATCCTCCTGAAGAGTCATCACTACAGCTTTCAACTCTGCATACTGACTGCATCCTCCGATTCTGGTCTCCTGCAGAACTGTGTCTGTACTTGGGTTGTAGGCTGCTGCTGTCCATTTACGCCCAGACGAGGCGACTATGGCTGATGGCAGTGAACCACGCTGACTCCTTCATGTCTTCTGTCAGAGACTCAAATGGTGAAGCCTCTTGAACAGGGGATTCCTGGCAGCACAGGAATTTCTTCTTCTGGCTGGATGCCGATAAAAGTAACAAGCCCTGCAAACTGTTTTGAAATGTCTCCGACATCCCCAGCTGCAATACCCCCTCTTTCTTGAAGGTACCACTTCCATTTCATCAGTGTCTGGTTCTGGGCTACAGCTGCCCTAGTGGTCAGTCCATTATCTCTCACCCATCCCGCTATTGGAAATGCAGTATGGATGGTGACTGTGTCCTTTCCTATAATGGTCTCTACATGTTGAAGTGCTGTGTAGGCCCCAAATGTCAGTTCTGTGCCCCATGTCAGTTGTTTGGACCAAAATCCAATGGGTATTGCTCTCAGTCCTTTCTTTTCATTTATCTGCAACAGACTCCAAGATATGGTACCATCCTGCTCCACTTCATCCAACTGAAATAGTACTCCTTGTCTCACGGGTCCCAATCCCTGATGCTGCAAAATGGCTTTTTTAGCAGCAATAAATGCGGTCCGCTGCTCTGAACCCCATGAGAATTCAGTCTTTTTCCTTGTGACATTGTATATAGGCCCCAGGATCAGTCCAAGATGTGGGATGAACGATCTCCAGAATCCCACAACTCCAATGAACTTCTGTGCCTTCTATTTGGTAGTAGGGGGCGACAGAGTCTGGATAGTTTGCACAACTGTCTCTGGAATTTTCCTCTGTGGCCCAGTCCACATCATTCCCAGGAATTTCACCTCTGTGGCAGGTCCTTGGACTTTGTCTTTGTTGATAGCCCACCCTCTGTTCTCCATATGCTGTATCAGCAGGTGCAGTGCTTCACTTACATCGTCTTTTGTGCCAGAGATCATGATGTCATCAATATAATGAAACATAGTGACTTTCAAATTCAGGGTATTTAAATCTCAGGCAATCAGTCCATGACAAATCATTGGAGAATGAAGATAGCTTTGCGAAAGGACAGTGAAAGTGTACTGGCGGCTGTCCCACACCATAGCAAATTTTTCTTGACATTCTAGTCTGTAAAAATCGAAAAGAAAGCATTAGCCAGGTCAATCACAGCATGATATTCTCCTACCTCTTTAGCAATTTTCTCAACAATTGAGATCATATCTGGTACAGCTGACATCAGTGGAGGTGCCACTTTGTTTAGACCTTTACTGGGAACACAGGAGACGAGAAAGGACTTACAGCAGGTCTAAGGATCCCTACTCTCAACAGTTCTTGAATAGTCTCCCCGATTTTTTGTGGCCTCCAGGAAGTCTGTACTGCTTGAGACAGACTGGCTTCAGTGGTAGAGGAATGTAGACAGGAGTCCATATTGCATGACCTCTCACAACAGCCTTCACCGCCCTAACCAGATACACTTTATCAGAATACCCATATGTGAATGTACCCCTTTCAGTCTGAATTGACTGGCCAATTTCACCCGTGTCCTAACTGCTGGTGTGGTTTGCCCTCCCAAACCTTCTACATAAATCAATTCTCTTTTGTGATGGGAAGGATTTCCTTGCAAAAGTGTAACTTCAGCTCCAGTATCAACTATAGCCATCAGACATGTAGGAGAAGATGACTTCCCCCACCATACAGTGAGAGCATATGGGTGGCGGTCTCCTGCTGTAAATGCCCTCACTGCAATTACAGGAGACTCACCTTCCCTTCATAAAGGATAAGGAACCTCCCAATTCCCTTTTCTGATTCTCTCTAACTCCTCCCCAGGATAAAGGGAAACCCAAGCCAGGTCCCACCACCTACACCCCCCTGATCCAACTATAGTGGGCATGTTTCAATGCAAGAAAAAATTATGCATGATGTGTAAATTTATCCAGCATGAACAAAAAAGCTTCTCTACAAAAGGAAAAACTTACCGTATAAAAGAGTTTCACAATTGCTCCAGTGATCATGTAGTACACTGTCTGACCTGACCTTGTGGCCTCCTATATGTTGGCAGAACCATCCGTCACCCCCGCCAATGGTTTGGCAAGCACAGGCGGTTCATCGAACAGGGATGTGAAGAGCAGAGTGTGCCAAGACATTTTTTGACTGAACATCAAAAGTCCACCAAAGGCCTGAAGGTGTGGGTCATAGAGGCCATCTCCGGAGGTTTGCCTGCTGCGGAGCTTTTCAAACGACTCTGCCAGCGGGAGACTTTCTGGATATATACCCTTAATTCCCTCTCGCCAGGGGGACTCAATGAGGAGTTAGACGCATACACCTTGTTATAACAGATCACACGTCCATTTCTGGTTTGTTTCTCCTTCCTCCCTTCCCCCCCACAAACTGGTCTACTAGTCGGGAGTGGTATAGTAAATATATTAATATTTCATATATATGTGTGTGTATGTATATATGTGTATGTGCAGACATATATGCATGTTGCATGATCCATCTTAAGGTGCACCCCACTTGGTATCCACACCATGAGGGGACACACACACATATACATCCCTTGTATACCAACTAGGGGGAACACAGCACCAACTTTATCTTTACTGTACATATTATTAATGCTTTACACTACAGCCTGTTCAACCTCCATCACCTCTTCATGTGTACATGCATACAACCCCCCTTTTTTTCTGTTTTACTTGCTTGGCCCTTCATACATTGTCAACCTCTTCAATAAGCTTCTATACATATAGAAGAGAACTATGCTTCAAATATTTCCATGTGTTTCATTTTTTTACATTTTTTTCCTTTTCTTTTTTTTTTTTTTTTAATTTTTTTTTATTTTATATAATTTTTTTATATATACATATATTTAATATTATTATTTTTTAAATTATATATATATATATATATATATATATATATATATATATATATATATATATATATATTGTCAATCTGAGACTGGTAACCCTTGCTTCACCTTGTCCCTTGCTATAATTTATTGTTTACTGATTGATCTGCTGGAAGTTCCAGTCCCACGGCCACACCCACATGCTCTCCATTGTGTATATATAGCTGTCCTCCTCTAGAGGGCAGCAGGCCACTAGAAGGAGCAGTCAGCTCCGAGTGCGTAGCCTTTCATCACTGTAGCCCTGATTGACAAGATTCCAGCCCTGTCTAGGTCCAATCAGACGCCGGTGACATCATTTCCTGTTCCACGGTCCATGCTGGTCTGTGTGGAGCTGCTTGGTTCCTTTGCTCCCGGAGAAACACTGTGATCCATTCCAGCCAGCTGCTCAATCCTTTCCAGCTATCCGGAACAGCGGTGGGACCCACAAAGCCGTGTGGAATGCCAGGACTGCACTTTACTTTGACGAGCATGCATCTTCTATCATCTTCTATCATCTTGTAAGTGTTTTTAATCTTATCCTATTAAAGTCATCATTTTAATACTACACTCAGGTCGGCGCCTCCCCCTCCCTGTTTTTTCCTTACATGTCTTGCAGAGTTCTGGACACACGCTGAAGGATGGCTGCCTTCCTTTTGAACCATTAATACCCCTTTCTATGGATACATCACCATCCAGCTATTACAGCCACAGATTTTCCCCCTAAGGATTACTCCATCCGGAGCACCAGATAAACACTGACTATATTGCTAGGGTAAAGAGATTTGGGTTTGGGTTCATGTTCAGTTTTGGGAATTGGTTTGGGGATCCGTTCTAATTTCTCTAATCAGTCAACCTGATGTTATCGTCACTAGGAGTAGTGTTTCTAACCCTTACAGTTCCCCCCAATAAATGTTTCCACCTCTATAGCATTTCTGCAGTAGAAATCCCATCTATCTCATCTTTAGGTACTCCTGCCTTTAATAGGTCCACCCACATTCGTTTCCTAGAGATAACTAGCCTGGTTTTCTCTTAACCTCCTGTCCTGTCCTCCCACATTCCCTTTCTTCTCTCCCACATTCCCTTTCTTCTCTGTAAGAGTTATTTTCTGTCTACGCAACACACTTCCCCACAACTAGGCTGTGGTTGTGGGGGTCTGTGGGTAGGGGGTTTATCAGAATCTTGAAGCCCCCTTTTAACCGCTTTCTGACCGCCCCATAGCAGATTTACTGCTACAGGATGGCCGCTCTGTGCAGAATCGTGCAGCCTGTGGCTTGCTCCTGCTGTGATTTTGCACAGCAGGAGCTGATTAGCAGGTCCCGTGGATCTGATCTCCACCGGGACCCGCCAATCATTCGTTACACTGACAGAATGCCAGTCTGCCTATGGTAAACAAGGCAGACTGTCATTCCGCGAGTATAGAAGACCTGGATCCTGTGTTTCTGTGAAGCAGAAAAACAGATCCATGTCTTCCAGTAGTAAAAGCACCTCCCCCACTACACTGAAACATTAGCTAGGCACACATTTAATGCTTTGATCGCCCCTGATGTTAACCCCTTCCCTGCCAGTGTCATTAATACAATGACAGTGCATATTTTTAGCACTGATCACTGTATTAGTGTTACTTGTCCCCAAAAAAGTGTCAGGTGTCCGATTTGTCCGCCACAATTTCGCAGTCCCACTATAAGTTGCTGATCACCACCATTGCTAGTAATAAAAAATTGAAAAAATATTCCATAGTTTTGTAGACGCTGTAACTTTTGCGCAAACCAATCAATATACGCTTATTGGGATTTTTTTTTTTACCAAAAATACGTAGCAGAATACGTATTGGCCTAAATTGATGAAGAAATTAGATTATTCACATCATCTATTAGCCTTTCTCTATGTATATATCTCTTATTGATGGAGGACTAAAGGATTCTCACGTGTTATTTATCTATTTGTAGATACTTGGAATGTATTGTTATCTGTTTGATCTGTTCCCAACTCCATTTTGTTCCATCACGCACAATAATTTGTGCACAGATGGCCAAAGTGTCCTGTAATGTCCTGTGTGATCTGCAGTTCCCACTGTGTCCAGCGGGGTCCGTCTGACATGGAACCATGGTTTATTTCCCCATTCGACGCAGGGGGGCCGTCCTATGCCTTCTGACACAGGTGGCCACCCCCACATGGGAGGTGCAGGTCACACTGCTAGACTGCTCCTCCCATCCTTACCGCGTCGCGGGCCTCGGTCACTGTCACGGCACCGGGCGTCTGACGTCACCGCGCCCGGCGTCCCCAATGTCGGCCGCGTCCATCACTCACATGCTACAGATGCATGGGGGCAGAGGCAGCTGCGTGCGCCGACAGCTCGGGGGGGGGTGGGGTGGTTATACAACCCGCAGCCTGACCACTCAGACACACAGGGATTGGCCGCTTGCCTCACCCCCTGACCATACATAAACCTAGCTTCAGCCTGACGCCATCATGTCCGACATCCACAAGAGACACAACTGCCCCTCTGCTGGACATTGCTTAAGCCCAGGTTATACAGGTATGTTTGTTCTTTCTCATGTTAAGGGCTGCTGTTTATGCAGCCCAGACATACCCTCACTTTTTAACACCATGCAAGGAGGGCCCCCTCCTAGGACTGCTGAGACTCTCATCTTCCCTCTCTTACAGGGTACCTAAGCAGCCTGCACAATATTGATTGCATGCATATGCAGACCTCTTCACCCCATTACCTGCCTCCCTAATCATCTCAGATAGGCTCCTGGTCTCCGTGTTGGTGTTTGTACCTATACACAACACTGCAAGCAACATTCTGAGCATAGCTGTGGCACCTGTGTTTTTCAGACAACCAGGTATGATTACCTCATTTGACTTTTTGATTTTTTGCTTTGGTTTCTAGTATGGTATCTCCATGGGGGGGGGTTTCCTGTTTCAGTGGGGGCTATATCCATGTACCCTCCCGGTCCCAACGCAAAGCCTGGCACACTAATGTGTTCCCCCTTTGTTCCCCCAGCGACTACTCCTCGCTCCCTTGACCGTGGTTACATTGATCTGGGTATTTACCACCCTCTGTGGGAGAATTTCCCCATGGGCCTCTGTAGGTCGCCCCCTGCCTGGACATCCCGGAGCCAGAATCGCGCAGGACACTAGCACCCCATCCCCCTCCTCCTGTTTTTAAGTGGATGCTAAATATCTGAGTTTCCAAGCAAAACTTTATGGTCAGTGTAAATAGAACTTTTTAAATGACATAAGTATGCATGATTTTTTTAACCTCTCATTACATTTTATGTTTACAACTGTCTTTTTAATTTATAGACGTATCCTTCATCATGGTCACAATCTTATACTCCTGAAGAAGAGTAATATCAATCTTAAACTCAAAACGTTGTTTTTTTGCTTGTTTGTATAATCACATACAACAGAGCCTAGATTGTACCCTATGTAGTGCATGTTTATTCTTTGATCAGATTTTGTGCATCCTGTATTTGTCTATTTTTGTATCCTCACTTGTCTTTATGTAGATTATGTTCATCTACTATCACCTCTAAATAAACATCTTATACTCATACCCTACACCTCTACTTACAAGAGTAGTTTACCTTTTAAAGTCCCACTAGAGGAATAATCCTTCCAGCATTCACAGGGGGGTGGTGCCACCAGGCCTGCAGACCCCCACAGCCCAGGGTTGTGGGGAAGAGGCCCTTGTCTCCATCAACATGGGGACAAGGTGCTTTGGGGTGGGGGGGCAGAGCCCCCCCACCCCAAAGCACCCCCTCAAGTTGAGGGCATGTGGCCTGGTATGATTCGGAGGAGGGGGACCTCGCTCGTCCCCTCCCTTTTCTGACCCCCTGGGCTGCATACTCGGATAAAGATCTGGTATGGATTTTGGGGGGGACCCACCTTTTTTCCTTTTTTTTTGCCAGCACCGCAAATTCTACCTCGGCTGCTCCACAAAATGGAGGAAAAGAAGAAACTGGTGATTCTCATTGCACCAAATTAGCTCAAAAAAACCTTGTACTCAGACTACTAGGAGATGACCCCTGGCCTCTTCCCAGCAGATTAGACCTGTTGTCTCAGGGCACCCTGTTCCATCCTGCTTTCAGTCACTACAGCTGTTGAAGCCCAGGTCTTGAGGGACAGAGGGTTCTCCGAGTCTGTCATTCCTACTTTGCTGAAAGCAATAAAAGCCCGTAAGTATCTACTATTGTAACCGAGGAAGAAGCACAAGCGCCAATCTGAGTGTGGTAAGTCAGGAAATTTGATGCAAGTATGAGTACTGGTACTCACAAAGGTAAAACATCAACAGGCATTGAGTACAAAAAGTGCAGGAGCGTCTGTGTGACTGGTCATTGGGAAGGCTTCTGCGATGTGGCACTCAAGAGGACTGCCAACGCTTCCTGGAGTCCTGGAACACACAGGAAGCAGACGATGACCACACTTCTGGGACGCCATGTGGAAGCAGACGTCATGTTGGCGGAGCATGCACTCCTTCTTCAGGCATAGCCAGTGCCATATTCTATGAGGGCTTATGAACAGTACAGCCGCTGCCGCTGGGTCTTAAATTCCTGTGGCTAAGAATACATTACAAATGCTATGGGCATCGAACTAAACTATATCACAGCAGATATTATCTCAGGCTATATTACAAAATTAACAACTATGTAGTTTATATGCACAATATACAGTAAAGGAAATAAGACAAATGTTGAAAAAAATACAAAATAGAAATAAACAATGAATAAAAATAAATAAAAAATAAGAGTAATAATGAAATAATAATAATAATGAGAAAAATAATAGAAAAATAAAAGAATTATAAAAGAAAAATAATGAAAAAATAAGAAAAACAGGAGAAAAAATAGATGGATGTGGAAAAAACACACTAAAAATAATAAATATATGAATAAAAAAGAAAGAAAAAAACAAAAATAATGATATTATAGATGGGGATTGTATATAGTTGGAGTAGTTAGGGGAGAGATGTAGTTATAAAGGCTTACTATACTGTTATGTGTAGCGCAAAGTGTAAGAGGCCCAGAAAGATTATAACATTATACTAAATTTATCATACTATATATATTACGCACTTACTATGGGTAAAGGAGACCTTAAGGGTCCAAAATCTTATGTGAAACATTGACAGAATGAAACCTGAATAAAAACATGATAAAAAATGAATTATTCTACAGGCTAAATGAATAAAAACATATATTATAACTTTATATATAAAAAAATATAAATATATATAGATATATAGATATATAGATCTATACAGGCAGTCCCCGAGTTACGAAAGGGTTAGGGACTGCCTGTTTGTTCTTAAGTCGGATTTGTTCGTAAGTCGGAAGCGCATGCGCAGAACGGCAGAGACGTCGTCTTCCGATGGATGTGCCTGCTGATGCCGCCGACACCGCCTCCTGTTCGTAAGTAGGAGTCGTTCGCAAGTCGGAGGTTCGTAACTCGGGGCCTCCTGTATTTCCTCATTAAGGCCTCCCTCCAGGCATGGGAGAGTCCAGGGTATAAATAAAAAAAGTTTCCCTCTGACAGACGTTTGAAACGCTCCGCCAGTGAGAATGTACCGTGGATGGACTCTATATCCCACACCCTGAGGCCTGTAGAGGATTAGTCATGATGTTTTAGAAAATGTCGGGGCACGCTATGCTTATCATCTCCTCCCTTTACAAAATGGCGGTGCTCTCCAAATCTTTTCCTCAATATACGGATAGTTCTTGCAACATAATGTAGACCACAGGGACAAATGAGGCAATAGAACACGAATTCTGTGGAACAGTTAAAGAAACTCTGGATGTGATATGTTTTACCTTTGGCCTTGAACTCTTTTTGGCCATGGGTTACATGTTTCATGCATTAAGCTAATACAATAATTCATGTTTTTATTCAGGATTCATTCTGTCAATGTTTCACATAAGATTTTGGACCCTTAAGGTCTCCATCAACCGTAGTAATTACACACACACACACACACACACACACACACATATATATCATGATAAATTTAGTATAATGTTATAACCATCTTTCTGGGCCTCTTACACTTTGCGCTACACATAACAGTATAGTAAGCCTTTATAACTACATCTGTCCCCTAACTACTCCAACTATACAATCCACATCTATAATATCATTATTTTTGTTTTTTCTTTCTTTTTTCTTTATATATTTTTTATTATTTTTAGTGTGTCTTTTCCATACCCATTTAATATTAGTATTTTTTCTCCTGTTTTTCTCATATTTCTTTTATTTTTCTATTTTTCTTTTTATTATTTTTCTCATTATTATTTACATTCCTATTTTTATTTCATTATTACTCTTATTTTATATTTATTTTTATTCATTTTTGTTTATTTCTATTTTTAGTCATTTTTCATCATTTGTCCTTTTTCTTTTACTGTATATTTGGCATATAAACTACATAGTTGTTAATTTTGGAATATAGCCTGAGATAATATCTGCTGTGATACAGTTTAGTTCAATCCCAATAGCAATTGTAATGTAATCATAGGCGCGGAACTTTAAGACCCAGTGACAGTACTGCTCATAAGCCCTCATGCAATATGGCACGGGCTAGGCCTGAAGGAGGAGTGCATGCTCCGCAAACACGTCTCCTGTTTCCACATCACGTCCCAGGAGTGGCATCATCATCAAATCCATCGAATTCCAGGACTCCAGGAAGCATTGGCACCCACTGGCGCAGTCCTTTCGAGTGCCACACCACAGAAGCCTTCCCGATGACTAGTCCCACAGACGCTCTTGCACTTTATGTGCTCAATGCCTATTGATGTTTTACTATTGTAAAAACATCAATTGTTTCAAATCCACTGGCGTCATTCTCACTTGTTGAAACCCTTCAACCCTCAAGGTATATCTCAAATTGGGTCCTCCTTACGGTACCCTTTGCTTTCTTGGGATCTCAGTCTGGTTTTCTCTGACCTTTAGAAAACATTCTTTGAACCCATCAGAGAAATCTTAGATGATCTCTCCTTCAAAGTGTCCTCCTTGGTTGCTATCACGTCTTTCAGACAAGTCCTAAGTACTAAAGTGGTATCACCCCTCAATGAAGACATAGTTCTTCCATCAAAGCACCTAAAGCAGGAAATTGCTCTCCATTGTCTGAGTGTCTGAATGTAGTCAAAGCCATCAGAGTCTACCTTAAAGCCACAGCTTCTTTTCCAATAATTTGTATTGCAAAGTTTTACATGGTATACAAAGGCATAAACAATGTCAAATAACTGTCAAAGAGCAGAAGCTTCCTCCAATACAATCATAGGCCATCCCATAGTAATCGAAGAGCAGCCAAATCAAGAAGAATTTGACGTAACGTTCAGGCTCTACCTAATAGAGCAACCATATGTCTAAGGCTATGAGCCTAGAGGTATCAGCAACTGGTTACAAAAGTAAGATCAAAAACTAAATGTGAAGTAACAGTTCAATAAATTGTAGGTCACTCATAGCCAATTACATGGAGAGGTAGGGGTACATCATTGTCAGGAGGGCCACTGGATTATGGGGGGATTTTAGAGGGTATAATTTGCATGCCGTGTACCACAAACGGAGGGGTGTGATAGGGAGGGGTTTAAGACTGCCCAACACTTCTTCGTGGGGAGCAACATTAAGAGATCCAGGGGGATAGTCGGACTTGCCTGTGCCTCAAGTCAGACCCAGTCAGGCTTGTACGTCTCAGCATAAATTTGATACAGCTGGACCAATTGGGCTGCTCTATAATAACGCAAAAAGTGGGGGACTCCCAGCCCGCCTAGCTATTTGGATATATACAGAGTGGAGCGGGCACCTGCCTAACACCATTTTTCCAAATAAATGTATAAATCAGAGATTGCAACTTTTGGAAATATACAGATGGAACTGGGATCGGGAGAGACGGAATGTAAGATATAATATTTGAGGTAGAACTGTCATCTTAACTGACACTATTCTACCCATCCAGGAAAGATTGTTGGCTTACCAGTTTTTCAGGTCACGTTCAATAGAGTTATAGAGGGGAGCATAATTAACCCTATACAACATTGCAATATCAGAAGTCAGTTTAACACCAAGATAAGTTAGCACCTGCGTACACCATTTAAAAGAGGACATCTGTATCGATCCCAGGACTAGAGCCACAGCTTCTATTAGGAAGACATACTCCCTATCCATGCTACCACAGGCTCACGCAAACTATTTCCTGGGCATTCTGGCACCAGGCCTCTGTTGCTCTGCTTTTTAAGGGCACCACCTAATCTTCTCTCCATGCCTTTTTTTAAGTTTTACCTAGTGGATATACAATCTTGTGCATTTGCAGCTTTCGTCCACAATGTTCTTGCAGCTGCACTATTGGGTTGGTTGAGCCTTGTTGCTGTTGGGACTTTTGGCACAGTTCTGTTTGCCTGATTGTTGTCTTGGTTGTTGCCCACTCTTCTCATTCATTGCTTGGAGACATCCCAGGGTCTGTGAAAACTTTGCCTTTGTCCTGTACTGTATGATTTAGATAAGAGGAATTCATACATATCTGCAAATTCCATATCTTATCGTACAGGACACAGGTCATGCTCCTTTCTCTTCCTGGGTTACTGCATTACTTGCTAATAAACTTACAGGGTGGAGTAGGGTTAGATGGAGGGGCCCACAGTGTATATCATCAAATGTTTGCCAATGTCTAATCACCTAAAGGTACCAGCCTGTAACCCAGGATCTATGAATATCAAGTCTGTGTCTTGTGCTGTACTTCAAGATATGGAAATCAAAACATAAGTCAAAATTCCTTTTGTTTTGATTTAGATCTTGCCAAAAACTGATGTCTGCCTTTGCCATCTCAAATGGTTTATTCAACACTCCCAGTTATTCTCTGGCACTACAGAACACCACCTACCTATGTTGGGGGGCATTAAAAGACCACTGGACAGGGCTGACAACAATCTTTGCAATGTTAGTCAGCAAAGGCACTGCATTGTCAGCCCATAGCAGGACAACAGGAGCTGGGTACTTTAAATGCCAGGGACAAAAGTTGTTTTTTTCTTTAGAAAGGTCTTCAGAAGAACATGGAGAAATGTATATGTACTGTATTACAGCGATGTATTGCACAGGTTTTTTTTTTATTTTCCCCTGGCACATTCTTTAAACATAAGGCAGGTTTTTCATATATTTGGAATGTGTCAACTTGGGTTTCTTTGGTTTATAAGTTTTGGTTTATTGAACTACAGGAACTTACAGAAGCATTTTTGGAACATCTTTGGAAGAAACTGCAGAATCCAAATAACCCTGCAGTAATCAGACAAACAGCTGCAAGTTATATTGGGAGTTTCCTGTCTCGAGCCAAATTTATTCCTTTGGTGTAAGTCATGCATACTAAATTCCTAAACATTCAGCAAAGATTAGCAACATGAGTAATTTCAGTTGTTGTAAATATTTTCCATTTATTAGTTCTGTGTGCAAAAATCTTTTTGTGATACTAACTCTAGAAACAGTAGTGTAGGCCAGTCATTTTTTTTCCACATAGGTGTCATGTCAAAAATATACAAGTATTGTAGTATTAATGCATTAGATGTACTTAAATTTAGTCTTTTTTTTTTTTTTTTAATTATTTATTTGTGAAATGATAGGATAATATTAAATTTAGTCTTTAACATCTGTTAGCAGAAAAGATACATACATATGTTTTTTATTTTTCATATTTCATATTTTTGTTTTATGCCTTGATCTCTTAGTTAACTGGTTGCACAGTTACATTGACAACCAATGTACAAGTATTGTAGTACTAATGCATCAGATGTACCTAAATTTAGTCTTTTAAAGGATAAGTTCACTTTTTTTTCTAAATGCCAGCTCCCCTATGTACCAATATTGCATTCATGTACTTTTTTTGCAAAAATATCAAAGCTTTCCATTGAATCTACAGACACATACTTCACTTGTCCTCATCCATGTTTCCAAATGTATCCATTAGTAATGCCTTACTTTCTGGTCAAACTATGGGTCATAATACAGGAAGGAGTTGATCAGCTGACCTCATTATCACACACCCTGCATCATCCACCCTCCTACCTACCCATCCATTCCCAGCTGCATGTTTTTTTAAATGAAATGCAATCAATCAGTTAGATAGATTGAACCACCGTGGAAAAACCCAAATTTTGTTGCCAACATCCCTTAAATTTAGAACAGAAAAATAGAAAGTACCCCCCGGTACCATGGGACTTTAAGGGCAAACTCAAATTATTGAATTAATTTACTATAAAAGTATACAGTTTATTCATACACAATTAAAAACATTGGTGCATACATTACCATATGTATCAAAGAGGCTCATGTATGGCTGGTTATTGATGTAACAGTCGCTTCCCGTTATGACCGATGCGTTTCAGGAGCAAATGTATATCCCTTCTTTAGGGATATTTAAAGAGAGAAGATCATAGATTTAGGACACTCAACATCACAGCCCGCAGTAGACTCATCACAAGTAAAAGCAACCAATAGTAAGTCTGTATCCCCTAGAAGTATATCCCCAGAGAGATGGGGGCTACCAAAGCCTTGAATGCTCCTCACAATGATCCCAGAGCATAGCCAATTTGAGCCATCAGGTGGGGAGTGTAAAAATGGAAAGAAAGAAGGTCACGGCTGGTGAGGAGTATGGTAGTTAACATCAATAGTGATGTCTGCCCACACCTTAACTGTTTCAAAAAACAGAAGCGTTCCCACGCTCTACTGTCAAATTGAGCAGCTAATGGAGCCTCATTGTTCTTGTGTTATTGACCAATTTCACTTTCAGGCCCCATTCACATTAACAGAGTGGGAGCACACATTTTGTGGCTCGTTTTTCCTGTGACACGCATAGGGCAGCCCATTGATTTCAATGGGATGCACTACATGTGTCTTATGGGACATTTGGGCATTTTTGTGGGTTGCTTGCTTTTTACTGTGCCGTATGCTGTTTGCTTCTGTGTTTGGTGTGCCGTTAACAATTAATGGCACTGAAAGCGCAACTAGGTAATTTTAGATGTATAAAGGTGGCCATACACTGTACAATCTCTTTTAGTTTTACCAAATTTAGGAAATGCCAATCTAGCCAATCACTCTGTATCCAATCAGGCAGGCCCTTGCACTACATAATTGATGGCAGATATTAAGGGGATTGTACAATCAGATTGTATAGTGTATGGCCATCTTTATACACCTAAAATTAATAGTTGCGCTTTCAGTGCTGTTAATTGTTAATGGGACACCAAACACAGAAGCGCAAACACATTTTTCCATGTGAAAAAATGAGTGGAAAATGCGCACAGTAAAAAACATTCAACCCACAAAACGCCAAAATGTCCCATAAGCCACATGTAGTGTAGCCAATTGAAATCAGTGGCAAGCCCTATGCGTGTTACAGGAAAAACAAGACACAAAACGTTCTCTCCCACTATGCTAGATGTGAATGGGCCCTGAAAGTGAAATTGGTGCGTTAGCACAAGAACAATGAGACTCCATTCACATCTCTGTGCGTTTCCTTGCATTTCAGTAATGCACTGCACCAACAATCACAATAAAAACCGAATCAAGCTCCGCTCTAAAAAATAGTTCTAATACTCTTTGGGGGTATAGCCCCTTGCTAAAAAAAAAAAAAAAACGCATGTGGGAATGAAAGTTCCCGCTATGGTCAACTCCTTCCTGTGTCATGACCTATAGTCTGACCAGGAAGTAAGGCAAAAGCAATGGATACATTTGGAAACATGGATGAGGACAAGTGAAGCAAGTGTCTGTAGATTTAAAGGAAAGATTTGATATTTTTGCAAAAAAAGTACATGAATGCTATATTGGTATATAGGGGAGCTGGAATTTACAAGAAAAAAAAAGGTGAACAAAGGAGAACTTATCCTTTAACACCTGTTAGCAGAAAAGGTACATACATATGTTTTTTTTTTCATACAGTATATTTGTTTTTTAGGACTGTGAAGGCCTGCCTTGATCTCTTAGTTAACTGGTTGCACAGTTACATTGACAACCAAGATGCTGGAAGTAGGGCTTTTTGTGATGTTACATCCCATGGACCATTTTATGCTGTTTGCCAGGCAGTTTTCTATACGGTGATCTTTCGGCATAAGCAGCTTCTAGATGGAAACTTGCGGATAGGTACTAAAAACCTCTGTATTTTCAGTTGTTCTTTCATTGCATATGTTATATACAGCAAGGGCAGCTCATACATCAAGACATGACCTGTTAAACTTTAAATTTGTCTTGAAATTATTACAGTACGGTATTACAGTACCTCACATGGTTAGTACAGTAGCTCTGACCGGAGCTGACAGTTTATTTTTAGTGCTGACAGGTCACATTCTACTTGTGGATACTTTGTTACAAACTATACAAAAACTTGAACAGTGATTAGCATAATATAAATAAATATAAATACAATGTGTTGAAAAGTCTGCTGTGAAAGTCTAATTGGAGACCTCCCGGAATACAAATCCAAAAGTTAGTTCACCATTTGTTCTTGTGAAATAATAAACAAACAAAAATATGCGGAAAAAGGTGGTGAAAAAATAGAGTGAAAAATATATTAAAACAGATATATTCAATAAATATGTAGTTGGTAACAATTATAAAAGGATTACAATTGTGTGGATTCCCATACACCTTACTTGAAAAGGTGATTCCTTTGCAGGTTAGAAGATACCTCTTATCTGTGTTTAAACAAGGCTTACTGAGTCTGGGTTAATCAGCAGAGGATAGGCTTACATCCACCAGCTAGGATCATCTAATCTCCACTTCTCCTGTTCATATGGCACATAACTTCTACTAAATAAAGTTAACAAAGAGCCCAATAGATCCACTCGCATGATGAGTAGATAGGGAGAAGTAGCCTGTCAGCGCTTGTCAGTGTGAAGCCTGCAGTGATCCTGAATAGCAGCAGCACGGAGGAACACAAAAGGCAGTGATTTCTACTGACCATACATCAGTGAAATGCGATCTAGATCTTTTACATCATCTGAGTGGATCTATTGGGCTCCTTGTTAACTTTATTTAGTAGAAGTTATGTGCGCAATGGTCTTGTCCCACTTTTGTATTTCATGTGGGGGAAAGCATATGAACAGGAGAAGTGGAGATTAGATGATCCTAGCTGGTGGATGTAAGCCTATCCTCTGCTGATTAACCCAGCCTTGTTTAAACACAGATAAGAGGTATCTTCTAACCTGCAAAGGAATCACCTTTTCAAGTAAGGTGTATGGGAATCCACACAATTGTAATCCTTTTATAATTGTTACCAACTACATATTTATTGAATATATCTGTTTTAATATATTTTTCACTCTATTTTTTCACCACCTTTTTCCACATATTTTTGTTTGTTTATTTTTTCACAAGAACAAATGGTGAACTAACTTTTGGATTTGTATTCTGGGAGGTCTCCAATTAGACTTTCACAGCAGACTTTTCAACACATTGTATTTATATTTATTTATATTATGCTAATCACTGTTCAAGTTTTTGTATAATTTGTAACAAAGTATCCACAAGTAGAATGTGACCTGTCAGCACATTGAATAGTAGGATATCCTATAGATATTACAAGCGCATCACTTTATCTATTTCATTATTTATAAGTGGGGTGTCACTGAATGATTGCAGCTGCAGTATCTGGATATTTTAACTCTTTTTTTATATATCAGTTTTTTTATATATTAGTTTATTTATTCATTTTTTACACTTTGTACAACATTTTACAGTTTTATATATTCACTTTAACGCTTGAGTACCTTAACACTTTTATTTTTAGTGCAAACCGCTGGATTGCACGAAAAAAAAAAACTGTAGTTTGTACCCGGCTTTATACTCTAAAGTCAGCCATATATGGTGTGATTTTCTTTCCTGCAACCGCGGATTCCCCCCTGTCAACACTGACTGTGTGAATCACTGTGTTGTATTCTCCCGGGGGGGGGGGGGGGGGGGGTTAGCCGCGCCAGAGAACACACAGTGATTATTGTCAGTGGCTATAATCACGTAAAAAATCCGACAGGCTAGTTTATACCCAAGTTAATTGATCAATCAACTTGGGTACAATCAGCCTGCCTATATGTGGTTCGAATCTCAGCTAGTCCCTGCTAAACTGTCCAAGATTCGAACTATGGCCGGATTAACTCATTTTGCAGTAATCACATGCTGGGGAGGAGTACGGTGAATGAACATAGTAAGACCCGATCTGATTGTTCGTTCCTCTCTTGTTTGCCCTTTCTTAGTCTATATCCTCTCCAAAAAAAAAAAGAGACAGAGCAATTGATTTTGATAACAAACCATAATCCAAATCCTAGCAAATTTCCAAAACATTGGCTTCATTAGGAGAAGTAAAAGGGTCCAACATGATAATTGTTGTGCACACCAAGTGATAAATTATCACCGATGCATCTAGGGGTCCACAACTGGTTAAACTATTGGAGTAAAATCATCTCACGAGCATAATTAAAATAACACAATACCTTTACATGCTAAATCTATACCCAGCTTACACAGGGTATATAAGAAAATTCTTAATGTATGTCAGGGCAAAAAAAAAAACACACACATAGTACATCTCTTCAATACATACACATCTCCCAAACGTTTTATCCTATTAAAGACCCTGTAAGTACAGAAAAATTCCTGATGATCTGCCAGACATGTACTCAACTCCTAAAACCTGCCATTCAAACACGCTCATTCAAATCTTTATGGACCTTGCTTTGTGTACTGGTCCAAATCATTTGGTGGAGGGGGTGGGAGGGTTATGGTGTGGTGGTGTTTTTCAGGGGTTGGCCCCTTAGTTCCAGTGAAGGGAACTCTTAAGGCGTCAGCATACCAAGAAATTTTGGATAATTTCATGCTCCCAACTTTGTGGGAACAGTTAGTAGATGGCCCCTTCCTGTTCCAACATGACTGCGCACCAGTGCACAAAGCAAGGTCCATAAAGACATGAATGGGCGAGTTTGGGGTGGAGGAACTTGACTGGCCTGCACAGAGTCCTGACACCTTTTGAATTAGAGTGGAGACTGCGAGCCTTCCAACATCAGTGCCTAACCTCACCAATGCACTTCTGGAAGAATGGTCAAACATTCCCATAGACATACTCCTAAACCTTGTAGACAGAAGAGTTGAAGCTGTTATAGCTGCAATGGGTGAGGCCAACTCAATATTGAACCATACGGACTAAGACGCCTTTAAAGTTTATGTGCATGTAAAGGCAGGTGTCCCAATACTTTTGACAATATAGTTTATCTCCATATGGTTGTGTAGGGTTGTAAAGGCAGAAGGTTTTTTTTTTTTTATCTTGATGCATTGTATGCATTAAGATAAAAATCCCCTGGGTGCAGCAGCCCCCCTAAAACTTACCTGAGGTCCCTCTCTGTCCAGAGATGTCTCAGAGTCCTTTTGGCCATCCGAGATTCTCCTTCCTGTTTGGCTAAGACACAGCAGTGGCGCCATTGGCTCCTGCTGCTGTCAGTCGGCTAGCCAATCAGGGAAGAGAGGGGGTGGGGCCGGGTCAGGGCTCCATGCCTGAATGGGCACAGGGAGCTGTGACTCAGCTCGGGTGCCCCCATAGAAAGCTGCTTGCTGTGGGGGCACTGAGGAGGGGCCAGGATCACAGAAGAGGGACCTGAGAAGAGGAGGATCCGGGCTGCTCTTTGCAAATCCACTGCAACAGAGCAGGTAAGTATACCATGTTTGTTAATTTTTATAGGGAAAAAAACAAGCCTTTACAATCACTTTAACCAGTTGCTGCCCACCCACCTTTACATGATGGAGGGACAGCGCGGCTCTCGTTCTGGGTGGATGTCATATGAGGGCGCACCCGAATGCCTGATCCTGCATGCCCCCCCGGGGGGCATGCAGCGTGGCTAGCGCAGCCGCACCGTGTTGCTAGGACAAGCCACGGCCCTGATCTCTGTTAAGAGCCGCTAACGTGGCTCTTTAACCATGTGATCGGCTGTGTCCAATCGCAGCCAGTCACATGAAAATACAGGAAGTGCCGGTAATCAGCTCTCATCGCCTCACACTGACACTGAGTGTGTGGCGAGGAGAGATGATCAGCAGCATTTTCTCGCAGGGGACAACAAGATAATCAGGACACTAATCAGGACATTAAGCGCAACCAGTGCCAGCAATCAGTGCCCATTAGTGATGCCAGTCAGTAGTGCCCACCAGTGCTGCCTATCAGTGCCCATAAGTGTGGCATATTAGTGCCTCCTCATCAGTGCCCATCAGTGCAGCCTCATCAGCGCACATCAGTGAAAGAGAAAAATTACTTATTTACAAAATTTACTGACAGAAACTAAGAAAAACTTTTTTTTTCCAAATTTTCTGTCTTTTTTTTTTGTAAAAAATAAAAAACCCAGCAGTGATTAAATACCACCAAAAGAGAGCGCTATTTTTGTGAAGAAAATGTTAAAAGTTTCACATGGTTACAGTGTTGCATGAATGCACAATTGTCATTCAATGTGTGACAGTGCTGAAAGCTGTAAAATGGCCTGGGCAGGAAGGGTGTGAAAGTGCCCTGTATTGAGGTGATCAAGAGCTGTTAGAAAAGTATTCAGTAAATTGGACTGCTTTCTATAGATGCAATCGTAGCACTGCTTATTGCTTGACTTAATTGAGGTTGTTTTTATATTATATATGCTACTCTTAATAAATATATTCACGCATTAATGGAATAATGAAAAAAAGCCAGACTTTCTTGTTGTAGATTAAAGAATGGCAGTTGGAAAATTAAAAAAAAAAAATACTTCCCAGTAAATGCTGGGAAGAAATTACATTATTTTTCCCAGCATTCACTGGGGAGAACTCCATACCTCCTGGGTATATGCTTTGCTTCTAGAAAAATGAACATTGAGCCTAAAGCCTCGTACACGTGATCGGATTTTCCGCCGGGAATTGTGTGAAGACAGACTGTTGGCCTAAAATCCGACCGTTTGTACGCTCCATCAGACAATTGTTGATGGATTTTCCACGGACAAATGTTGAATGGCAGGCTTATAAATTTTCCACGGACAACGGTCTGTTGTCAGATTTTCCGATCGTGTGTACACAAGTCCGTCAGACAAAAGTCCAAAGTACAATCAATGCGCACCAAACACAACATTAGCAGAAGGTGCCCAAAAGGTGGTGCTAAAGAGCTGAAAAGCCACGTAGTACGTCACTACGTTCGTGTTTGTTGGCCGAAAAAACGTATGCCGTTTGTATGCAAGACAAGTTCATGGCCAATGCCCTTCGGACAAAAGTCTGATGTTTTGTCTGTGGAAAATTCGATCGTGTGTACGAGGCTTTAGGGTACAGCTTCTTCTAGTAGCTATACTCCCTATACATAATAAATAAGGGTAGTTTTACTTAGTGGTGATAGGAGGTAGGACATCTCTCCAGGGCCGGACTGGGAATAAAAACCAGCCATGGAAATTTTTTAATACCGGCCCCATAGCATTATTATACCAGCCCTACAGCATAACGTAATTTTCTTGTTCATAAATATAAACCATGCACTTTAAAGCACATTTGAAGAGTGTATTATATATAGCAGGGATCTCCAAACTACGGCCCTCCAGCTGTTGTGGAACAACATGTCCCATGATTTTATATAGATACGACAGATATAAAAGCACATAGGGCTTTTTTTATATATATATATATATATATATATATATATATATATATATATATATATATATATATATATAAAAATTCCAGTTACAAGTGGAGCAGTCATTAAAGGGGACCCCAGGAACTCTGTAAATGTGGGGGTGACCAGAGACAACTTTCCGCAGACAAAATACAATACAATAAGGTAAGGGGGGTTACTGATGAAAAGGGGAAACCTTTATATCAGTGCCCCCTTACATTATTGTATTCACTCCTCCCTTACATCACTGAGCCCCCCTCAGATTGGCCTGGCGGCGCTGTCACGAATCTGCTCTCAGGTGCAAGAGAACAATGCAGCCTCACCCGTGCCCATCAAATGCAGCCTCATCCGTGCCCACCAAATGCAGCCTCATCCGTGCCCACCAAATGCAGCCTCATCCTTGCCGACCAAATACCAGTATCAGTGCCCACCAAATGCAGCTTCATCAGTGCCCATCAAATGCAGCCTACCAGTGCCCATCAAATGCAGCCTACCAGCGCCCATCAAATTGAATTTACCAGTGCCCATCAAATGCAGCCTCATCAGTGCCCACCAAATGCAGCTTACCAGTGCCCATCAAATGCAGTCTCATCAGTGTCCATCAAATGCAGCCTCATCAGTGCCCATCAAATGCAGCTTATCAGTGCCCACCAAATGCTGCCCACCAGTGCAGTACCCACCAAATGTAGCCCACCAGTGCAGTGCCCACCAAATGCAGCCTACCAGTGCCTGGAACACGATCTCCTGCTGTGTAATGGAGCTTGGATTTTAATCGACCCCCCGGGCGGCCACGGTAACAAAGTCCCGCCTCCTAGACACAAGTCACACTAATTCAATTTCCCGGCATTGGATCTGTGTTCCGTCAATCACAGAAGCCGGTCTAGGAGGTGGGACTTTGTTACAGCGCGGCCAAACAATTCAGACCCCAGCTCCATGACACAGCTCCGCTGTGTGTTGCAACATGCAAGAAGAGTTTCGGCACCCGGGCGAATCAACCCTGGCCGCTGCAGCCACAGCTCAAAGTGGCCCCAGGGCAGGTGGCCTATTGGGAAGTTTCCCAGTAGGCCAGTCCGGCCCAGCATCTCTCTGCATCTCTGCTGGATCATGACGCTGAAGATTTCTTCACTAATATGTATTATGATCTATTACAATTATCAGTTTGAGGTTGTTTTTGCTATATATGCCAAGTCCAAAAAATGAAGCTTAACATTCTGATCTTTCTGTTTGTGATTTGGAAAGGTTTGGCATACCTACAAGCTCTGAACTTTGAACGAATTGTTATGTGTCAGCTGAACCCACTAAAGATATGCCTTCCCACAGTGGTTAATTTTTTTGCTGCCATTACTAGGTAAGTACAACTCTGCATCTTGTTTCTGCATATATACTTGTCCATATACATGTCCCATCTCGTTCAGGCAAAAGACAAAAATAAAAATTGCATCCTCAAATCCCTAAACCCGCAGTTGACAAAAAAGCAAAATATCCTTATAAAGCGTATTTCAGTTTGCTTCCACAGGATCCAACTTCTTCCTAAACCACTAAGGGAACTGAATACTCCTGCCTCCTGCCTCCTGCACTCTGGACAGCATAACGCCTGGACTCTGCACTTTACATTACATACGCCTACACACTGTGCATTACACATTCCTGACACATGTACTCTGTACATTACATACTCCTTCACTCGGTGTATTACATACCCCTGACACCTGCACTCTGCATTACGTGCTCCTGATCACTGCATTCTATGTGTTACCTACTCCGCTAAACTGAATTATTTTTCTCCAGATTAAGGTGTGTGTGTGTGTGTGTGTGGGGGGGGGGGGGGTTGTAAACACTTTGTATAAATCAAACAACATAAATCAAAACTATCAAACTGGATGCAAAATTGTTCACTTTTAGGCCCTGACACCATACCTATCAACATTCTTGAACTAAGGACCATTTGTCTATGCCTGCTGCAGTGGACTAATCAGCTCCATTGTCGACCAATAAGGGTTAATTTGGACAATGCCACAGCTATGGCATACATAAATCATCAGTCTGAAGTTCACATTCCTGGAGTAGACAGTTAAGAGGTAGAATACCTTGGTCGCCACTCCTGGATGCAGTGGAATGGTCTCTTCACTCTGTGGTGCACCAGGACATCTTTCACCTTTGGGGGATACTGGTCTGATCTGTTGGCATCTCGCTGCAAAAACAAAGTTGACAGGTTCATCGCCAGTATCAGGATCCCTTGGATGTCTTCACAGTGGACACACTGGTGACTGTAGATCAGTTCCAGCTGATATATAGCTTCTCTCTGCTATGGATTCTCCTTTGACGGCTTCTGGGGATCAAGATGAAGTTCAGTCCGGTGATTTTGTTGACACCAATTTCACCCAGAAGGACTTTATACTCTGGCATTCTCTGCTCCTGGGAGAAACTCTGTGTGCACTTTCCGGTCAACCCAACCTGCTGTCTCAAGAGTCAGTTTGCCATCCTTTTTCATGGTCGCTGGCTTGATATCTTGGCTGTTGAAACCCAAGAATTTCTCTCCAGGGGTTCCTCTGATTCAATTCTTATGCTGTGTAAAACTAGGAAATCAACTTCTCAGAAGGTCTATCATACTTGGAAAGCTTATTTTACGTGGTGGGAGGTGTGGAAAGTTTACCACTAGATGTATCTTTTTATAATCCCTTGGCTGACCTTACTGGTAAGTTGCTGTTTCTTGTGGCTGTTGCGTCTGTGAGATTGGTCTTGGAACTCGCAGCCTTGTTCTTCATAAAGACAAGGTGGTTTTGAGACCTTGAGTCTCCTTTCTCTTTCAGAAGGTTTCTCCTTACCACTTTAATGTTGTCCTGCCCTCTCTTTGTCCAGCCCCAAAGCATCTCAAAGAGATTTCTCTCTCGGTCACTGCTGAATCACGCATTCTCTGTTTATCTTCCCCAAGGGCTGTCTTGCGTCTTGTTCCACCATTTCTAGGTGGATTAGGCAGGTTATCTCTAAGGCTACACCTTTAAAGCTAGGAATCCTCCGTTTCCTGTTAATACTTACTTGACTTGCTCAGCCATTACCTCTTGGATTTTCAGTACCAGTTGTCTTAGCCACCTGGTCTTCTGCTTACAAAAGTTTTACCAGGCATACATTCAGGTCTCTGCTGACACCAGTTTCGGCAGTAAGGTAGTTCAAGCCGTTCTTTAAGTTGGGAACCCGATATCCTTGTTTTGGGCCTGTTGTCATCGAATGATGTGTTGCCAAACCCTCAGTTATATTTCTTGGGGACATCCAGTGGTCTTGATTATTGGAAGTCTGTGATCTGTACTGTGCAATTAACTACTTTAGCCCCAGAAGAATTGGCCCCTTAAAGACCAGAGCACTTTTTACAATTTGGCACTGCACTGCTTTAACCAGTAATTGCACGGTCATGCAATGCTGTACCCAAACTAACTTGGCGTCCTTTTTTTCCGACAAATAGAGCTTTCTTTTGATGGTATTTGATAGCCTCTGCGGTTTTTATTTTTTGCGATTGGCCCCTTAAAGACCAGAGCACTTTTTACAATTTGGCACTGCGCTGCTTTAACCGGTAATTGCACGGTCATGCAATGCTGTACCCAAACTAAATTTGCGTCCTTTTTTTCCGACAAATAGAGCTTTCTTTTGATGGTATTTGATTGCCTCTGCGGTTTTTATTTTTTGCGATAAAAACGGAAAAAGACCAAAAATGTTGAAAAAAAATTATATTTTCTACTTTTTGTTATAAAAAAATCCAATAAACTCAATTTTAGTCATACATTTAGGCCAAAATGTATTCAGCCACATGTCTTTGGTAAAAAAAATGGCAATAAGCGTATACTGGTTTGCGCAAAAGTTATAGCGTCTACAAACTAGGATACGTTTTCTGGAATTTACGCAGCTTTTAGTTTATGACTGCCTATCTCATTTCTTGAGGTGCTAAAATGGCAGGGCAGTACAACCCCCCCCCCCCCAAAATTACCCCGTTTTGGAAAGTAGACACCCCAAGGTGAGTATTTTGCAGCTCTCATTTGTTTTTGAAAATGAAGAAAGAAAAGGAAAATTATTTTTTTTTATTTTTTCAATTTTCAAAACGTTGTGACAAAAAACGAGATCTGTAAAATACTCAACATGCCTTTCAGCAAATAGCTTGGGGTGTCTACTTTCCAAAATGGGGTCATTTGGGGGGGGTTTGTGCTATCTTGGCATTTCATGCCCTCCGAAACTGTGATAGGCAGTGAGGAGTGAAATCAAAAATTTACGCCCTTAGAAAGCCTGAAGGAGGTGATTGGTTTTCAGGGTCCTGTATACGGTTAGACTGCCAAAAAGTCTCACACATGTGGTATCCTTGTACTCAGGAGAAGCAGCAGAATGTATTTTGGGTTGTAATTTCACATATGCCCATGGCATGTTTGAGCAATATATCATTTGGTGACAACTTTGTGCAAAAAAAAAAAAAAAAAGTTTGTAAACTTGTAAACCAATCACCGCTTTCAGGCTTTCTAAGGGCATAAAATGGTGATTTTACTCCTCACTACCTATCACAGTTACGGAGGCCCTGAAATGTCAAGATAGCACAAACCCTCCACACTCCTCTCCTGTACATATCGCCCTCTGTCATACCCTCCAGGGGAGGAGTATGGAGGGTATTACAGTGGGTAGTATGTACAGGAGAGGAGTGTTGGAGGTAGTACAGTGGGCGGTATGTACAGGAGTAAAAAAAAATCACGCCCACCAAAAGGCCTCCACATCCATTATTTTATATTATAATTAAAACTAAAATTAAATTTATCAGGAAGTCAGATTTACATGCAACAGCACCCCTACTCCACATCAAGAGCCCCCCCCTTAACAGCAGGAGCTCCATACTTGCCATCAGGAGCCCCCTTTCACATCGTGAGCCCCCTAATTAACCTCAAGAGTCTCCTTTTACATCCCCCCTTTACATTAGGAGTCCCCCTTTGCGTCAGCAGTCAATACCTATGTCAGAAGACCCCTTTAACCACAGAGTCCCACTTTCAATAGCCTCCTACTGAACATCAGCTCTCTCCCTTTATGCCAGATTCCATCTTTACATCAGAAGTCTCCCCTTCACATTAGGAGTTCTCCCGCGGCTTTGGGTCTTCTAGCCCCTATGCGTGTGCCCGTGTCCTCCTCCTTCGTGTGAGTGCCCAAGTCCGGCCCTGGAACATACACAGGCTGGTGAGGTTAACAAGCAACCCCCTGGCCCTAACCTTCACCACCACCAGCGGCTGCTCGACAGCCTACAAATTTTTGCACCCCAAAATTATCTTTTCCAGAATCAGTGGGAGCCCTGAGATTGTCACTTGCCACCAGATGCAGCATGCCACCGTCGCCTGCCACTAGGTGCAGCATGTCACTTGCCACCGTCGCCTGCCGCTAGATTCAGCGTGTCACTTTCCACCTTCGCCTGCCGCTAGATACAGCGTGTCACTTACCACCATGGCCTGCCGCTAGATGCAGCATGTCACATGCCACCGTAGCCTGCCGCTAGATGCAGCGTGTCACTTGCCACCGTCGCCTGCCGCTAGATGCAGCATGTCACTTGCCACCTTTGCCTGCTGCCAGATGCAGCGTGTCACTTGCCCCAGTCGCCTGCCACCAGATGCAGTGTGCCACTTGCCACCTTTGCCTGCCGCCAGATGCAGCGTGTTACTTGCCACCTTTGCCTGCCGCCAGATGCAGCGTGTCACTTGCCACCTTTGCCTGCCACCAGATGCAGCGTGTCACTTGCCACCCTTTGCCTGCCACCAGATGCAGCGTGTCACTTGCCACCTTTGCCTGCCACCAGATGCAGCGTGTCACTTGACACCTTCGCTTGCTGCCAGATGCAGCGTGTCACTTGCCACCTTTGCCTGCTACCAGATGCAGCATGTCACTTGCCACCTTCGCCTGCTGCCAGATGCAGAGTGTCACTTGCCACAGTTGCCTGCCGCCAGATGCAGCGTGTCACTTGCCACTGTCTCCTGCGTCCAGATGCAGCATGTCGCTTGCCACCTTTGCCTGCCACCAGTAGCAGCGTGTCACTTGCCACCTTCGCCTGTTGCCAGATGCAACATGTCATTTTCAACCGTCACCTGCTGCCAGATGCAGAGTGTCACTTGCCACCTATATCCTGGCTCTTTCTCCCTCCCTTTCAGTTGGGCATGTTGAGGGCTGCAGTTTTCCTCTTAGGATTACTGGGGCTTGCCAGTCCTCGGAACTACATGTCCCATGATTCTCTTTTGTGCTACTTTTTTTTTTCCTGCTCAGTAGGAAGGAGAGGGCGCCGCTCCCCACTCCCGAGTACAGAAGGATGAGGAAGAGAGGGAGGGAGAAAGAAGAGCCCACAGCTGCTCTCTCCACACAGAGACACAGCCACTCCCCCAGCTGCTGACCAAAGGAAGGAGGGGAAAAGGGTGGAAAACAGAGAGCCCTCTCCTTACAGCGGCGGCTCGAGCGGGGGGGAGCACAGTTTCTCTTGGAAGTAGGATCTGCAGCACCTGAGCTTCGGCACCCCCCCTCTGCCTTAGCTCGTGGCGCCTGGGCACGGGGCACCCAGTGCACCCACCCAGGATCGGCCCTCAGGAGAAGCAGCAGAATGTATTTTGGGGTGTAATTCCACATATAACAATGCCATGTTTGAACAAGATATCATTTAGTGACAACTTTGTGTAAAAAAAAAAAAAAAATAAATTGTTATTTTCCCAAAACTTGTGGCAAAATATAAAATATTCCATGGACTCAACATGCCTCTCAGCAAATAGCTTGAAGTGTCTACTTTCCAAAATGGAGTCATTTAAGGGGGTTTTGTGCTATCTTGACATTTCATGGCCTCCGAAACTGTGATGGGTAGTGAGGAAGTGAAATCACCATTTTACGCCCTTAGAAAGCCTGAAGGCGGCGATTGGTTTTTGGGGTCTTGTACATGGCTAGGCTCCCAAAAAGTCTCACACGTGGTATCCCCGTACTCAGGAGAAGCAGCAGAATGTATTTTGGGGTGTAATTTCACATATGCCCATGCCACAATATATCAGTTAGTGACAACTTGGTGTAAAAAAAATATATATATTTTCCTGAAACTTGTGGCAAAAAAATAAAATATTCCATGGACTCAATATGCCCATAGAATAGCTTGGGGTGTCTACGTTCCAAAAAGGGGTCATTTGGGGGGATTTGAACTGTCCTGGCATTTTATGCACAACATTAAAAGCTTATGTCACACATCACCCACTCTTCTAACCACTTGAAGACAAAGCCCTTTCTGACACTTTTTGTTTACATGAATTTTTTTTTTTGCTAGAAAATTACTTTGAACCCCCAAACATTATATCTTTTTTTAAAGCAAATGCCCTACAGATTAAAATGGTGGGTGTTTCATTTTTTTTTCACACAGTATTTGCGCAGCGATTTTTCAAAGGCAATTTTGTTTGGAAAAAAAAAACACTTTTTAATTTTAATGCACTAAAACACACTATATTGCCTAAATGTTTGATGAAATAAAAAAGATGATCTTAGGCTGAGTACATGGATACCAAACACGACATGCTTTAAAATTGCGCACAAACGTGCAGCGGCGACAAACTACAAACATTTTTAAAAGCCTTTAAAAGCCTTTACAGGTTACCACTTTAGATTTACAGAGGAGGTCTACTGCTAAAATTACTGCCCTCAATCTGATGTTCTGGGTGATACCTCACATCCATTGTACAGTTGCTAAAATGCTTTCCAAATTTCCCAATGGTGCTGTCTATAAGTCATGAAATGCTCGTAGTTCAATTGAGAAAGTATCAACACATAGTGGTAATGTGGATACACGTACAGTACTAGGTGCCACGTCCTGGAATCATTGTATTCGTAGAAATAGGTTTGGGCTTTGGACTTTTTAGGCACAATAATCACTAAAGTATATTAAAAAATTGAATTTATTCAAAATTTGGTTAAAAAACGAGAATAAAAAGAGGACAGATACAGGAATCAGTTCATAGAACCACAATTACGCACTCCATACATAACTCTATATTGTAAAGATAAATCATATGAAAATGGAATACCAATCCTTCCACCATGACGTTATTATGTAGTTATAAAGGAGCTTTGCAGTTGATAGTAATCGGTGTCTAAAACTTGTTCAACATGTTGCACGCCAAAGCGCTTCTTCAGGAGCATAGAACAGATTACTGAAATATACAAAACATCCAATAAATATAACTCAAATAAACTATCTAAGAAGACAGTAACCAAATAGTAACAACACATTGCGAATTTGATATCAATGCTATGGGAGCCCACCAGATGGCGCCGATCAAGCAAGGCCCAGATAGTATTCATACACTATGGGGGCGTATGTAACATGATGGTAATGTAAGTAAATGATAGTGATTGTACTTAAATCAGTGGGGAAATGTGACTGCTTATGCGAAGACATTGGGGGGGGGGAGAAGGTGGGATCAAGAAGGGAGAAGAAGAAAGGGAAGGGAATTGGGAAGGAAGAGAGGAAAGATGGGGAAAATAAAGCCAGAGCTAAGGAGGGCAGAAAAGAAATTGATAGAAAGATAATTAACAAGCTGGTGTGAAGGTATATTCCAATAAATATTGGGTAGTAATGCATAGACAGTTCATATGTGATTATGTTAATTGTGTTAGATAAACATAATAATGTTTGATATTATGTGCATAAAAGGCCACTTAAAAATGTCCTGTATTAACCTGCCGAGCTCTAATGGGTTGTGGTGTATGTGTCATATGAGTGAAAGCTGCGATACATCTGTCACTTAGATGAAAACACAAAACAGTGATGGTGTTAGTAAAGTAACCTTAGTGGCTGATGTTGATGAATTATTCTGACAACTGGCACAGAATATATAGCATTAGAATATTAAAAAGTAACTGTAGGTGTTAGGTATGGATTTTAGAAATAATCTATATAATTTATATAACCAACTGGAAATCATGCCAGTAAGTACCAGTAGGGATAATTAATTTAAAAGTAAATTACACTTACCATTCTCGTGCTAATGAAGTAGAAAAATATATATATAAACCACGAATAATTGATAAAACAATATCCACTATATGTCTTGGAATTCAATCAGTATATTGCTAGAGCCTTCCAACAAGACATGTAGCCAAAAAGGACAATTATATCGGCCAAAGGCGGAGAGGGGAGTGTGGTCCGCTAGTTATCCACATAGATTGGTCTATGTATGTCAGATATTCAATCAGCCTCGCTTGTGTACGGTGTCAAGGGGTGATTCGGTATCCAAAACGTTTAGCTGTAGTACCGAACCTATTATAATACAAACAGGCAGAGCATGTAATAATTATTTGGTAAAGGTACCATGGTGTAGATTAACTGTATTGTTTAAAAGAATCTCCTGGTGGGGAGAGAAAAAGAAAAACAAAGGAGAGGGGTGGTAGTGGCCAAATAGAAAAAGTGTCAAGATAGCACAGTCAGATATAGGTACTGACTCATGTATAGACATGTATCCACTTCCATGCAGGCACATACCTGTTAGCGCTTCAGCATAGATAAACGCAGTGTGGCCTGAGATGGCATCCACACAGTCGCTCGGGTAGAGAGCAACTGCGGTGTAGAGCATGGGTAAAGGAATGCTGAGTGGCGTCTCTTGTACACACGCCCCGCTTGTAGTCACCAATCGGGAACGCCGATGTGATGTCATCCAAGCCAGCCGCCGGGTGCATACCGCGCATGCATGGAAACCACCCGACGCGTGAGACAGGGAGAGACGGTTGCAGCCCCAGGTATACCGGAAGAGCCAGTAATACCATAGTGCGCCTAACGCCCTAGTGAGGGGGCGTGGCGCTGAGCGGCCACATAGTGCTGAAAATGAACCAGGGCAATGCAGGGTGCACCTCTCGTGAGCTGCCAGAACAACACTGATACCAGGATCACAGTTAAAGTAAATCTGTACATAGCTTTGTAAGCAGGCCAAATTCAATGTCTTCGCATAAGCAGTCACATTTCCCCACTGATTTAACAGTGGGGAAATATTCTAGAATTAACGTATTTTTCACTCCACAGAATATGTTAACGGCGGTTAAAGAGGTGGCTATAGGGAGTATCACATGGTCAGACCATGCCCCTGTTTCACTGACATTAACTATGAATGAGTATTCCTCTGACAAGAGGAGACAGTGGCGATTGAATGAGAGTTTGATGGAAGATAAGATGGTGGTTGAGGACGTTATTAAGGAATTGCAGTATTATTTTCAATATAATACTGTAGAGTAGACAGATGCAGGGACAACATGGGAAGCGCACAAAACGGTAATAAGAGGGGTACTCATTAGGCATGGTTCCAGAATAAAAAAGGAAAGGGAGGCCCAATTGACCCAATTACTGACAGATATACAGATGTTAGAGACCCAACATAAACAGAACACGAGGTGTACGGGGGAGACAGAACTCCTTAAATTGCGTAGACAAGTGACAGAGTTACTTCAACATAGAGCTAAGGCAGCACTTCAGAGATGCCGGAAATATTATTCTGAAACAGGAGACAAATGCGGCCGTTCACTGGCTAGAGCTTTACAGGAACAGAGGACTCAATCCTATGTCCCCCGCTTAGTGGACCCCGAAAGTAGAATAGTTACACCTTCCCTCCCAGATTGTCTGGACTTTCCGTAGATTTGACCAATCTTTATATAATTTGCCTACCAGATCACAACCTCAAAATATCATGGAGGAATATATTTCCCTTTTCAGGTATTTCTCAATTGACAGAGCAGATTTGAGAAGAGTTGGACTATATTACCTTAGAGGAATTGCAAGAGGCCATCAGGACATCCAAACCCGAGAAAGCTCCGGGTCCGGATGGCTTTACACATAAATACTACCAGACATTTTTCCCTCAGTTGGGTAAGCAGATGGTACAGACATTTAATGCAATGGGACACGGGACAGGATTTACTCCAGAAACCCTGAAAGCACATATCACCGTTATTCCAAAGGAGGATAAGGACCCATCAATATGTGGCAGCTATCGCCCCATTTCATTATTGAATGTAGATCTTAAGTTATTTACAAAAATATTAGCTACACGTATACAACCACATCTGACTGCATTAGTACACCCAGACCAATTGGTCTTTTATGTTCTCAGTCCTACGATATGTGGGTGTAGGGGTGAGGATGGTAGGGTGGATCTCAAGCATATACATAAGGCCGGAAGCACAAATAAAAGCAAATGGAGTTCTATCTGAACCTTTTTCTATCTCTAATGGCACCCGCCAAGGGTGCCCTTTATCACCACTCCTTTTTGATATCACCTTAGAGCCATTTCTTTGTAAGGTCAGGCAAAACCTGGATATTAGGGGGTTAATAACGGGATATTTACATCATAAAGTATCCGCATATGCGGATGATCTTTTATTCTGCCTTACTAATCCTGTTATATCTATGCCGAACCTACTAAGAGAATTGGACCAATATGGTGCACTGTCCAATTTAAAAATTAATATGTCCAAGTCAGGGGCAACGGGTGTATCTATGACTACGACTCAAATTAACGCTTTAAAAATTCATTTTAAGTTTAGATGGACCTATACGGGCATCAAATACCTGGGCACGTTGATTCCACCTAAATTGGACCAAACCTTTGAGTTGAATTTCCTGCCTCTACTGAGTAGAGTGAAAGTTTTACTCTCTATATGGCATCAGGGCCTTTTCTCTTGGTTCGGTAGATGTAACATAATAGAAATGTCAGTATTGCCTAAATTTTCCTATCTTTTTCAAACTCTACCCATTCACATACCCCTAGAATTCTTTAACCACTTCCCTACCCGCGTATGTACATATGACGTCCACAGATGGGATTTCCCATCCTGGGTGGACGTCATATGACGGCCTCGGGTTCCCGGCTGCCTAGGGGGCGCGCGCCCGCCGCATTGCTCGGGTCCCAGTGTGTGTGCCCGGCGGCCGCGATGTCCGCCGGGCACCCGCGATTGCCCGTTGACCGGGCCGGACCGTGGATCTCTGTGTGTAAACACAGAGATCCACGTCCTGTCAGCTCAGAGGAGCGGGATCTGTGTTCCCAGAACGGAGGAACACGGATCGGTCTCCTCCCCTTGAGCGTCCCCTCCCCCTACAGTTAGAAGCATTCCCTAGGAAACACATTTAACCCCTCCCCGCCCCCTAGTGGTTAACCCCTTCACTGCCTGTCACATTTACACAGTAATTAATGCAATTTTATAGCAGTGATCACTGTATAAATGTGAATGGTCCCAAAAATGTGTCAAAAGTGTCCGATGTGTCCGCCATAATGTCACAGTCACGAAAAAAAATTGCGATCGCCACTATTACTAGTAAAAAAAAAAAATAAATATATTTTTTTTAAAAATTCCATAAACCTATCCCATATTTTATAGACGCTATAACTTTTGCGCAAACCAATCAATATACGCTTATTGCAATTTTTTTTACCAAAAATATGTAGAAGAATACGTATCAGCCGAAACTGAGGAAAAAATTAGTTTTTTTTTTTTTAAATTGGGATATTTATTATAGCAAAAAGTAAAAAATATTGTGTTTTTTTCAAAATTGTCGCTCTTCTTTTGTTTATAGCGCAAAATATAAAAACCGCAGAGGTGATCAAATACCACCAAAAGAAAGCTCTATTTGTGGGAAAAAAAAGGACATCAATTTTGTTTGAGTACAACGTCGCACGACCGCACAATTGTCATTTAAAGTGCGACAGCGCTGAAAACTAAAAATTGGTCTGGGAAGGAAGGGGGTGAAAATGCCCTGTATTGAACCGGTTAAACAGACTAATAAGATGATAACTGAATTCATTTGGGCCCATAAAAGGCCCAGAATTCAACGCCGTTTAATGACAATGCCTAAACAATATGGGGGGGTAGCGGTACCCGATATGCAGAAATATTATCAGGCGACTCATATGGCACGACTAGTAGACTGGTATAGGCATGCAAGCTTTAAAATATGTCCAAAAATCGAGCAATCACAGTGTGAGGTCCCATTGCGTCGTGCGGTTTGGTGCTTTGGAGACCTGAGTTCAGCTCTCAAAAAGCACCCAACCTTGGGCCCTACCCTGCGTATTTGCTCCTGAATATGTTCCACCACTTTATTATCATCTGTCAACTCCCCCTGTACCCCATTGTAGGGAATCCTCGTTTCCCTCCGGGACTACAGGAGGGACCCTTCAGGAAACTTTCAGACTCAGTGTTTTCAGGCCTCCAATTTTATACAAATAGCGACTGGGACATGGCCCTCATTACCTGAACTAACCTCATCCAACGACCGTTTCTGTCTTGATTTCTGGAGTGGAGCCCAGTTGCGACATTTCCTTAACACTCTCCCACCTCCAGACAGATTTCAATGAACATTGACACCCTTAGAACAACGGGGGATGGGGCCTTGCTCTCACTTAATTTCGCAAATGTATGCACTACTGGTTGCCCCCCAAGAGGATTATGTCCCTCCATATATAAGGAAGTGGGAAATGACATTAGACAGGACGTTCACCCAGGCACAACATAGGCAGATAGTAAATCTTGTGTTGAAATCTTCAATATCCACAAGAATCCAAGAAACTAATTTTAAAATAATGACAAGATGGTACCATACACCCTCATTACTTAATAAATTCTTTCCGGAGATCCCGGACAAATGTTGGAGGTGTCAGGAGGAAAGAGGGACTCTACTCCACGTTCTTTGGTCCTGCCCAAAACTGGAGTACTTCTGGAGGGAGATACGGTGGATAGCACAGAAATTTACTGAGTATAACCTCCCAGAAGATCCAGCCCTATTTTTGTTACATGTCTCAAAAATACCGGGGGAAACATATAGTAAATTAATTTTGCACCATCTTATTAACACAGCTAGATCATGTATCGTACGGCAGTGGAGAGATACGTACCCTCCCACAATTCTTACATGGGTCACACGAACTGAAGAGGATAATAGGATGGAGGATTTGTTATTATCGGCTCACAATCGAAAGGAGACATATTTAGAAGCTTGGGGCCAATGGAATACATTTAAATTCTCGGAGGAAGGGAGTTCCCTATTTGCTCCTGAGGGTATTTGAAAAAGGGAGGAGTGTGGGGCCTTGGGGGTGACCTCACTTCCATGGATGATGGTATAGTAAACTCGCCTTTTCCTCGGTACATCTTCCCTCCAACTCCGCCTCCCTCTCCCCTATCAGTGTTGTTTTTTTTTCTTCTTCTTCTTCTTCTTCTTCTTCTCTCTTTCTATCTTTTTTCTCCTTTTTTTTTTTTTTCTTCTTCTTCTTCTCTCTTTCTATCTTTTTTCTCCTTTTTTTTTTTTTTTTTTTTTTTAGGAATTCTTTCCCTCATGGGGCTTCTTTCTTACTTTCTCCTTTTGCCTCTTCAGATATGTAGAGGTTTTTCTTCTTAGTAAAGTATGTTGTCAGGGCATACAAGAGAAGCAGGTCTAACGGAAGAGAGAATGGGGACTATCTCAAATAACTAGTTATTGTTTTTTCTGTAGATGTATTAAAGATGGGAGTAATGCTGTTAATTGGAGTTTGAATGGATTTGTTGGAACTCATATGATTGGTGGAATAATGAAATTGTTTATTTCTCTATATGTATGACAACTAAAATAAAATAAAATAAAAAATTAAAAAAGTTCCAGGGTTGTTGCGGAAATGCAAACAGCAAACATTTAAAAACCCTCTGCAGTCCTCAGTATCACCACCATATTTTTCAGGCAGGGGAAGTTTGGGTGGTACAGAAGAGGTAGGTTGGATTGGAGCAGGAGTCTGGACCGTTGCAGAAGTACCAGGCAAGCAAGATTTAAGCATAGTACAAAGTTCATCTAACTTGGTGTCCAGGGAAGAAAGATGCTGTTCATGAGCTCCAATCAATTGTCCCTGACGTGAAATCGCCTTATCAATCTCAGCAGGGTCCACTGCCATTGTGGCCCATTTGTAATGTAAGGTACCCGTGATAGGCAGTGTCCGAAGTGGAGCCTGTATGCTGAGGATTCAGGTGAAAACTTAGTCAGGCAGATCAGATTGGCAACAGATCAGGCAAAGCGCTCCACGTTTGAAATCCAGACTCTGGTCAGGCAGGCAAAGGTTACACATGAGCTGGCGGTGAAGTACAAAATCAGCAGGTTAGAGAGTAGTCAAGAATTCAGGCAGAAGTTCATATACGGTATTCAAAGTCACAAAGCAGTCACCCAGGGAGCTAGTCCACCCAAACGGGCACTGAGAGATAGGAAGTGCTGCTATTTATGGGCTGCTTTGATTGTAGATTGTCCACAGCTGGCAGCAGCATAACTCCAGAGCTCTTCTGTGGCAGTACAAGTAAGACTGCAGCTGTGGGACCAGGAACATCCCAGTTCGAATACACCCAGGTACATGACAGGAAGGTCTTAAATACGGAAACCGTAATAGGTTTTCAATCTCTGGCAAGGGCCAACTGGGGATTAGCGCGATGAATTGACCGGCATACAAATTGCTTTGGTCCACAAAAGATCTATAGAGATCTTCCGCGAAAAACAGCGAATAAAAATCAAGTGACGTAAAATCAACTGTTGAAATGTGTAGGCCTCTTCACTAGCGTACTTTTGGACATTGTGACCTCTAAATTTACTGGTACAACTAGTGAAACGTACAGTAAACACTACCAAAAAAACTGTTAGCATTCGCAGGGATCAGGCCTGACTCTGCAAACGCTGCAGTTATGTGTTTTGTAAGTGACAGTGATTGATTGATACTACACTTGGCTGGGCAGAGGAGCTAAACGCAGGTGCTAGCAGGTATCTGAGCTGATCCCGCTAAAGCTGCGTTTTTGGAAACCCTAAACTACTGGGGAAGCTAGTATAGATCTGATCAGATCAAATATATTGATCCATTCAGACACTATCCTACTAAGGAAGGTGTATGGTGCGTGCGTGGGTGTTAGCGCTACTGGCACTAATCTGACGCTGCCTGGGACCGACGCAGACCCTAACTGATGCAAAAACCGCCGGGCGTTCAGGGGGTTAAACCTTTATTCAGCAATATATGGCGGGTACCCTGACGCTATAAAAACCTGACAGTGACAGTAACTTGCTAACTAGCGTCACCCGTGACACTAAACACAGCGATCAGAAAAGAGATCTGTACACTATATTAGTGACATTGGTGACGGGTGAAAGGGTTAACTGGGGGGTGATCAAGGGGTTAAACCTTTATTGGGGGGGTCCCTAGACCTATCTGGGCCTACTACTAAGCCCTAATGCTGATTAGTGTCCCAAATGACACCATTACAGTGATCAAAGAAAAATATGAAAACTGCACTTGGTGACAGTGTGGCAGGGAGTGAAGGGGTTAACTGGTGGGGCGATCGGGGGGTGAAAAGTGTGCCTATGTGTACTGTGTCAGTGTAGTGTTGGTGCCACTCACGTTTGGATGTCCTCTCTCCTCTCTCTGGAATGAAAAAGAATTCCAGAGAGGGACATGACATCACTTCCTCTGCCTGTGTTTACACTTACAGGCAGGGAACAGTCCCCCATTCACCAGAACCGATCACCAGGTCCAGGTCAGAAATCATTGGCCTGGGCCTGGAGACTGATCGATTCTGAAGCAAATCCGATCACCGCGTGTGCCCCCGCGCCCGACGTACAGCTACGACGCCTTACCCAATGGCAGGGCCGCTGATAAGCCAGTACAACTGGCCCTGTTGTACCAGGCCTGGCCAGCAGGGGGAGCCTGGGCAGCTTCACAGACTGTTCAGTGTAGAAAAAAAAAAAAGTTCTAATTTACACCCCCACTAACCCGCTGCTACTAGTAAGCATTTTTTTTTAATTGCGAGCGCATGTCTATTCCGTGTCCGGCGCCCGATCTGCATGTTTTCTGGCTGCTGACAGGTGAAGTCCCGGCTGCCTATTCCCTTCCCTGGCGGAATGATCCTCCTTCACTCAGCTCCACACTCAGCAGCCAAGAACGAGAGAGGCAGCAGCCGTGGCAGGGAGAAGCAACTGACAGGGAGCAGAAGGAACTGGATTTATCAGTGGTCGAAGAGCACATATAAGCTGCAGTTTTAATACATTTTTTTTTAAGCAAACGAATTTGTTTTGCCCACAGGTTTATGTGTTTTTTTTTTAACTGTACTGCAGCATTGTGGCATGGAGGAGGGGTCCTAAGTAAATAATGATTTTTTTTGAGAGACCCCGTCATGTAGCAAAACACTTGTGTAAGCCTACATACTGTATCTGTATCTTCTGGCAGTTATATTGACTATGCCGCATGCTCTAATATAATGCATGTGAATAACCAGTGTACATTTACAAAGTAAGACATGGTCAACTCTTGACATCATTAACCCCTTCCCACCCATCTCAGCCCTTTCAATGAATCTTAAAGTGGAGTTCCAGCCGCAATTTTTTTTTTTAAAGTCGGCAGCTACAAACACTGTTGCTGCTGACTTTTAATAAGGACACTTACCTGTCCAGGGAGCCTGCAATGTTGGTACCCCGAGGTCGATCCATCCATCCATCGGATCAGGTGCAGGCACCGCCATTGTAACTAGCCGGTTTCCTACTGCACATGCGCAAGCGGGGTCTGGGGCGGAGCCAGGGGTGGAGTTGAGGGTGGGGCTAAAGGGGGCCCTGTCAGGTAGGCTGTACAGGGCCCCGTGATTTCTATCGGCAGCCCTGTCCAGGGGAGCCAAGCTGCCGCAGTGTAACTGCAGCGGCTGGTCCGGAACAGGTTAAGAAATATATTTTTTATTTACCTGTAAAATCCATTTCTTGGAATACAATGCAGGACACAGGTTACCCTTCCCTCTGTCCTGATGTTTTCCTCTCACTGATAAAAAAAACTGAGGATTTCTGGGAGTGGGATGGTCCTAACAACTTTGTTTTACTAATGCCTAAGGCTGGTAGCATATAACCCATGGTCTTGATTAATAGAAGCTTGTGTCCGGTAATGTACTTCTAGAAAGGGATTTTACAGGTAAGTAAAAAATACTTAATTTTACAGTGCCGCAGACCCAGAAGTGCAGAATCACGTACCTGTACATGATTCCATGCACAGGAGCCACCGCCCCACAGTAAATGTATGTGGGCCGGACGGCAAGAAATTAAATGATATATTTTCTTTTCTAGAAATGAAAGGAAACATGGTGACAGTTATGACAAAAGCTATTTTCTGTTGATTTTGAGCTCACAAAAAATGTAAAGGACAGGCCACAGTGTTTTTGTTTTTTTTTTTGTTTTTTTGGTTTTTTTTGTTTTTTTATAATTTTTTTTCTTTGTCTGGAGTCAAACAATACCAGATTTGCTTGTTTTGGAGAAATTATATTGTGTGGAAATATTGGAGTAAATATTAGGTTTTATTTAGAAAGCTTTTTTTTCATACCATGGCATGACAGCAAAAAAATATATTAAAATACCCTAACAATTGCACCATTTTTGAACAGAAAACAGCCTGAAGTGTCTGAATCTTTGTAATTAGCACTTGTAATTAACAGTTTTCTATTAGGATTACCTTATCTACTTGTCTACTGGAGCAATTTTTCACATACAGTGGAACCTAGGTTTGCGAGTAACGCGGTTAACGAGCGTTTTGCAAACCGAGCACTGTATTTCTAAAATTCCTAACTCGGTTTGCGAGTGTTGTCTCGCAAAACGAGCAGGATTCAGGCCAAAAGCGGTGTGCTGTACTCCTGGAACGAATTATGCTCGTAATCCGAGGTACCACTGTACATGCTAAATATCTGCATTTTATTGCTAGAGAATTACTTAGAACCCCCAAAAATATATTTTCTGAAAGCAGAGGCCCTGGACAATAAAGTGGTGACTGTTGTAATTTTGTCACACAATATTTGCACAGTGGTTTATCAAATGCAATTATTAAGGAAAATATATACTTACAGTAGCAGGAAAAGCATGTGAACCCCTTGGAATTAACTGGTTTTTGCAGTAATATGCTATAAACGCTTAATCCACAAATTGATGTCTGTTGGCTTTGAAAATAGTATATGTACCTGGATAGAAAACTGGATATAGGGGCTCGCCCAAAGGATGGTGATAATGTATTTTCTGAATGGTCTGCAGTTATAAATGGGGTACCCCAGTGCTCTGTCCTGGGACCAATTCTGTTTAAAGCTTAATTCCAACTTTTGATACACATTACATAGTTCGTTTGGGCCAAGTTGGCCCAAACAAATTGTGTCCCTCAACATGTGAGGCCGCTGTATAAACTGTATGTAGCTAAAGCTACATACAGCATACCACACTGTGTTCTGAGTTACCTATCTGGGTAGTCTATCTGATCGGCGCTCAGCCTTTCAGAGAAATGAATACAGGGAATGACAGCTTCAAAACCTGAAGAGATTAAATTCTCATCATTTCCGGCTCAATTCCTCACAGAAGAGATCGGGAAACAGATCTTTCTCTATTTCCTGTGTGCACAACTGACCTGACCACTTACAGCTGTTCCTGGTGGAACAGGAGAGTCCGCAAACAGCAGCAGGAGGGGGGCCCTTCCAATCGCTGTAAAAGTGATTGCGCAGCTGTAAAGCCACTTAGATCACTTTCACTTGAAAGGTGTTTGCTGGCTTTAAAAAAAATTGTATCAGCATCATGGCTGCAGCTGTCCTGCTATAACCGCATGCTGCCCAGTATATATACATAGGCAAGGCAGCAAGCGACTAAATAAAAAAAATGTTGTTTCTAGTTATTTATTTTTTTAGTTTCTTGCATATATAAGTAGGTACTGATGCTATAAAATACTTTATACTACTTCTCTCATACATGAAAACACCACATATGTGTCTTAGTCACACGTGTCTTAGCTCCCATACACACTATTAGATTTTCTGCAGATTTTTGCCTTCAGATTTACCAAAACCATGTAGTGCAAGGGTCTGCCTGATTGCATACAAATTGAAACTCTTAAGGTTTGACCTCATATTATATGGTTATGGTAAATCTGAAGACAAAAATCTGCAGAAAATCTAATAGTGTATATGGGGTCTTATGCCGCGTACACACGGTCGGACTTTTCGTCTACAAAAGTCCGACAGCCTGTCCGACAGACTTCCGACGTACCTTCGGCGGACTTGCGGCAGACTTTCTTACGAACGGACTTGCCTACACACGACCACACAAAAGTCCGACGGATTCGTACGTGATGACGTACACCGGACTAAAATAAGGAAGTTCATAGCCAGTAGCCAATAGCTGCCCTAGCATGGGTTTTTGTCCGTCGGACTAGCACACAGACGAGCGGATTTCGGGGTCCGTCGTACTTACGACGTAAAGATTTGAAGCATGTTTCAAATCTAAAGTCCGTCGGATTTGAGGCTAAAAAAGTCCGTTGAAAGTCCGGAGAAGCCCACACACGATCGGATTACCAGCCAGCTTTAGTCCGTCAGCGTCCGTTGGACTTTTGTAGACGAAAAGTCCGACCGTGTGTACGCGGCATTAGTCTTAGCGGAAATATGGCGGAGCCCAGAAACAACAAAGTGCACGTGGCAGGACCCCAGAAATTACCCCAAATGACTGTAATTAGAAAAGTAGACCCCTTCAAGGTTTTATACAAGAGGAATATCTTGGACTTTGAACCTGAACTTTTAAAATGTACTTGGCAGCTAAATTAGGGAAAAAAATTGAATACAAATTTTTCAACAAGTGTAAATTCAATGATACAGAAACTAGAACTATGGGTGGAACTTTAGTGAAGGCACTAGTCCATACAGGTTTTAATAAAACATACAAAAGTCTTCATCAGGGGGTTCTTTTAAACAATGCAATGAACAGATTTTAAATTAGATTGCAGTATAGGTATGTGCAGACACCAGGATATCTCCAGGAGTTCCAACAGCCAGAGAACAATTCAAGGAACATCTTTGGGACCTACATGTCTGACACATACAAGATCTGATACATCCATTACTAAATATTTACCAAGCATCTATTACATGTTAGGTTACTGTCCCTTGAATTGTCATAACACGTAGGGTTGCCCACTCTCCTGGGTTCCAGTGCCTCTTGAATAGAGGTTCTTCTACTTTGCTTTACCTGCATTCGTTGTCTGTATGAATTTTCATCTGGACGTTGTTTTTAACCTCATATGCAATAAACTTTTGTATGTTTGGGGGCGCATGCGCGGCGCGATGCGGGAAGGACGTGAGTAATCTCAGCTCCGTCCGACCCGGCTAGAGCGGGCTGAATAACCGGAGCCAAACGAACACTACGCTGCCGAAAACATTCCATACCCCTCGGGGAACCTTCCGTGAATGCCGGTAAGAAAAACCGGGCATTTTGGCTGCTCACAACACCACCTTCCCCACTATCTTCTGAACGCTGCAGGCAAACAGGCCAGGAAGATGTCCCAAGATGGCGCCGGCACACACGCGGCTGCAATGAAACAGCTCTCTAATCCATCCATCCACCCTCTCAACAATGGGAACTGTGAGTACTCATCCCCATTATCTAAAGCTGATCTGGATGCCAGCCTTACCACAATTTTTGATAAGCTGGTTAATAAAATAGAGAGCGAAGTGCATAAAGATACCACGGCCCTATCTCAGGAGATAGCCAATATAGGAAGCCGCACAGACATATTAGAAACCAAACACGATGAACTTTCACTTGCTCATAAAGATTTAAGAAAGGACTGCGAGTCTTTGGCTGATAGCTTTGCCTTTATGCAAGCACAAGTAGATTTGGATAATAGGAACAGACGCCACAACATCAGACTGCGAGGTGTCCCTGAAACTGTCACTGATCTGATACGGTTTCCAAGATCTTCCATAATCTTCTCCCTGACAAACCAATGTCAGCATTTACATGGGACCGTATACACAGAGCCTTGCGCCCCAAACCCCCACCTGATAGACCACCAAGAGATATCATCATGTGCATGAAAGACTTTCTTATCAAAGAAGAAATCATGCGTGCTTCCAGAACCTCCCCAAACATTGCTTTCGAAGGCTTTCCTTTCAAGCTTACAATTCCACATAATGGCTCCACATACACGGTGTACAATGTAATCGAAGGCAAAGAATTACTCGTTAAACTGGGCCTACTTGATCCGGAACCTCCGAATTGATTTCCTTCCACTCCAAGACCCTCCCCAATCTGGTCAACCCCGTCTTCCAGACGCAACACAGTTGAACAAAGAAGATGGCGTCAACCTTTCCAGAACCAAGCCACTTGATCACTTTATTTAATCGATGTTCCTCTCTTCATAAGGTTCTATTTGATTCCTAGTCCTACCCTGACAGAATTTTTGTTTCTTCTATGCCATTCCTCATTTGGATGGATCATTTTAAGCCCAGACCTTCACTTCATTTTGCCATTCTTTGAACTTCCCTTTCAAATGGAACTGGGACATCATCGAGATCATTAAGAATCTAAATAGAAGAATAAAAGTTCCACAACCCCTTCCCAAATCCTCTCCCTCCCCCCTTCCTCCTCCCCCCCCTACCCTCCCTCCCCTTTCCCCCTACCCACTCCCCCATTTCCCCCTACCCACTCCCCCATTTTTGCCTTTTTTTTTTTTCCTAATAACTATCACTAAATTGTCTAAATTGGTAGATAACTCTGTTGTTACACTAACCCCTCTGGTTGGCATTTAATAGTTTTTGTTCCAGTTTATTCAATTAGCCTGCTAAGTCCGTCGTTGCTGGATTGTCCCCCCACCTGCCTAGGCGGTTAACTGCTGCATCCTTAATTTGGAGGATGTCGCACTTGATTGCGTTCGCAGGATCAGGACATGTTTGTCCTCTTGAATCAAGTTTAAAAGTTAGTGACAAGATATTTCTTGTCCCTTTGTTTTTGTTATTTTATTTTGCAGTATTTACCAATTTCATTTTTTTGGATGATACTATTTCTAGATTAGAAAATTCCACTTGACAATCCAATTTTGTATTCTTTTCTGTTTCAATTATTCATGCTTTAAATACAGTATACATATTATGATAATATTTCTACAAATATGGTATAAAATGTCACACTCACTTAAAATGCCAAACATGAATCCCCCTTTATACACTCACATGCTTCTCACCTATACACCACTTTGTGGATATATGATTGTCTTTTTCCATAAGCAGAACTCCCTACACGTAACCAATGGGCCTTAAAGTCATATCCCATAATGTTCATGGTTTTAACTCACCTCACAAAAGGAAAAAGGCCTTTCAACACTACAAAAGAATAGGCGCAGATGTTATCCTTATAGAGGAAACTAAATTTTTCTTCCTCTAAACACCCAAACTATTTTGACAAAACATACAATCAATTTTAATATACCACATACCACAACAAAACTCGTGGTGTTGCTATCTTTATACGTAACACTATTATTTTTGACATACAACGTATATATAAAGATTCAGATAGCCGCTATATCATTATCAAAGGCCAGATAAATAATAAAGAAATCACTATAGCATCAATCTATGCCCCTAATGAATCTCAATCTACCTTCTTCCAGCGCTTCTTTGAATCTCTAGATAAATTTAGCTCTTCCCATTTAATTATAGGTGGGGACTTTAACCTAACATCACACCCAGCCCTAGACAGAAGTAAAATTTCCCCATCCACCAAAGCTTTCTCTAAATCTTTGAACCGATCCCTTAATAAGTTTCAACTTATAGACTCCTGGAGAGCGCATAATATAGGCGCAAAGGTTTATACACATTACTCACATCCCCATGATGTCTATGCTAGACTAGATTATATATACTGTACACCTATACTGTTAGCTAACTCCTCTAAAGTTATTATACACCCATGCCCCTGGTCGGACCATGACATTACATCATTTGAAACTTCACACATAGGTCTCACACTCTCCCCCCTACAACTGGAGATTAAATGATACAATCCTAACTGATGCCTCAATGACACAGGCGCCATTTCAACACAAATTGAGAATTATTTTACAGACAATGTCAATGATGAAACTCCTCCCACTATGCTTTGGGTGGCACATAAAGCAGTCCTAAGAGGCCATCTAATTAGTCTTGCTGCAAACAGAAATAGACAAAGACTCGCGGACATCAAAAGTCTTACCAAAGACCTAAATGACTTATATCATAAATTACAAGAAGCTCCATCACAAGAAATTACCAAACAAATAAAGGACAAACGTAAAGCTTTGGATGTTATACTTTCAGCAAACACAGAGAAATCATTAAGATTTTCCAAAGCTAAATTTCTATTACATAGCAACTCCCCCTCATCTATGTTTGCCAAAAAACTTAATCATGAACACAAACCCCCACACACATATAAACTCAGGGACCTCAATGGAAACATGATCATACACCCTCAAGAAGTACTTAAATTATTCTCCTCATTTTATAAAGACCTTCTCTCAAGTCCTCAACCTCCTATAGACCAAACGTCTAGACTGTGGATAGAGGACATTCAACTACCCTCTCTCACTCCACAGCAGATGGAGACGTTGAATGCCCCCTGTTCAGAAATTGAGTTGACCCAAATTATTAAATCCCTTAAAACCACCACAGCCCCTGGCCCAGATGGCTTCTCATCTTCATATTATAAAAAATTTGCCCCCCTCTTAACTCCTCACTTGACTAACCTTTTTAATCACATTATCAATGGTGGTCAATTTCCCAATGAGATGCTTCTATCCAATCTTTCTCTTATTCCTAAACCGCTTAAAGATCACTCCCTTCCTCAAAATTTTCGCCCTATATCAGTTTTAAATAATGACCTCAAAATCTTTGGAAGACTACTTGCAGATAGACTGGCAAAAGTCATCACGAATCTAATACACATTGATCAAACCGGTTTTATCCCTGGAAGACAGATTGTTGATAATGTTAGACTGGTCACCAATATTATTCAAGACGCAAACCTACAATCTCGTCAGCTTTGCCTCCTAAGTTTGGATATTCATAAAGCGTTTGACAGCGTTAGCTGGTCATACCTCAACTTTATTCTACCCAAATATGGGATATCAGATAAATTCTTACAGGGATTTAACGCCCTTTATCATAATCCCCAAACTAGAATAAAAATCCCTGGTCATAACTCAGATTTTTTTCCTCTTAGCAGAGGAACCAGACAGGGATGTCCCCTTTCCCCACTTTTATTTGCCCTTGCCATTGAACCATTAGCCCATAAAATAAGGAATAACACAGATATAAAGGGATATACTAAAGCGGAAGATGAATTTAAACTCAGTCTATACGCTGATGATGCTCTTATATTCCTCACAGAACCCATTACCTCTATCCCATCCCTCCTTAAGGAACTGAAACTTTTTCATAACATCTCAGGCCTTAAAATTAACACAAATAAATGTTCTGCCATGCCAATTAACCTTTCTCAAAACACGCAAAATTTATTATCAAGCAATTTTCCTTTCATATGGTGCCCTAACTCATTTAAGTACCTTGGAGTTTCTATAACCCCAACGCATAATCTACTATATAAGTCTAATTATATTCCCCTTTTTTCCAACATTAACACAACTCTCAACTCCTGGTCTTCATTTCATATCTCGTTCCTAGGCAGAATATGTGCCATCAAAATGACAATCCTACCCAAACTTTTATATTTTTTCCGCACCCTACCAATTAACATTCCTAAATCTAAATTAATCTCTATACAAAGAATTATTAACAAATTTATATGGGCAGGGAAAAAACCCAGATGCAGCTATGCCCTGATGCATAGACCCCAGTCTTCGGGAGGCCTAGGTCTTCCCAACATCTGGCTATATTATCTTGCAGCTAGATTAACCCAGCTTTCCCAATGGTTTACCCCTACACACGAGACCCCTTGGAAGAAATTCAAAATCACCTCTATTACTCCACTGTATCTACAAGGAATATTATGGTCTAACACCACATCATACAGTAAACTTTCCAAACTCAATATTATAGTTGCCCAATTTTTCCAACTAATAACGAATAAACACAAAGACACTTTCAAACTCTAACACCCCCCCCCCTTAGCCTCCTTTTTAGGAGACCCCAGATTCCCACATGCATATAATAACGAAAGACCCTACTCAACTTGGATTAATAAAAATCTAACTAAAATGGAATTTTATCCCATTCCCATCACTACAATCTATACATGGCCTCCCTTCCTCAGAACTTTATCATTACCAACTAATTAAGAAATTCTATGCTGGGAATTTTGCACTTTCAACAAATCCCTCCAACACTGTGTTTGAACAGATCTGTATCTCCTTTTCTAGAGACAGGGGTTTGATCTCAAGACTATATAATTTCTTAAACAGTGTCGGAGTTCCAGAAAAGTCCTCGCAGATGATTAAATGGGAGACAGATATAGGCATCATTTTCAGCATAGAAGATTGGTCGTCTATGTCAATTAATCTACGAAAAAGTAACAAAGCCATATCATTCAGAAAAACCCCAACTAAAGTATTCTCAAGGTGGTACCTAACCCCTGCGAAATTACATTTATATTACCCTTCAATCTCTCCAAATTGTTACAGAGGTTGTTCAGTTCCTGGCACGCTCATCCACATATTCTGGTCCTGTACCTACCTAGACCCAATATGGCGTAAATCCTTTGAAATTATTGAATCCTCCACCAAACCAAAAATAACACCTACACCAAAAATATGTTTACTATATGCTAATATAACAAATGTCCCCCTTCCATGCACTAGACTAATTCACTCTCTATGTAGCTCTATACTTTGGATGATTGCATACAATTGGAAATCCAACAACCTCCCATGGCAACAAGTCGTTTCCAGAATGGAATCACTCAAACTTGCAGAATGGATATACCACACCCTTAACTACACTATTCATATACACAAAAGTAAATGGTCTTTCTGGATTTCAGATTAGCACATATGTGTACTTGCATATTTTTATACATATGGCTTTTATACCCGTAAGTCTTTGTATACATAGTCTTCTTGAATACATGTCTTCATCTTGGATTTTATAATCTGAAAATATATTTCAATATCTTGTTTAAATGATAACTTTTTAACATTGTGATATGCTCTGTTAATATACCTATTTTTTATATCTCTGTGAAACTTCCAAATAAAACTTTTGTAAACAAAAAAAAAACTTTTGTATGTTTTATTGTAACCTTTGTCTGTACTGGTGCCTTCACTAAAGTCCCACCCATAGTTCTAGTATTCCGTTTGGGATGTGGCACCATTACAGTTAAGTAGTCTGATAGATTTTCTAAATTCAGTGATAATTTTTGCATACTCTGTGATGGTACTGTAAAAACTAAAATTAGCAATATGTTCAGCTACCTTTCCCATGAACATTGATACCATATAATTACTGTATATTTTAGTCACTTGGTGGGAACATGGCAGGGCCTGGAAACATTGGGGCACATTCTGACGGTCATTGGCTGAAAAGTGCCATGTCAATCATTTGACCCCGTATTGCATTTAGTGTGGCTCAGAAGTGGTAAGAATTTGTTTCAGTACCATGCAAAATCTGTTCATTAAAATATCACATTAGTGTGACTTTTATGTAATGTAACAGAATGATGTAGCTTAAAGTTGACGTAAATTACCTTGATCAACAAATTATTTTTCCATTTTGGCTACCCTAGCGTATTATCTATATATTTTTTTTCAAGACAGGGCTTTAATTTGGTAGCAAATCTGGATATATACAGTATGTTTTTATTTCCATGGGTTTTATTGAGAATAAATTGTAACTAATTTGAAAAATAAATGTATTTTTCTGTAATTTTTCCCAATGTGTGTACATAATTTGCTCACCATCATAAATTGCACCCCAAAATATAATTACCTAAGTTTGTTGTAATATAGTGAAATAGTAAAGCTCAAAGTAAACACATACATTTTACTTTACCCTTTCAGTGCAACATTGAGACTTTTAGTCTTAATGTTGCACAGAGAAAATTAGTGTGCGTAAATTGTTAGTGTAACTTTAAATTGGATTGACGAGGGCACAAATTAGCATGACCGCAACTTTTTCACAGGTATGCAACCGGTAAAGATTTAAATGACCTTGTGTCCAATTATATAAGCATTTGATGTTTGTGCAGTGAGCACAAATATCATCCAGATCATTCACCATCATTGTTGCAGCTTAAGAATTTTTCGGGGGGGGGGGGACATTTTTTTTTGGCCCCATGCACATAGTCGCTTTTGTACATACAAAGTACAATTTGGGTATTTGGATTTCTGTGCCCAAAAAGCACAGGTGCTGCCGATGTAAGCAGCAGATTTGCAGCAGGAGATCACTGTTATTAGTCATTTATTGGTGCTGTATGCAGAGGCTGTGCAGGGCTATATAGGGAATTGGAGTACAATGACGTCAGTTATGACATCACAACACATGAAAATTGTGTTCTTGTGCAGCACTCTGTGAAAGTTTTGGAAGTCCAGGAGCTGATCATTTCAGCTTATGGGCTTTGTGTCAGATTTCTGGCTGTTACAGGAATTCAGAAGTTTTAGCATTTACCCCCGCTGGGAGCCGCTGATCCCCACCACCATTTTAAAATGGCACTGAGACAAAGCTGCTATCCCAGTGCCATTTTAAAACAGCTGATCAGGTATGCCAGCCCCTCCCCCTCCATTTCTGGAATTTCTGGCGGTTGAGCTTGGAGGAAGACTATGTGATTAAAGTAGTTGTAAAGGTTTGGGGTTTTTTTTGTTTTGTTTTGTTTGTTTTTAAATAGCGATGAGCCGAACACCGTTAAAGTCTATGGGACACGAACATGTATAATCAAAAGTGCTAATTTTAAAGGCTTATATGCAAGTTATTGTCATAAAAAAGTTTTGGGGACCTGGGTCCTGCCCCAGAGGACAAGTATCAATGCAAAAAAAGTTTTAAAACCGGCCGTTTTTTCGGGAGCAGTGATTTTATCAATGCTTAAAGTGAAACAATAAAATTGAAATATTCCTTTAAATTTCGTACCTGGGGGTGTCAATAGTATGCCTGTAAAGTGCCTGCCAGGTTGCGTGCTCGGATAAGGGTCTGGTATGGATTTTTGGGGGGACCCCCACGCAATTTTTTTAAATTGTGGCGCAGGGTTCCCCTTAAAATCGTCTGGTATGGATTTTGAGGGGGACCCCGACCTTTTTTTTTTTTTTTTTTTTTTTTGCGCGGGGTTCCCCTTAATATCCATACTAGACCCAACTGCTGATGAACTGCTGCCCCTACAGATACGCTACCACCCAAGTGGAGTCTACTGAAGTTAGATAGAAATGGGATGTAGCTGTGGCGCTGTTCTAATTTGAAATGAGAAACTTATTGTAGTGAACCCATTGTGTTACACCCTCTGCAGTTTAAGGGAACTTGAAGTGGGTGTATGAGGGATTTAATTAGCACAGTACAAAAAATATATAAAAAATATATGTAAATGAATCTTCAGCAAAAAGCAACAATATTCCTGTGTCACACCCTCTGTAGAGTGTGATACCTTGTGAGGTGTTATTTTGAGTAGGTTAACCCCTGATGCAAGAGAGATTAATGTGTGAATAGGAGAATACAAAAATAGGTGAAGAAAAACAGTAATGATTGATCCTATTATTTATCGGTGCTGCACCCTCTGCATATATTCAGTGCAGGTACTGTGGACATGTGTGATCCTATGTGAATAAATTTATAAAAAATAAAATTATTATGCTTAAAGGTTAATTGTATCCAGATACTAAAAATTCAGTTACTAAAAATTCAGATACTAAAAATTCCAGAATGTGTTACATCCTCTGTACCTGGTTACTCAAATAGTGTTAGCATGCCGGTGTGTAAAGAAAGCCAAAAAATGTTATTAAAATATCTATGAACTGAGGGGCGTGGTTTATCCCTGCTAGAAGATGGCCCCATAATTCCTCAGCTCCTGCTGCCGCCGAACGTTCTGACCGATACACGGAGGTAATACCTCTCCACTACGCCCCACACTTGCCTGCAAAGCATGGGGACAGCCTCCCGAGCCTCATCGGCGTCTCGATCCTGCTCCCCCCATGAACAGGGAGGGGGGATCAGCCAAAACATCCCAGAGATGTTCTGGACTCAGAGGGGGAACATGGCGACATCCCGCCACACACACACACGCAGGCTGCATCCTCTCAGATGACGGGACTCACTCCCACGCCTTCCTCACAAGGGATAACAAGAGAGGGAGACACAGATGGCAACCATGCAGGCACCCACAACTACCGCAAAGATGCTGGCCCGACTGACTCACTTAGACCACGGAGAGCCAGACGGGGCCGTTAACATCACCTCTCACATCCCCAGTCGATCTGTTGCACTCAGCCCCGTTTGGCAGGGTTAAGTACTTACGTTTCCTGTTTTCCAGTAGTGGTTGATTCCTGAGCTGCCCTGTTGATTTTGACTACCTACCCCTGTTAGGCTCCTGCAACCCAAACTTTCCGGTGTAAGTCGTGCAAAATGTTTAGCATATACCTGAACACACATGATGAGGAGGTGCGACACACCAGTCTACTTGACTTACACTCCCTCAGTGCCCGAAGGCCTAGAGACGTTACACGCCGCCACCCTCACCTTCTCGCCGTCAACTGCCTCCAAATATGATGCCCGACATTTACTGTAACGAACTTTCTTCAGATGCCACTCAACACCAGATATTCTAACAGTGATGGCCAATTACATCACTTTGCCTTCCATCACGCTAAACAAATACAGATTTATGCTCCAGCAGACTTCTGGGTAACTAATGCTCGTTGTTTATACAGGGAAGGGATGCGGTGAGGTGGACGGTGCAGTATATAGCTACATACTCAGAAATACCGATCCCCACGTTACTTACTTGGGAACCAGGGACAGCTCGGCATACAGGGCTCCCCCTCCAGCAACACTATTGGTGTTTCCTTTTGCCACATGGGGGTGAGTGCGAGCGTGACCCCAGCGTCCCCCTTGCCCCCCCAATTCACACTCCCACTGACTGGGAGACAAGACTATGATCCGATTATTATGGATAGCTACCGGTATAGCCAGTTGTATGATTTGAGCATTAGAAGGCACTTGTACACAGCTTACCATCCACTCCTCCCCTTACGGGGACCTCTAATACATGGGTCTTACCGTACAATGAAAAAAAGGGGACACTCGGAGAGGTAGAGTAAAAGGGCTGCGCACCCCACAAGATGCATGAGAAAAACAAGAACACAAAACCCCCCTGAACGGGGCTTTAATGCAAAAAAAGTGATGGAATGGTCAAATGTAATTTTTATTGATACACAGGTTATAAAAAGTATTAATGGGTTTCGGACATTGTAAGTCAAGACATGGGCTGTAGTACAAAAATTGTTTAAAAGAAGCTGGCAACAGTATACAATCCGATATAAGGGGCATACAATCTACTAACTCATACAATACAGTATATGCAAGGCAACAAGATCAAATTTTCTTATTAAAGTCCTAACGCGTTTCGACCCCAGTGGGTCTTCTTCAGAGGACAGATGATTAACAGCTGTAAAAATGTAAGCATGTATCACAATTTTTCAGAGAATATAGAATAAATTACATATATATATATATATATATATATATATATATATATACATGAACATCTTCATATTTTGCATAGTTACCAGTCAGGTTGCTTTCGATGGCTATAGATGACCATGATGTGATGGGGTGGTCCCCTCCCCTTTCACCTCTGCTTCCCAGATGGTAGGCCAGCCCCCCAGAGAGGGGGTGTCGAGTCAACCTGCCTTACAAGGGGTCACATGCAAGCTGCCCCCAAACAACCAGAGGAGGGTGGGAAGGGTATGCACCGCACCTATGGTAAAGTAACAGTAATGCTAGTTTGAAAGTAAGAACAAGAGGAGTTACATATTCCCAAAGTGATGAAAGGAAATGAGCAAATTCCACTAACTGTGGGCAAGGCCCATGTGGATTAAGGTTCATAGGTGGTTCCATGCATGTGCAGGGAGCAAGGTATAACAGGAAAAAAAAAGAGGGGGAGGGGAAAAGGAAAATAGTGATGGTAAACAAGTGAGGGAAGGCGGTGAGGGAGAAGGGGGGGGAGAGAGAGGGGGCAAGAAGGAAAATGGAGTGGAAGGATGGGGCGGGTATAAGGGCTGAGAAAACAAGCCGCCTGCAAACATGCATGGACCTTCCACCAACAAAGAATGTACAGTAAGTAGGAGAAATATAGGCAATCCCATTGCGGGAATAGGATTAGGATGCCGGTGTGTGGAGTGAAGACAACAGACCAGCCCAAGGGCTGGAGAAAGGAGAAAAGGGAGAAAAATAGCTGTGAAAAGGTGGGGGAGGAAAGAAGAAAAAAAGAAGAAAAAAGTGACAGGGATGGGGGGGGTGGATTGAGAAAACCATGAATGGTGACAGATGTGAGTGAAAAAATTAAGTGCACAGCAACCAAGCAAGTCAAAACCTGATAGGTGAGAAAAGCCCCTTAGTAGGGGTAGTGTGGGGGAAGCAATGGTGATTACCTTTTGAAGGGACACAGTAGATCAAATCAGGATGCCAAAGACTCTAAAAAATTGTGAGTGTATTGGCATTAAAAATTGAGTAGATGAAAGTACAAAATGCAGAGATATACCTTGTGTGTGATCACATCACAAGGAACAGTAAAAGAAAAAGAGCATAGGTTTCTTACCAAGCAGTCTGTAATTACAGCATACGAGCGTTAAGCGGGATTGGAGAGGTAGCAATAAACCTCCCCCGCCGCCCGGTTTATATATCAGATTACTGATTGGTTCCAAGGTGCAGTAGACACTCCCCAGTTCCCTCCCCCAATTGGGGGGGAAGAGTGGTGCTCAGGCGCACACCGAGTGACCCCCCCTGCGTTCCGGAAGAAAAGTCTTCCCAGTTCCCCCGTCGTCTCCGCCGCAAGTGCACGCGGAAAGGATCCGGGACGCCGCTGGCAGGGAGGAGGAGAGCGCCCAAACCAGGTGCCGCCACCTGGTGGGTGCATCAAGAAGGCGCAGGGCCCTTGCGCCATCCCTCTTACCCTGCCAGGAAGGCAGGTATGACGCGATCCCGTCCCCCGGAGGGAGGACACCGCCAGCCCTGGGAGATGGATAGAACGGCATCTCCCCCCACAGAAAAAAATGGGTGGTTGGAGGAGGACAGAGGGAGGGAGGGGAACAAGGAACAAAAGAGAAAGGAAAAGGAAAAACAATTTACACACCTTGCCATTGGGCAACGGCTGGGCAATCGACTTATGTATAATTGTAAATGATCATTGGTTGACTATTAAAATATATACTGTTTGTAGGTTGCCACTTCCATGAGAAATAGTACTCGCATAGTTGATAAACTATAGCATAGTCAATTCTATAAAGTAAAACAAAAAAAAAACAGAACTATGAACTGGCTTTAATCTAAAGCGATATCCCTCTTGGCATATGTGGTTATTCCCATACGGTCTTACCATACCCATACCACAAGACCCAGTTAGGCACCTCCGGGGATAGAGACTGATGGGGGGACCCCAATCCCACTTGCCACGGGGATAAACTTGAGGCAAACCGCAACCCTTGCCCAAGGTCTGACGGAAATATCTGAGAACATCTGCATGATGGGCACAGCATACTCCTGTTTCAGCCCAATCGTCTATTCCCCCTCCTATCCCCCATGGCCCAGACTGTTGCCAGCTGGGTGAACATCGGAATAAGCGATGTAAATTGTGCTAGCTGAGACCCTCCTGTTTCCCACTAGCCACAGCTCCCGTAACCTTCCCCTAGCTTGGTAGCATTGAGCAGGCACTGACCCGATTAATTGGGCCTCCCAATGACCAGGCAGTTATAAAGAGTACACACCCTGCCGCCCCCCGGACTCCATCCCCCCCTACAGCTACAAGAGGGGATGAGTCGTCGTCCCCCCCCCCCCCCCTTTTTTTTTTTTTGATGCTCCCTGGAGGGAGGCCACAACCTATACACCATTAGGTCCCTGGGCATTTTGACCTTTGGCCCATGCCTGAGACTCCATTAGAGACGGGTCACAAATAGAGGAGAGGCAGAAACTGCAGACCCGGAGCCACTGCTATCCTACACATAGCAAACATAGTTTGATAAGGGATAATATTAATGCTTAATAATGAAAGAATGTTCAAATGTTCCCCTGTTACCTGTTTACCTGTTTTTGTATTTCAAAAGTTTTGTATTTCTTTGGTTTGAATTCATAACAACTGCATATGTCCACGGTTAGATACACGGCATACTTCCCAGAGGTCTATACGACTACCCAACGGAATGGTAGTGCACAGATCCACGCAACAGGACTATGCTGAATACTTTGGCCTTATCACTTACCCTTTATACACGCACTTAGACAAATTGTCCCCTTCCCTCGTCTCAACCCTATGAACCCGTAGAGCTTACCTCCACCCAGATGATTTACTATCCAGTGGCAGCGGGATGCCATAATCCCAGAAAGCCTCTTCTATTCTTGGTATTTACCAACCCCCATACAGTGAAGCTGCGCTGAGCAGTAAACCTGTCAGCTTCTACATACCAGCTACTCACTGTACCCTATCGACACGAACCGTGTTTGAGCAGGAAGAGCTGGTCCCCCCTGCACCTTGGTTCTATTTTTTGGTAAATTAACCCTACCCCCTCTTTACCCTCCGTGGGACTGCTCGCTGAGCATACTCAGGACCCGTCTCCAACCTGACCCCCTCCCATCCACTTGAAGATTTCTGTACCCTTACCATGTCGCTTCATAATACAGCTCACACCCCGCTACAGGTCCAACTGTGTTCGCTGAACATCCGTGGCCTTAACACCCCTGAAAAAAGGTCCCAACTACTATACACCCTACAAAAGTCCAAAGCCCACATAGTCTTTATCCAAGAAACCCATTTCCGATCAGACAACATCCCCAAGCTCCAAAGTAACTTCTTTCCACAAGTATACCATGCCTCCAACGACATCTCCAAAACTAGAGGAGTGTCGATCCTGATCTCCAAACATTGTCTTATTCAAGTTCTAGATGTCCAGCGCGATCCCGACGGAAGATTTATTTTCCTCAGAGGAACACTACATAACAGACCTATCACACTAGCTAACCTTTACGCCCCAAATAAACACCAGGTGCCATTTTTTCGCAAAACTTTGAAACACCTCACATCCTTCCAAACTGGCATTTTAATTGTAGGTGGAGATTTCAATGTGGCACTCTCCCCCTCCCAGGACACTTCAAAAGGAACCTCCTCTATGACCTACAGAGCCCTACGAGCTATCAAAACACAACTCAGTAACCTAACCCTACACGAAACCTGGCGCACGCTACATCCACATGATATAGACTTTACATTCTTCTCCCCACCACACGGCAAATACTCCAGGATTGATTATTTCTTCCTGTCACAAAATTACCTCCTAACCAAAGCAACCATAGACCCCATGCTTCTATCGGATCATAACCCCATTTCCATGACCCTGACATTTCCCACCACACGCACCACCTCCTCCATTTGGCGTCTCGACAACTTTTTACTGACTGACCTTGAAATATCCCAGACAATCAACAATATTTTCAGGAAAACACCTCCCCGGATACATCTCTGGCTACATTGTGGGCGGCGCATAAATGCGTATTTAGGGGTGACCTCATCTCCCTGAATGCCAAAAGACTTAAGGCCAGAAGAGCACGAATTGAAGAACTATCCATACGCATTAGCACCCTAGAACAGACACACAAACAAACCTTGGCTACCAAAGCTCTCACCGACTTAATGACAGCTAGAGAAGAGCTGCTAGAGGAGCTGAACAAAACTCTGAAGCGCAGATATGCACTTACACAAAAGGTTTTCTATCAACACGGGAATAAGTCGGGAAAAAAAAAGCAGCTTTGACCGTTCATACTATCAAAGATCCTGCGGGTAACACATTTACAGCACCAGAAGCCATAGCTGACCAATTTGTGCAGTACTTTACCAAACTATACAATTTACCCACCTTGACTGCGACTGGATGGGCAATGGACTGAAATGAGGCCATCCTCGACCTCCTGAGTCAGTACAGCCCCACACCCCTCACGACGGAGGAAACTACAGACCTAAACCGTCCTATTTTGTTGGCCGAAACCATAGCCGCCCTAAAACAATTGAAACCGGGCAAGAGCCCAGGCCTGGACGGCCTAACTGTCGGCTACTACACATCTTTCACCAACATACTACTCCCACACTTCACGAAGGCTTTCAATTCCTTATCATCATCACCACAGGCCCAAAAAGACATTCTAGAAGCGCACATTATATTGATACCAAAGCCAGGCAAGGACACCACTATAGTATCCAATTACAGGCCCATCTCACTCTTAAATGTGGACGTAAAGCTATATGCCAAGGTCCTAGCTAACCGTATACTCCCCCTCCTCCACAAACTGATCTCATTAGACCAAGTTGGCTTTGTCCCTGGACGTGAGGCCAGGGATAACACCATCAAGGCCATTAACATTCATCATTGGCTTACAAAAACGTCTAAACCAGGCTTTATGCTGTGTCTCGATGCGGAGAAAGCGTTCGACAGAGTGGCCTGGGACTACATAACAGCGACGCTACAAGCTATGGGTTTCCCAGATATTTTACCCAACTGATATTGCCTGTTTACTCATCACCCACTGCCAGGATCCGAGTCGATGGTCGCCTGTCGGACGCCTTCTCCATATCCGATGGCACTCGCCAGGGATGCCCCCTGTCCCCTATTATCTTTGTGCTCACCATGGAACCCCTCCTACGCAGACTACGTGCCAACACAGACATAAAAGGAATTGATATAAAGTCCAAAACCTACAAAACGGATGTGTACGCGGATGACATTTTGCTTTTCTTGTCAGACCCAATAACAACCATACCTAATCTATTGAAAGACTTTGCTCTCTTTAAAAATATCTCCAACCTACAAATAAATTTTTCTAAATCCAAGGCACTGAACATATCCCTCCCCCCAACCTTGGTAGCACAATGCAAATCCAACTTTCCCTTTACTTGGGAACCGCACTCAATTACTTACCTGGGCATAAAGATTCCCACAAAGCCATCAGAGCTATTTTCTAGCAACTTCCCACCCGTGCTTCATTCCATACAACAGGATCTCCACAAATGGACCACAGGCATCTTCTCCTAGTTTGGGAGAGCTGCCATTATCAAAATGAATATCCTACCCAGACTCCTATACTTATTACAGACCCTCCCGATCAAAATCCCTGCCTCGTTCTTCACATCCTACAAAAGGATATGCAGAAACTTTATTTGGGCAGATAACACCCCTAGATTGAATTGGGACAGACTGGTCCTTCCAAAAATGAAGGGAGGGATAGGTCTTCCAGATGTACAAAAATATTATTGGGCGTGTCAAGTGTCCAGAATCGTAGACTGGCATGTGCATAAGAAGACCAAAGACTGGATTAACCTAGAGGACTCTTTCGCGCAAATCCCACTAGCCCATACCCCATGGATTGACCAAAAATCTATCCCTATGGAAATTGTGTCTCATCCTTTAGTAGGCACTACCCTACTGACATTCAGGGGGATATGCAAGAAACTAAATATGACCCCTACTCCAGGACCTCTGACCCCCCTGGACGAGAACCCAGATTTTCCTCCGGGTCTCATGGAACCCACCCGAAATGACCTCAGTTTAGCACCACCACTCAGAGCAGAACAATTATATCAGGATGGCCAGATGCTGACGTACCAGGCCTTGACCTCTCGATTCCCTGAGTGGAACTTTCCATTCTTTAAATATTTACAACTAAGACACTTCCTTAATAGTGCCAAACCCAGCACTCAGTGGCATAGAGACCACACTCCCTTAGAGGCACTGTGTTCTAGCACAGAACCACAAAGACATCTGATTACTGACGTATACTCGCTCCTGTTCAGTGGTTGTGACCCCAAACAACATAAGTCAGCAATGGGAAAGGGAAATCGCTCTGGATTTATCCAAACAAGAATGGGAGCGAATATATGACCACATCCACAAGGGATCCGTTAATGTTTCGGCACAAGAAAATGGCTTTAAAATCTACTCCAAATGGTACAGGACGCCTGACAAGATTCACAAATATCACCCACAAGTCTCCCCACTGTGTTGGAGATGTGACTCTGCCCTAGGCTCATTAATCCATGTCTGGTGGGAGTGTGCCCTAATACAACCCTTCTGGCGGAAAGTCCACCGCTTGACAACCCAAATAACGACTTACACTCCAGATTTTTGCCCCAGCTCAATACCTACTCCATCACACCTCTATACCCCAATCAGCATACAAAAAATCCCTTACTCTCCACCTCATCAATGCAGCCAAACAATGCATACCTGTCCACTGGAGAAGCCCCAATCCCCCGACCATCCCTGAACGGCTCCGTCGCATAGAAAGAATAGCGGAAATGGAAAACTTAATTCATCAAGCAAAAGAGACTCTGACCAAATATCACAAAACCTGGGCCTGTTGGATTCACTTTAGGGAATCGCCAGACTTCCAACAACTATCACATATCACGTAAAAACCTAACCCTCCGTATCACCACGTATCTTGACGTCTGCATGGTTTGGTTCACACGCGAGCTGTTATCCCAACCCCACTGCCCCCTGTCCCCCCCACCCCCACCTTTTACTTTGATGTTGTTATTATTATTTTATTATTCTTTTTTTTTTCTCTTCCCCTCTCTCCACTTTCATCGTCTGTTGGGAAAACGAACAACATGACTTCAAGCTCTCATCCAGTACCCACAGTTAGCTCCCGTTAGGGGTGTTTGGGGGAAAAAGGGGAATGAATACTGGCGCTTTACCTCTGCTTCCCATATCAGACAACGTGAAAACAGCATCACAACTCTGTACAGCTAAGTCACCATGGTCACCACCTAAGCACACTCAACTAGGCTATATTTCAAGGGTGCATTGTAATTGTGATCTTCATGCTGAAATTTTCTCCCTCTCCAGTATGTATTACGGTATTTGTCCCCCTGAACCTATTATTCTGTTTGACTGATAGTTCTTTTACAATGCTTATCAATTTGAAACTGTTAATATAAACATTGAAACAAAATATCTATGAACTAAAAGTGTTCTTATAATGAGACCAAATGAATAATGATGCTGACCGCTGTGATTTGAAATATTTGAGGTGTGTTACACCCTCTGTTGAATTTTTAAACAAAAATAGATATGTGCAATATATGATAAATAACATAAAATAATGCATATACTAATACAAATAACTCAAAACAAATACACAAAAGAAAATGACCAGTGCTCAAAAAGTGTCCAGTGCTTGCTAATAAACTATATATAAAACTGACTTATGCTCATAAAACGTCCAGTGCTTCAAAGTAGATGGTATTTTTGAAAAGCTTCTTATTTAGGTGACAGCTTACGAACGTCTTTGCGTCACTTCCGGTCAAACGAAAAATAGGATTCTGACGGCATTCAATTCACCCATGTTTACATGCTTTTAAAATTTGTACAATTGTGAGTATATCTCTTATCTTAACACATAAATATAATATAAATACGGATTTACGATATGGGCATCCCTTCTCTCCCATACATGATGAATTAATAACGTCTCTAACAACACTAAAAGTGAAGTCCAGGGCTATCAAGGATTGCTACACAGTGGCAGATACTGTGACCGAGCAGTACCCCTGGGGGGGGGGTGAGGCTTTTTGGTGAGTGCATTCACAATAAGCGCCGGTTCACATTAGAAGCGGCACGACTTGCAGGTCGCCTCACCGAGGCGACCTGCACACGACTGCCGCGGCGACTTGCAAGACGACTTCTGTATAGAAGTCTATGCAAGTCGCCCCCAAAGTAGTACAGGAACCTTTCTTCTAAGTCGGAGCAACTTGCGTCGCTCTGATTAGAACGGTTCCATTGTACAGAACGGGAGGCGACTTGTCAGGCGGCTAGGTCGCCTGACAAGTCGCCCCCGTGTGAACCGGCTCTAAGAGCACGAATATGGATCACCAGCTGTCACCTAAATAAGAAGCTTTTCAAAAATACCATCTACTTTGAAGCACTGGACACTTTCGTTTTATATACAGTTTATTAGCAAGCACTGGACACTTTTTGTGCACTGGTCACTTTCTTTTGTGTATTTGTTTTGAGTTATTTGTATTAGTATATGCATTATTTATTATTTTATGTTATTTATCATATATTGCACATTTCTATTTTTGTTTAAAAATTCAACAGAGGGTGTAACACACCTCAAATATTTCAAATCACAGCGGTCAGCACCATTATTCATTTGGTCTCATTATAAGAACACTTTTAGTTCATAGATATTTTTTTTTTTTTTTGTAATCTTTATTTTTATTTTATATGAGAAAAAGAACATACATACATTTAGTCTATGGTCATTCTTACCACAGAACATTGCATTTTTCCAGTGCAGACCAATATGTTGATACAAAAACAAGATGTATAACAAATTGTAATACGTAGGGGTAAGGGAGGGAAGGGAAAGGGGGAGAGGGATTAAATCATCTCCGAATTTTATTACACTGCTAAACAGTCATATTGAGTCCTAAGAGGGGGTCCCGCCGTATCAGCTTGGCCGGACCCATCCCCCTTAGCCCTCCATTTTAGTACAGGAGGGAGGGGCCTCTTTTTTTTTTTTTTTTTTTTATTCAATGCCCTAGGATGCCCACTGGGCGGATTCCCCGGAAGGGGGGCCGTAGGCCTCCAACTAACCTTCGCCTAAGGGGAGCGCCCCCTGGGCATCCATTGGGCCAGTGCGGACACAAAGGTGTCTATGTTACCAGGCAGAGCCCCTGACCAATACGTCTAAACAAGTAACAACTCTAATATTTATTAAAGGAGATACAAAACTTGTCTGTAGTCACTGGCGACGCATAGTGTCTCATATGAGCCTTCAGCTATATACCTTGTGAACCATGCATTAGGAAAGAAAAGGTCAACACCCTGTGCAATCAATAGGGCGCTGAAACATTCCACTCAGGTACGCACGTCACCACGAACAGGCCTCCTTAGCTTCAAGGAGGGCTCCGCTAACTCCAACAGCGCGACATCCAGGCTAGAGGACACCGGATTAGTGTCCATGGTGAATCTCCGCCACTGAGCCCAAATACCATCAAAGCGCTCACTCCTATCTTTGCACCTCGCCACCCACTCCTCCGCCTCTTTGATATCATCCACCCTCTGTAGCCATTCTTTTAAGGTAGGGACCTGTGGACGCTTCCAATAGAGAGGTACAAGCCTTTTAGCGGCATTTAGTAGGTGAGGAAGGGCGCTTTTTTTGTAATGGCTTAGAGGGAGGGTGGGAAGGTGCAAGAGGAAATGCTCAGGGGAGAACGGGATCTCAATCTGCAGGGCATTTTTAATGGTAGTCTTTACTTCCATCCAGAAAGACCTAATTACTGGGCATTCCCACCATACATGAAGAAGAGTACCTTTCTGACCGCAACCTCGCCAGCATCGGTCAGAAACCAAGGGGTAGATACGTGCTATGACAGCTGGTACTCGGTACCAGCGAGTTAGAAGCTTGTAGTTAGTTTCCTGCGTTCTAGACTCTATAGAGCTAGAATGTGCTAGTTTATACATGTGTAGACGTTGTTCTGGCGTGAACTCCACCCCTAGGTCTCGTTCCCATTCCCTTATGAAAGCTGGCTTACCAGCGGTGGGAACCGAGCCCAGTAGCCTGTATAGCTCAGAAATCAAATGGGGAGTTGGCTCTTCTTCTATGAAAAGACTTTCTAGTGTGGTGATGGTGTCTAGCCCTCTCATCGGGGTCCCCTCTGTTGCAATAAAGTGTTGGAGTTGCTGGTGCCTCCACCAGTCCATAGGGAATCTGCCGTGGCTATTCCGCAAGGCGTCTAGGGGTATCAACTTGCCCTTATCCACAAATTTACCGTAACTATAATTACCGTCTGACACCCACGTACCGAAAAAGGTTCTATGCTCCCCAGGAGGGAACCACTTATATCCCCCCAGAGGTGCCAATGGAGAGCCCGGGGGCACCAAAGCACACAGGGCATTTGTGCGGTCCCAGACCCGCAGGATGTGAATGGTTAGCGGTGAGGTCGTCTGTGAGAGTCCTCTGTGTTCACGGGGCAGCCAGGGTGCGTAAGACAAGTCCCGGCCTGCTAAGCTCTTCTCCAAGGAGACCCACATTTTTGAACCCCCGTGATGACGCCAGTTAAGGATATGTTGGATCGCAATGGCTCTATAGTATCGTCGTATATCCGGGAGGCCCAAGCCACCCATTTCTTTGGCCTTCTGTAGTAAAGACACCGCCAGTCTTGGTTTTTTACCATGCCAAATGAAATTAATCATTAGGCTTTGCAGCTGAGCAAAGAAGCTCCTGGGGAGGGTAACTGGCAGCATCTGTAAATAAAAGAGCACCCTAGGAAGGATGTTCATCTTGAGTATGCTAAGTTTGCCTAGCCATGTGAAGGAGGTCTTGGTCCAGTTCTGTAAGTCTCTACGCACCATGCTCAAAAGGGTGGGAAAATTAGCCGAGTAAATAGTGTCAAATCGATTTGTAAGTTGGATACCCAAGTACTTAATTGACGTTTTAGCCCAACTAAATGGGAAAGCTTGTTGCAAGTCAGTAGCCATTTTTATAGGGATGGTAATGGGCAGAATTTCGGATTTTGAAAAGTTTATTTTAAAGTTTGACACATGACCGAAAATTTTTAGTTCCCTCATAAGGTTTGGCAGTGACACTAAGGGCTGGGTCAAATGAAAGAGCACGTCGTCGGCATAGGCCGATAGTTTGTGTTCCGTAGACCCTACTGTTACCCCTCTAATATCAGTGTTTGCCCGTATTGTTCGAAGCAGAGGCTCCAAAGCCAGAGCGAACAGTAGGGGGGAGAGGGGACACCCCTGCCTCGTGCCATTCCGTATGGGGAATCCCAAGGATAGATGGCCGTTCACTTTGACCTTCGCACTGGGGGTCGAGTAAAGCGCCATGATCCATCTCAGCATATGAGGGCCCAGTCCCCAGGCCTCCAGAACCGCCTTAAGGTATGACCAATCAATCCTGTCAAAAGCCTTTTCGGCATCTGTGGACAGAATAAGGTAGGGGGTGGAATTCTTATGGGAACATGCCCATTGTATGAGCTGTATGGCCCGGATGGAATTGTCCCTAGCTTCTCTACCTGAAATAAATCCCGTTTGATCGGGGTGAATAAAGGAGGGCAGGACCTGTTTAAGTCGATTTGCCATAATTTTAGCAAAAATTTTTATATCGACGTTAAGTAGCGATATTGGTCGATAGCTTTGTGGGAGAGTGGGGTCTTTGCCCTCTTTCGGCAGCACTGTGATGTGGGCCAGTAAAGCCTCAGGGGGAATCTGGTGGTTTGTGGCCAAAGAGTTAAAATACCTGCACATATGATTTTATAGCAGGGGGAGAAACTTTGCATAATACGCTTTGGAGTATCCATCCGGGCCAGGGCTCTTCCCATTAGGTAGGGCCTTCACTGTTGAAATAATCTCCTGAGGGGAAATGGGGGAATCAAGGTGTAACTGCTGCTCTGGCCTCAGGGAGGGGAGTCCAGCTGTGGCGAGGTATTCGCCAATCGCTTTTAGTTTTGCTGACCGTCCTGTGTGTGAGATATCCTTATCTAGGTGATATAATTCTGCATAATAATCTCTAAAGATTGAGGCGATCCCAGAGGAGTGTAATGTAGCTGTACCGTCAGGGGACCGGAGCGAGTGTACGTGGGCTGTCATTCTTCTCTTCCGAAGCGCTCTAGCTAGCATTCTGCCGCATTTGTTTCCCTGTTCGTAGTATTTATGTGAAAGGTGGCGTAGTTGTCTGCGCACGCGACGGTCGAGGAGGCGGGAAAACAGCTCCCTCAGTTCAGTCAGCCGTTCGCGGGCGTTAGCATCCCCCTGACGTTTGTGTTTAAGCACCCTCTTGAAGTCTATCTGTCTTTCCCTTTTGAGTTTGGAACCCAGGGAGATCAATTCACCCCTGAGTACCGCCTTACCACCGCCTTACTCCCATACCACTCCGTCTGCCATTTCCTCGGACACATTCTCCGCAAAATAGTGTGTGATGGTCTCAGAGACCTTAGCTACCACTGAGGCGTCGTCCAGGAGGTTTTCGTTGAGCCTCCAGGACCAGGCCCTCTGTGTTTCGTCTGGAACCCGTAACACGGCCCATACTGGAGCATGATCTGAAAGAGTGATGTTGCCTATTTCAGCTGACTGCAGCAATTCAAGGGTGTCATGGTCCACACACATAAGGTCTATGCGTGTATAGTTCATAGATATTTTAACAACATTTTTTGGCTTTCTTTACACACCGCATGCTAACACTATTTGACTAACCGGGTACAGAGGATGTAACATATTCTAGAATTTTTGGTATCTGAATACAATTAACCTTTCAGCACAATAATTTTATTTTTTATAAATTTATTCACATAGGATCGCACATGTACACTAGTCCACAGTACCTGCACTAAATATATGCAGAAGGTACAGCACCGATAAATAATACTATAATAATAATAAATAATAAATAAATCATTACTGTTTTCCTTCACCTATTTTTGTATTCTCCTATGAATCTCTCTTGCATCAGGGGTTAACCTACTCAAAATAACACCTCACAAGGTATCACACTCTACAGAGGGTGTAACACAGGAATATTGTTGCTTTTTGCTGAAGATTCATTTACATATTTTTTTTTATTTTTTTTTTATATATATTTTTTGTACCTTACTGATTAAATCCCTCATACACCCACTTCAAGTTCCCTTAAACTGCAGAGGGTGTAACACAATGGGTTCACTACAATAAGTTTCTCATTTCAAATTAGAACAGCGCCACACCTACATCCCATTTCTATCTACCATGTATATAAGCCTTAAAAATTAGCATTTTTGATTTCTCCCATAGACTTTTAAAGGGTGTTCCCGCGGCTTTCGAATTTGCTGCGAACTCCCCAAATTGTTCACTATTCAGCGAACAGGCGAATACCCGATGTTCAAGTCGAACTTACGTTTGACTCGAACATCGGGCTCATCCCTATTTTTAAATAACAAACATGTTATACTTACCTGCTCTGTGCAAGAGTTTTGCACAGAGCAGCCCCAATCCTCTTCTTCTGGGGTCCCCCGGCAGCGCTCCTGGCTCCTCCTCTCTGACTTCCCCCACGGAGAGCCGTTTTACATGGGTGCACTCGTACGGGCGCACTCCCGAGTCCTGCTGCTGCGTCCATTAACACAGACAGCAGGACTCTGCCTCGCTCCCTGACTCCCGTGTCACTGGATTGGATTGGCAGCAGCGGGAGCCAATAGATCCAATGAAAATCCGAGACAGCGGCTGGAGCTGCTGGGCTCGTCCTTGACACTGGAACGATTGGGTTCGTGTAAGAAAAAAGGGGGCTCTGGGGGGCTGCTTTAATGCATTAAGGTGAAAAACCTTGAGACTTTACAACTCCTTTAAACATTCATACAGGCTTGAAAAGTTATATAGACTGTCAAATTTTAATTTTATAACAACTGCAATGTTTTATGCCTGTCTTGAAGCACAGTATGTTCACAGCATATGCTGCTACTGTAGTTTCTGGCCTGCATTTGTAGTAGTATCAATGACTAGTCTTTCAATAATTACCTGTCTGTACTTTTCTGTGAATATAATGTCTCATGTCCGTTTCCTAGGAAATATCAGCTGGTGTTTTGTTACACCATCCTAGAGAGAAACAACAGGCAGATGATCCCTATCATAAGAAGCAGCACTCTTGGCTCCTCTGTTCAGACATGTGCTAATCCACTGGACAGCTTTTTTCCTTTTGACGCGTGTGTATTGAAAAGGTTTGTTCAGATTTTATATTAAAAACACATTATTTGATTTTAAATTATATGAGTTTATAATTATATGATGTTCTGAACATTCTTAAAAACCCATGTACTGTAAAATTTAAAGCAAATCTCCAGTATGCATCAATCTTTGCTGCTACTAAACGGCTTTCTGTCCTATCTATGGGGTTTTCTATGTTAATACTGGAGCAAAATGGCATTACATGATCACCCATGCAACAGTGATTAACAGTTTGCGGACTTCATTCTTGTCCTTTGCCTAATTGTGAAGAGTAAAATACAGTAAACAAGATGCTGTGCTACATTTGCTTTCAGTCTGCACTGGCAGAGAGGCTTTCTGTAGATAACTTATCCAGTTGAAATAAGTTGTTACATGTGTTTGCATTGCTGATCACAGTTCACAAACACTTCATTGAGCAGCAAAATATGTAGATGAGGGAGTATGTCTTTGATGTTTAGTGGGTCTTATGCTAGGTATTACACAGACAGGAAGTGTGCCTGCACATAAGCACACAATAGGGAGGGGGGAATTAAAGAGCAGCATCAAGCACATGGTTACATAGTTACTAAGGTTGAATAACGATTCCAGTTCAACCTGAGTGAGTGTGCGTGTCTACCATTATCCCTATCTCTGTACATTGCATCTCATTAAGATGCTCATCTATTATATTATTATTTATTTAAGGTACCCATATAGCACCATCAACACATACATCGCACACTCACATCCCTACCCTCAAGAAGCCCACAATCCAAGGTCCCCAGCTCACATTCATATATTAGGGCCAATTTTGGATAGAAGCCAATTAAATTACCAGCATGTCTTTGGAGTGTGGGAGGAAACCGGAGTACCTGGAGGAAACCCACGCAGGCACAGGGAGAACATGCAAACTCCATGCAGGTAGTGTCGTGGTTGGAATTCGAACCGGCGACCCTTTTTACTGCTAGGTGAGAGTGCTACCCACTACACCACTTGCCGCCCATAAGGCAGAACAGGACAACAGATGGTATAGAAGCAGCTAAGACTGGAGTTCTGCTTAAAAAACTAGCACAATATGGCAATTTTTCAATTTGTAATGATGCATTAATTGAAAATGCACAGAGCATGTGCAAACCTGGCTCAAAGTATTTTGACATGCTACCTGTCTTGCTGGCTAATGGTTGGTGTTTGTGCAGCTCTGAAATTGCATTCTTTGTATGTGCGATTGCACTGACTGCATGCCATGCTTTGTGTGCACACTGTAATTACATTTGCTCCCTGACTGCCCATGTTTTGCATTTGCATGCATGCCCTGACCTCTTGTGTCAGTGCATAACCTGTGTACTTCAAGTGTGCAGCCACTCCAGTGTTTGCAGACCAGTTAGAGTACAACTGATTATGTTTAGAAAGAGTAGCAACATACAGAAGGAGAATGTGTCATTGTAAAGTTGAATAGGGAGGTGGGCTAATGTTCACACTAGGTAGGAGAACTGGTACAGCCAATGGTGAGAAATTTCCTTCAATCCAGGGAGGCAAAGCCTTAAAAATGAATAGATATTTTCATATGTTTTTTTTTTTAATCAGAGATGCTTTATTTGATTGTTGTAATTATTGCCAACATGTGTCAGTGTTTTAATATATCCCCATCATCAAGGCTATAAACAAATTATATTAAAAGCCATATCATCATACGGAGTTTTAAATAGTAAAAAATTAGATGCTGCATATCAATTATCAATAAGAGCACAAAAAAGAAATATGTATGTATATGTATATACAGTATCTCACAAAAGTGAGTACACCCCTCACATTTTTGTAAATATTTTATTATATCTTTTGATGTGACAACACTGAAGAAATGACACGTTGTTACAATATAAAGTAATGAGTGTACAGCTTGTATAACAGTGTAAATTTACTGTCCCCTGAAAATAACTCAACACACAACCATAAATGTGTAAACCGCTGGCAACAAAAGTGAGTACGCCCCTAAGTGAAAATGTCCAAATTGGGCCCAATTAGCCATTTTCCCTCCCCGGTGTCATGTGACTCGTTAGTGTTACAATGTCTCAGGTGGGAATGGGGAGCAGGTGTGTTAAATGTGGTGTTATCGTTCTCACTCATACTGGTCACTGGAAGTTGAACATGGTACCTCATGGCAAAGAACTCTCTGAGGATCTGAAAAAAAGAATCGTTGTGGGGGCGTGGCTTAGCAATGGCCGAGTGAGGAAGCATTTTATGTGAGCTCCTGGCATTGCCCCTCGGTATCTCTCTGTTTGACGGTCTTTCGCTACTACATACAAGGCATGATATCTACTAAAAGATACAGGACATGTTCTTCAGCCAGCGGTTCCAGCTCCCTGACCCCCCAGAGTGGTATTAAGCGCTATTTTAAAGACCAGCAGAGGACATCTCCAGGCGCCATTGCTACGTCGCCTCGTGGTCTGACCCAGAGCGGGACAAGCGAACTGGACTTACCGGCCACACCGCACACATCCACGACCCCAGATTCGGTGTTTGACATCCCGGAGATATTCCAGGCAGACATGGTGAGCTCGTCGCAGCGGCATTCCGGAGGACCTCCGGAGCATTCTGCAAACCCTACCTACCAAGGTGGATATCGAGGCCTTGCCCTCTAGATCTGACATGGAGTCCCTCATTCTCAGACTGGAGGAGGCGCACAGTCGAGATATGCAAGAACTGAGGACAGAGGTTCAAGATCTTACAGCCAAGGTAGACTCTACTGACCTAACGGTATCCTCCCTCACACAGCGGGTTTTAGCGCTAGAGAGATCGCAAGAGACACAGGCATCAAAGGCGGTGGACTTACAACTTCATCTGGAGGATTTGGAGGACCGCAGCCGCCGCAATAATTTGCGGCTGCGGGGTATCCCCGAAACCACAACCGCAGAAGACCTGGCAACGACGGTCACGGCCATTTTTCACAAGCTCCTAGGCACAGCTCCGCCGCTTCTGGAGCTAGACCGGGTGCATAGAACACTTGGTCCCAAGCCGGTTGATCCGTAGAGACCCCGGGATGTTCTATGTCGGCTCCTTCGCTATACCCAGAAGGAACTCCTTCTGAGGAAAGCATGGGATCAGGGTGAGGTGGATTGGGAAGGGGCTATGATTAAAATCCTCCCTGACCTATCCAGAGCAACGCTTCAGTGGAGAGCACTGTTGGGACCGGCTCTGGCGCTTGCCAAACGACAAGGCTGCACATATCGCTGGGGATACCCCCTGGCAGTTACGTTCCGTAAGGGATCTACCTTCTTCAACCTGCGCACCCCATTAGAGCTGCCAGCTTTCTTTGAGTTCCTAGCCGCAGAGCCGATTCCAGTGCCAGACTGGCTGGCGTTCGTCCCAAGCCCGAGGAACCGAACGGGTAACGAGCCCCGCCGAAACCAGCTGCCGCCACGTCAGCAGAGGGCCCGCAGGAGGAACCGCTCACCCTCAGCAGAGGGGAGGAGGGAACCGTGATCATGGATCTCCGCGGCGGTGCAAGCAGTCCCATGAGTTAGTTCTTTAGACGGGGGTTCCACGTCCCCCTCCTTTGTTGGGCAAAAAATTTTTGTTGTTGTTTTTTCCGTTCTTTTGCCTGCCTACAGTATGCTGACACTCAGTCTGATGTTAGCTGTAAAGCACCGTTCTGAACCGATCTCCCGCCCTGGTCGAGACCCTCCGGATCACATATTGTTAATGACACTCCGCACGGGTCAGAAGCCCTGACTCTGTAAACCCCAAAACTTTCTGACATGCACTTAACGCCACCGCTCCAAGAGGAAAGGGGGAGAGGCACGGAAGAAATCTAATGGAGAAACTCTGGTTCTCAGTGTTACATGTCTGCATTATGCAGATATCCGGATCTAGACAGAGAAGTCTGCACATACACCACTGGTGAACACTACACACGATGAATAAATCGGGACTTTCCCTACTGGAGCTAAACGGAAGCCTGTGAAACAGCGAAGAAGCATTGTGCCAACATGAACATCCGGGCTATGGGACACTCTCCTCAGGTATAAGGCTCTGTTTGTGTCTCTCCTTGCTTGACTCAGCTGGTATCAGACCTGAATCCCATGTTTAAGGTATAACACTGGAGAGGGAGGTGTTACAAGACTTGGCTTGAAAGGGTGAGTGAGGGAGGGCTTAGATCTGGGAGCGGTTTCCATAACTGTGTTCTTTGAATGACCCACCTTACACAGCCATAATGTACATGTGTGCAGCTATGATAGCATGTTTAAGTTAACTGGTAGGCAAGCCACAGTTTTTGATGTTGCACTATTAGAAGGTGGGAGCTGCTTGGAACTTATAGAAGTGTAAGACACAAATGGTACAAACATACATATAGTTTACATAATAATAATATATGTCATATTCTTCCAAAACCGAATTTGGGGCCTTCGTTTTAATTTGGATTTTGACCGTCATAAGATAGACGTAGACAAATATCACATTACTAAGGGATGCAGAGGGGTAGCCAGCGAACTCCTTGCTGGCTATTTCTCTCCACTACCCTAATTAGGCCAGCGCTCGATTGCTGGACTAGCTCCAGAGAGCGTCTTAGCACTAGTGTGCTACCTACATATAAACAATTTCTGTATTAGACTAGTGTTCTCTAGTCTCTAATTCTTCTTTCTCCTCCTATACTGTCCTACATTTCTATATCTTTTGAGCTTCTACCTACCCTTACCCCCCCACCTTCCCTCTTCCCTGGTTCAGTTTTTTTTTACCCACGGGAGACATGGAGTCGGTGAATGTCTTCTCTTTGAACGCTAAGGGTCTGAACGTGCCGGAAAAACGCTGCATGTTACTACAAGACCTAAAACGCCATAAGACAGACCTAGCCCTAATTCAGGAAGCACATTTCAAAGATGGCGGTCTCCCTGTCTTGCGGAATGGGCACTTCCCGGTGGTGTATCACGCCACAAATGGATCTACTAAAACTCGTGGAGTATCCATATTAATCTCCAACAGAGTACCCTGGAAATGTGCGGATACAAGGTTTGATCCAGGGGGGAGGTATCTATTCCTCAGGGGGGAGATTGGGGTGTCACGGTGACCCTTGCACACATTTACACACCAAACACCCAACAAGACAATTTTCTGGTTAAAGTGTTAGAAGACCTGACGACATTTGCAAGAGGCCATCTTATAGTGGGGGGGGATTTGAATATCCCGCTTATCCCCTCTGAGGATACCTCATCGGGGACCTCCTCTATCACTCCTAGGACTAGGAAAAGGATTTCTAAAGCAATACATAGGGCACAGCTGATTGATGTATGGAGGCTCCTACATCCGAACGAACGTGACTACACCTTTTACTCTAACCCCTATAAACAATATTCTAGGATCGACTACTTTCTGATACCTCATGCCCAATTGCATGCCCTTAGAGACTCCAAGATAGGTTCTATTACGTGGTCGGACCACGCTCCAGTCCTCCTGACATACGCCCTGACTGACAACATTACGGACAGACCAAAGACCTGGAGACTAAATGAAAGCCTCCTACAGGACGAAGAGGTGCTTAAAGATGTAACAAGAGAACTAGAGTTGTACTTCAAATACAACAATACCCCTGATAGCGACCCTGGTATTGTTTGGGAGGCCCATAAGGCGGTGATCCGTGGCATCCTAATCAAGCATGGGGCACGCATCAAACGAGACCGTTCAAAACAACTGACAGTTCTCCTACAGGACTTACACTTAGCGGAGGCAAGACACAAACATGCCCAAACATCTAAGGGAGAGGCGGAACTATTGCTCCTACGCAACAAAATCACAGGTCTAATGCAATTTAGAGCGAAAGCTGCCATGCAAATATGTAGAAGGGTGTCTTATGAGTCAGGGAACAAATGTGGGAAACTACTGGCCAAATCACTCCGGGAACAACACCTTGCAAATTATATCCCCCACATAATGTCGTCTTCTGGACAGAAGATGACTCTCCCACAGCAGATAGCCACGGAATTCAAAGACTTTTATTTGTCCCTATATGATTTACAGCGGACACCCACATCACAACCCCACATAGAGGATTATTTGTGTAAATCTGGAATGCCCAAATTACCTACTGAAGCCAGTGAGTTACTGGATGAACCCATCTCTATGGAGGAAATTCAAAGTGCAATTAAAGCCATGAAGCTAGGGAAGGCACCGGGACCGGATGGCTTTACAGCTCTATACTATAAATCCTTACTACCGTCCCTGGGAGCCCACATACACAAATTCTTTAACTCGCTGGATTCTAGTACACATATCCCCAGAGACACACTGCTAGCACATATTGCAGTAATTCCAAAAGAGGGGAAAGATGCGGGGATGTGCGGTAGCTACAGGCCAATCTCGCTACTAAATTTGGACTTAAAAATTTTTACAAAAATACTGTCCACTAGACTCCAAACGTATCTCCCGTCACTGATTCACTTGGATCAAGTTGGGTTTATCCCAACCAGAGAGGCCAGGGATAATACGATCAAAGTCCTAAACATCCTACATGTAGTTAACCAACATAAGACACCTTGCATCTTTTTGAGCACGGACGCGGAGAAGGCCTTCGACAGGGTGGATTGGCGTTACATGACCTCGGTCCTAAAATATATAGGTCTTGGAGGCAGGATGCTGACTTGGATAGAATCACTATACTCCAATCCCTCGGTGCGTGTTCGTGCTAATGGGATTCTGTCAGCTCCCTTTGCGATCCGGAACGGAACCCGCCAGGGATGTCCCCTGTCTCCGCTTCTGTTCGCCCTGTCGTTGGAACCTTTTCTGCGGACTGTGCGTGCTCATCCAGACATTACGGGTGTAAATATGGGAGAGACTCAGCAGAAAATCGCAGCGTATGCAGATGACATGCTGTTTACTCTCACCAACCCAGTAATCTCCCTGCCCAACCTTCTCCAAGAATTTGAATCTTATGGTAATATATCTAACCTGAAGATCAATTTTAGTAAATCGGAGGCAATGGGGGTGGGGGTGCCCCCGCGCCATTTACCAGCCCTACAAAATAACTTTAAATTTAAGTGGACCACCACAGCGCTAAAATATCTTGGCACATACATCCCCCCGAAATTATCCCAAACATTTGGCCTAAACTTCCCTCCGCTTCTAAATACGGTCAGATCCCTTCTCTCCACTTGGAACACAGGTCTACACTCCTGGTTTGGTAGATGTAACATCCTAAAGATGTCCATTCTACCAAAATTCCTGTATCTGTTACAGGCGTTACCGGTCCATATACCCTCGCATTATTTCACCCAAGCTAGCGCCCTTTTCTTTAACTTTATTTGGGCACATAAGAGGCCCAGACTCAATAAACGACTACTCACCCTACCTAAAACATATGGAGGTCTTGCAGTACCGGACCTCCACAGGTATCATCAAGCAACCCACTTGACCAGACTTATTGATTGGAACCGCCATCAAACCACGAAGCTATGGACACAATTAGAACAGAGCCAGTGCCCAGTACCGTTAAACAGGGCTCCCTGGTGTCACGTCGCCTTACCGGAAAACGTAAAGAGGCACCCCTTAATAGGGGTCATTACACGAACCTGCGCATTGCTCTTCGCTTGAATACACCTCGCCCCATCGGTTTCCCCACTACGTCCAATATTGGGCACTCCTGAATTTAGCCCGGGGTGTTTCGATCCAATCTTTAAATCTCTACGCAACATGGGCCTTTCGCAAGCATCCCACTTCATTATAAATGGAAAGTGGGTCTCTGTTTCGGACCTTATGCGACCGGAGGGCCCGTTCCGTTTAGATTTCTGGAGGGCCCATCAACTTAGCCGCTTCCTTAGATTTCTCCCTTCTCCGAAACAATTTGAACGAACGCTGACCACCTACGAAATATACTGCACGGAAGAGGGTGCTCTACCCCACTCGTTGTCGTTGACATATCAGCTGTTAAACATTCCCCCAGATAACTTCCAGCTACCCACTCTTGAAGCGTGGGTAAGAGACTTACAGTGTACCCTTACATCAAAGCAAAAACAGAACATTATACACTTTACATTTAAGTCCTCAATATGTACTAAGACACAAGAAACAAACTACAAAGTACTCACGAGATGGTACAACACACCTGCAAAGCTACAAAAATTCTTCCCATCCTCATCAGGTCTCTGCTGGAGATGTGGCGAAGAATTGGGTACGATTCTTCATGTGTTTTGGTCCTGCCCTAAGCTGGAGCAGTTCTGGAGATCTATACAACAGACCGTACAAAAGTTCACAGAACGCCCCGTATCAGCTGACCCAGCCATCTTTCTGCTTCACGCAACCACAATGTCCAGAAAGGCATACAAAAAATCCTTGACCCGTCATCTTCTAGATGCGGCAAAGGCTTGTATTCCACTTATATGGAAAACTACCAGGACCCCAAGTATGGGCATGTGGCTTAGGAAAGTGGAGGAAGTTAGAAAAATGGAGGATCTTATCCTCACAGCACGCAATCAAAAAGAGATGTATGATAAGACCTGGACAAGATGGATATTAAATATATTTTCGGATGAGGGACGTGACCTTCTATCGGACCCAGGAAATACAGCAGACGGCTAACCAGAGGTAACGGTCACAGGACATACTAGATCGCCGACTCCGTGTACCCCTCTTCCCTCCCCCACCTGCCCCACCTCCCTACCTCCCTTTCCCTCTGTTCTTGCTTTTCTTTTCATTCTCTCTGCCTCTCACTTAATTCTTCTCTATAACTCTACTGTCTTGATACTCTATCTTGAAAAAAGGAAAATGGCAGGAAAAAAAGGGCTTCCTAACCAGATATGAGTAATAAAACAGAGTGGTATTCTTTCACATGTCTACAGCTTCTTTGTTTTTGCTTTATTGATCTATGAAAGACTCTGTATTGGACGTCACTATTATTGTTCTGTTATTTGCATAGATGCTTGAGGCTGCGCCCTCGATGCACGTTTATGTCCAAAATGTATTTTTTGGCCCTTGGCCTTCCTGCATCTGAATAAACTTTTATTTGAAAAAAAAAAAAAAGAATCGTTGTTCTACATAAAGATGGCCTAGGCTATAAGAAGATTGCCAAGACCCTGAAACTGAGCTACGGCATGGTGGCCAAGACCATACAGTGGTTTAACAGGACATGTTCAACTCAGAACAGGCCTCACCATGGTCGACTAAAGAAGTTGAGTGCATGTGCTCAGCGTCATATCCAGAGGTTGCCTTTGGGAAATAGACGTATGAGTGCTGCCAGCATTGCTGCAGAGGTTGAAGGGGTGGGGGTCAGCCTGTCAGTGCTCAAACCATATGCTGCACAATGCATCAAATTGGTCTGCATGGCTGTTGTCCCAGAAGGAAGCCTCTTCTGAAGATGATGCACAAGAAAGCCCGCAAAAACCAGCTGAAGACAAGCAGACTAAGGACATGGATTACTGGAACCATGTCCTGTGGTCTAATGAGACCAAGATAAACTTATTTGGTTCAGATGGTGTCAAGCGTGTGTTGCGGCAACCAGGTGAGGAGTACAAAGACAAGTGTGTCTTGCCTACAGTTAAACATGATGGTGGGAGTGTCACACCACTGGGGAGCTACAGTTCATTGAGGGAACCATGAATGCCAACATGTATTGTGACATACTGAAGCAAAGCATGATCCCCTCCCTTCAGAGACTGGGCTGCAGGGCAGTATTCCAACATGATAACAATCCTAAACACACCTCCAAGACGGCCACTGCCTTGCTAAATAAGCTGAGGGTAAAGGTGATGGACTGGCCAAGCATGTCTCCAGACCTAAACCCTATTAAGCATCTGTGGGGCATCCTCAAATGGAAGGTGGAGGAGCGCAACATCTCTAACATTCACCAGCTCCATGATATCGTCATGGAGGAGTGGAAGAGGACACCAGTGGCAACCTGTGAAGCTCTGGTGAACTCCATGCCCAAGAGGGTTAAGGCAGTGCTGGAAAATAATGGTGGCAACACAAAATATTGACATTTTGGCCCCAATTTGGACATTTCCACTTAGGGGTGTACTCACTTTTGTTGCCAGCGGTTGAGTTATTTTGAGGGGACAGCAAATTTACACTGTTATACAAGCTGTACACTCACTACTTTAAATTGTAGCAAAGTGGCATTTCTTCAGTGTTGTCAAATGAAAAGATATAATAATATGTCAATTTTACATAGTCTGTTTGAATTATCTTCTTTATAGGCCGGTGGTTCCGACGGACCACTGCTCCCCCCATGGGATGGCACATGGCTAAGATATTTGTCTTGGCTATGGCCCCACCCCATTGTGGGCCTTGCCGCCCACGGCATGATACGTCAATGTATTCACTACGTTCTCTAATTAGAGTTCTTCTCGGTATTATCATACCTTATGTACTTCCTTGCTTTTACTATTTTTCTCTCACTTTTCTTTCCCCCTCCCTTTCCCCTTTCCCTTGGCACCTAGGGTGTGCGGATGGAGTAGTCCATAGCGTTATAACTCAGTCCCAAGTTTTTAAATACCTCAAGCAACAAAAGATAGATATAGCTTGTTTACAGGAAACTAATTTTTCTTCTTCTTCCTGCCCCAAATATTTCGCAGCGAATTATCCCCAAGTATATTTAGCTAATGGTCCTACTAAACAGGAGGGGTTCTTATAGCTCTACAAAAATCGGTCCCATTTATCTGCAATAAACAGATAGCTGACCCCAATGGCAGATATCTTCTCTTACAGGGTTCTGTTCAGGATAACGAAGTAACCATTATGACCTATTACGCCCCGAACGAAAATCCGGGCCCATTTCTGTCTCATGTTTGTTCCTTGTTACAGGTCCACCAAAGAGGCACCCTCCTGTTGGTGGGTGACTCGAATGTGACGCTTAATCCGGCCCTTGATAAGTACCCAGCGGACCACAAATCCCCCCCTCCAGCGGCGAAAAAATTCTGGCGGGCCCTACAAAATTTGGACCTAGTAGACCTATGGCGAGAGTTTCATCCGATGGGCAGGGACTACACCCACTATTCTCATCCCCACCATTCTCACTCTAGAATTGACCATACGTTTATGTTACGGAAACACCTTCCTTTAATAGATTCGGTATCGATCCTAACAGTCCCTTGGTCTGATCACGACCCAGTTCTAACTGTCTGTCGTTCCCTACTCAACAAACCACAACAAGCTCCCTGGGTGATGAATGATTCACTTTTGTCATTCAAACCGATCCTCAATGAAATCAAAGAAGCTTCTATGGAATACTTTAGACTTAATGCAGGTTCGGTCTCGTCCCCAATAACATTATGGGAGGCTTATAAAGCAGTCCTCCAGGGTCATGTTATTCGAATAGCATCTCAGCGTAAGAGAGAAAGATTTCAGGCACGACGCAAGTTAGAACAGATCTTAAAGGATTGCTCGACGACCTTTAAACTAACCCCCACCCCTGCTAACCGCAGAGCTTTAGACAAAGCCCGTACAGACTTGGATCTATGTCTGACAGATGAGGCGGACCGTACCTTACGTTGGGCCCGCCAGAAATGGTATTCTAAGGCAAACAAACCTAATGCGCATTTGGCTAACAGATTGCTAACCTTCATTCCGAAATTTACTCCCATAAGCCTGCGCACCCATCATAATATCCTTACGGGTAACCCTCAGTGGATTCTGGAAGAATTCCGTTACCGACTTACTAAACTATACTCCCCCCTAAATCATTCTTCAACACAGGGCCTGAATGATTTTTTAGATAAGTTATCTCTACCTTCCCTATCGGAACCCCATATCTCCCTAATGGACCGAGATATACAGGTCTCTGAGATACTCCAGTGCATTAAGGAACTGAAAGTGGGCAAAAGACCAGGTCCGGATGGCTTCACTGCTTTGTATTATCAAAAATTTGCAGAAATCCTGGCCCCACACCTAGCGACTATGTATAACTCGGTCAAAGGAGGTCATTAATTTACGCCAGACATGTTAACTGCCAACATAGTGATGATTCCTAAGCCAGACAAAGATCACTCCTCCTGGGCAAATTTTCGGCCAATCTCTTTAATCAATATTGACATGAAGATATTGACGAAAATTCTGACCAACCGTTTGAATTCTTTCCTACCGCGCCTTATAAAAAAAGATCAGGTGGGATTTGTCCCCCGCAGACAGGCAAGTGATGCCATTCGACGACTCCTCCAAATCCAACATATAGTGCATGAAAGGTCCTTGGGTACAATGTTTCTTTCTTTAGATGTTAATAAAGCTTTCGATACCTTATCCTGGCCCTATTTGACACAGGTCATTACACACTACGGCTTTGGCACCTCCTTTTTGGGCTGGGTCTCAGCCCTATATCACTCCCCTCAGGCTAAAGTGCGTTACTATGGATATGAATCACCTACTTTCCCTATTAAAAGGGGAACACGGCAGAGGTGCCCGCTCTCCCCCCTTCTATTTATACTAGCACTTGAACCCCTGGCGGAGGCCATACGCTCTCATCCAGATATCACAGGAGTAGAAATAGCAGACAACGTGCACAAATTGTCCCTGTTTGCGGATGACATTTTATTAACCATTACTAAACCCAGAATCTCCCTCCCCAATTTATTCTCTCTCTTAGACTCCTTCGCCTCGTTTTCGGGCCTTTCAGTTAACCCGGCAAAATCTAAAGCGATGTCTATTAATCTTCGGCCCCCGGTATTAGATGCCCTGCAGTCGGCATTTTCGTTTCAGTGGTCAACCTCTTTACCCTATCTGGGTATTAAACTTACCCCAAAATACTCAGGATTATATCAAGCTAATTTTCCTCCGCTTTTTCAAAAGCTCGAGGCTATGCTAGCCTCTTGGTCCACAATCCCGATTTCGTGGTTCGGCAGAATAGCGACGGTACGAATGACGTACCTCCCCAAATTGCTCTATTATTTTAGAGTTTTCCAGTTCCAGTGCCTCCCCATATCATTCGAATACACCAACGTAAAATTATGCAATTTATATGGGGCCAAAAGAGGCCTAGAATCAAGAGACAAGTGCTTTATGCGCGCAGAGTCAATGGTGGCCTTTCAGTTCCTAATTTGCAAGCATATTATATAGCAGCGGGTATCGCCCCACTATCTCATCTTCGTGCAAAGCAACAAATGCCCCTATGGGCCACCATTGACTTGGTCGACGCACACCCAACACCTCTAGCTTCTCTTCCTTGGCTTCCTAGAGCACATCGCCCCCCTACAATAGGTCCCTGTTTAGCTCATTCTCTCAAATTGTGGGATGCTGTCAAGTATTCGGCAGGCCTAATTTCTCCTCATCTCCCACTACTTTGTATCCTCCACTGCCCTTTATTTCAACCAGGTTGTGATAACCCACTGCAATTTAAGTGTTGGTCCGATAATGGCTTCATAGATATCCATTCGTTTTTCACTCCAACCAAGATTATCTCTTTCGCTGCCTTACGTTCTTCACACGATATCCCCCTTAGGAAGCATTACAGTTACCTGCAAATTAGACATTTTCTCCGACAGCTTACAATTTCTCATTCTGCCCCCTTTGTCATGACACCATTTGAAAGCCTTTGTAGCTCACGCCCCCAATCCTCGGGTTTGATTTCTCTAATATATACTGCTATAAATAATTCCAAGACAATACCATTGAGACCCTATCATCTCCAATTGGAGGCTGAGTTTGGGAAACAATTAGATCCGGAGGACTGGCATAGCATGACGACAGCGCTATCTAAATGTTCCAAGAATGTTCTCTTTTTAGAGAACGCGTATAAAGTCTTCTATAGATGGTATTATACTCCGGCTAGATTAGCAAGTTTTAACCCATCTTACTCCCCCCTTTGTTTTCGTGGGTGCTCACAGGAGGGCACGATGGCACATATTTGGTGGACCTGTCCTCTGCAGACTATGGGTTAGAGTATATGCACTATTACGTAATCTTTTTAACACCAACATAAAGCGGGAGCCTTTTGAGGCCCTTTTATGGAAACCAATTGCAGAACTTCTTCGTCCTGAACGTCAGTTAGCAGCACAGATTTTCACTGCAACTAAACTCACCATAGCAAGGGCCTGGAAAACCCCGAACCTTAGTTTTGAAGCAGTTAAAAATACTGTGAATGATATCATGGTAAATGAGAAACTTATGGCCATATTGATGGACACTCATGATAAATTCCTCAGGATATGGCAACCCTGGGTGACTTACAATCACCCATCAAGATTTGATCAAACGCTCCTTTCTCTATAACAAGCCTCCATTCCCCCCCACCCCAGGGTCCTCCCTTCCTTTCTCTCCTTTCTTCCCCCCTTCTTTCCCACTTTCAATCTCTCTCTCCTTCTCCTTATTCAGGCCCTCGGGCTTAATTCTATAAGGACCGGAAATTTAATATATTACACAAATTAGTACATTCAGAGGTATTTTATCCTCTTTAAGGTTATTCAATTTAATCTGACTTTAGTACTGGTTCTTTTTTTTTTTTGTTTTCTCTTTATTTCATATTTTTATTTTTTATTTTATTTTTTTATTTATTTCTTCCTGAAACGTTATGTATTGCAACAACATCTCGTTTAGAAATCTTAGTTATTCCTGTATGTTTGCAATTATATTAATATGTGCTGATACCATACCACTACGCTAGAATACGCGGGATGAGAATATGTCTTGGTATGTCGCCTGGCCTCGGCATTTTACCGCCCGAGTCCAGGCTTACATTTTTGAATAATAGTTTCACTCGCCGGATACCGGCAGTCTTATGCCTGTTAACTCATGATGTATCCATCGCCGTTTTGTTGTTGTTGATGTATATTTTTTCAATAAAACCTTTTGTACAAGAAAAGATATAATAAAATATTTATAAAAATGTGAGGAGTGTACTCACTTTTGTGAGATACTGTGTGTGTGTGTGTGTATAGATAGAGATATATATATATATATATATATATATCTCTATCTATACACACACACACACAATCTCACAAAAGGGAGTACACCCCTCACATTTTTGTAAATATTTTATTAGATCTTTTCATGTGACAACACTGAAGAAATTACACTTTACAATGTAAAGTAGTGAGTGTACAGCTTGTATAACAGTGTAAATTTGCTGTCCACTCAAAATAACTCAACACACAGCCATCAATGTCTAAACCACTGGCAACAAAAGTGAGTACACCCCTAAGTGAAAATGTCCAAATTGGGCCCAAAGTGTCGATATTTTGTGTGGCCACCATTATTTTCCAGCACCTTCTTGGGCATGGAGTTCACCAGAGCTTCACAGGTTGCCACTGCAGTCCTCTTCCACTCCTCCATGACGACATCACAGAGCTGGTGGATGTTAGAGACCTTGCGCTCCTCCCACTTCCGTTTGAGGATGCCCCACATATGCTCAATAGAGTTAGGTCTAGAGACATGCTTGGCCAGTCCATCACCTTTACCCTTAGCTTCTTTAGCAAGGCAGTGGTCGTCTTGGAGGTGTGTTTGGGGTCATTATCATGTTGCAATACTGCACCTGTGGCCCAGTCTCCACAGGGAGGGGATCATGCTCTGCTTCAGTATGTCACAGTACATGTAGGCATTGTTCCCTCAATGAACTGTAGCTCCCCAGCTCCAGCAGCACTCATGCAACCCCAGACCATGACACTCCCACCACCATGCTTGACTGCAGGCAAGACACACTTGTCTTTGTACTCCTCACCTGTGTGTGTGTATATATATATATATATATATATATATATATATATATATATATATATATATTTATATATATATATTTTTTTTTAACAGCTTGTCATACAAATTCATATTGTGTTACTACCAACATCTCTATGATCAAATTGTATACACCAAAATTGTGAATTTATGCCATGTGTTAGAAAAGTAAAAAATACAACACAGAAACTTTCATATATATATATATATATATGAACTTCATTAAAACCCATCTAGAGTAACCTTTTAAGCTGATGTGGCTTTAAAAATGATGATGCATGACCGGAGAAGGTCATTAGAAGTGTTTTCGGTCAGGAGTGGTAGAGAGGGAGGGGCCTTTTGGGAGAGCTGATTGGACGTAGCTGCTAACCCGGCGAAACCCGCGAACCCTCTCTAACATGAGCTTATGAGGGAATGGATTCTTTCCCTGCTTCAGGCCCCCCTCCCTAGTATCACCTGCCTAGTCGGAAGCTCCGGAGAAACTTTAGCGAAAGCAGTTACTAAAGTGTGCAGAGGCTCCGGAGGCTGGTATACGGACAGACTGCACCCCCAGGGGCTTACCTGGTGGCCGGAGTGCGGCGGTAATGGTCAGGCTGAGAAGAGGGCTGCACACGAGCGGAGACGCTGGAGTCTGGTGGAGGAGACATCTCCAGCAACCAGCAGGCACTTGGCTAGTGTAAAGCAGCAAGGAGGAGAGCGTACTTGGCGAAGTACTGGCCCCGGTTCTGGGGAGAAAGAGAGGAGGCGGGGAGAGATTGGGGGGCACGCTGGACTGTTAGTCGGGAGCCAATCCCCACGGAGACCAGGGATCCCTCCCCCCGTTTTTTTTCAGGACTACCCCCGGCTTTATATGGTGTTCACGGTTACAGGGCTGAATTGCAGCAGGAGAAGTCGGTACTAAACCACAGCTGCAGCTGCAAGAAAGCAACGTCAACCTCTGAGGAACTGAAATACCAGGTGGTGAGTGGCTATGTTTCTCTGTATATAAACAATTGGACTGAATGGATTTAAGTGAAATAAGGAGATGCCCTTTTCAGTACACCTGCGGTATATTGTTATATAACTGGTTAGAGACTGATGGTACAGGTTAAGTATTAGACTGCTTGTCTGTGGCAGGATTGGAGAACTGTCTATATAAAAATTCAGAGGTGATATTGATGCAATATAAATGCAAAGTATAAATTGAAGACCAAACGGAAAGAGACTAGTCCAAGAGAAGGGACGGTGAGGGTTCCCCGCTGATAAGAAGCACCTCAGGACATGCCAAGGAAGTATGGAATCTTTAAATAAAATACTATACTATTAAGATACTAACAGCCTAGAAGATAGTATTTTTCCCCTGGTGGGAGGGCAGATAGACCCTTCATGCTATGTAATGGTATATTGGTGAAACACCGAACAGAGTTTGATACTAATTGACAATTACCGCCAGGGGATATAGGAGAAGGATATATACCAATCCATAAAGCCACTCTCCCCCTGCAACAACATGGTGTTTTTTAAGTCCAGCAGTACAGAGCAGAAAGGTTGAATATATATAGACCCCTGAGAACAGTTACCCCAGACTTCTATACAATTGACAAATCAAATAACAAAATAGAATGAGGGGGAAACCAGTAAGGGGGGCAGGTGCGAATCCCCCGAAGGTGAGTGCGAGTCCCAGCTCTATAAAGAAATATATGACACAAGACAGAGAGCCCTGGGAAACAGACAGGGGCCAAAAGTAAGCCAGCAAAGTGTACAAAAAGATGGAAGGAAAGACAGAGGAAACAACCCAGGGACTTAGATACAACAGATGTAACAACAGGGATAAGCCCCGAGCCAGAAGCGGACCGGGTAGTTGAACCCAGACAAAAAAAACAGCTGCCAACTAAGGGAGAAATGGCAGAGATGTTTGCAAGACTGGAATCATCCATCAAAGGAAAAATGGCTACACTCCACGATGATCTAAACCAGATCCTGAGAAGGGTGGAGGGAACCGAAGAGCAGCTGGATTCACAAAGGTCTGACATAGAAGTGTTAAAAGATCAGATGGCAGAACTAAAGAGAGAACACAGATATATACACTGTATAGATTGGAAGACCAGGAAAACTGGAACCGAAGGAAAAATCTTAAAATAAGGGGGGTACCAGATCGGCTGGAAGAAGACCTACAAGAAATAATGGATAAAATATTTGGGCATCGCCTGGGCTTGACAGGGACAGAAAAAATAAAATTTGAAAGGTTTCATCGGATTAGAAAGCCAGCTGACCTAGCAGCAGAAACACCGAGAGATATAATTGTGAGATTTCACAATTTCCAGGATAAAGAACAGATCTGGGTGAGTTTAAAAAATAAACAGCTGATTAGATACGAAGAGAGCATTCTGCAGATCTTTCCAGATTTAGCAGTGGAGACCTTGGCCAGCAGAAGAACATTAAAACCCTTATTAGAGCATCTGAAGTTAAATAACATTCAGTATGCCTGGGGCTTTCCAGCTTGTCTAATAGGGAGAAAATGTGGATACCCAGAAGATACCGTCAGTTTCTGTAATAGACTGGATATACCATTAGTTAAGATTCCAGGCTGGTGGGAAGCACAAAAGAGCATCTGACCTATGGAAGAATCAAGATGGCACCTGTCACAGACCTAGCCAGAACAGAGGCTGTTGGAGAGGACTGTATGCAAGCCTGTTGCCATTTGATTATGGGCCCTGGATTTTCAATGGATTCATTCTGTTGGGACACATCCTGTGAGGAGATACTGGTGTCATCAACCTGTGTTTATGTTAATTGAATGAGCTAATGACATTGTCCTCTATACAATGTAGGAGACGGGACGACTGCTATAACTGTGTGAAGCTCGGTGACCACAAGTCTGGGCGAAAGGTCATGTCTCAGTCACCTAGGCTGTATAAAGGATTAGATAATTAGCTCATGTTAATTAGGTTACGTTTGTATTGTTAGAGTAATCTTCTCCTGTGTATATAAGACTGTATTCTGGTTCTGAATAAAGTCAGTTCTTTGTAGCAACAAGCAAGTGTCGCCTTGTTTGTGCTCAGAGAGGTTGGGATATCTGTATACAGACTGGGAGGAAGTGGTATATGACGGAAGCACTCAAGCGGAGTGTGGGACGTTCCGTGACATTGGTGGCAAGCAGCGGGAAAGCTTCCTGCAGTCTGGGACATCCAAACTTCCATCTGGATCCAAGGTCCAGATAGCAGGAGAGGAGAGGTACAGATACCAGCCGCCATGGATGAGGAATTCAGAAGGAGGTTGCGAGAGATGCAGATACAGCACAGAGGACCAGTATCGGAGCAGGTCCTGCTGGGATGGTGTGATTCTATTCGCTGCAAACTCTGAAAGGAAGCGCTAGCCCGTGAGCAGCGACACCAGGGAAAAGTTCTCCCCTCCATCGAGGAAAGGTACTGGTCGCAGTACGGACTGTGGGTGCGGTTTTTGGGAGAAAAACCACACAAGAAGCAGACAGCTGAATTAAGCAGGCTGGTCTGGGCAGAGATAAAGCTGGATGAGAGCTACAGAGCCCTCCGGTGGCATGTATCCCAAGCATGTCCCTGGATAGCGGATGACAGCCCAACGGAAGGCTTAAGCTACGGCGGCTTGGGACTGTTGTTTGTGAAGCTGACAGGGGACCCTAACTTTGGGAGTGATTTGGAGCGGCGGGTGGACGAAATCATGGATTTCAGAGAAGGGCTACTGAACATTTCGGAAGTGCACTGGGCACAGGAAGATTTGGAGTTTCTGGCCGTTCAGGAATGGGAGCTAGAGATCGCCTACAGACGGCTGCTAGACATTGCTCAGTGCCAGGGCTGGGCTCCCTTTGCCTGGGACTATCAGGAAATACCAGCTGACAACCCTGAAATCCTGGCTGAAGAGTCGGCAATGTGGCAGAGCAATAGTGTGCTTTGCCAACCTGCCCCCACAGCTATGGAGGCGGGGGTCTTATGGCTGATGCAGCAAGTGCTGACTGACCTTGATGATCCTGTTTCTGCATGGGATGATCTTGGATGGAGGAATGTGCCTGTCCAGCAGCATGCCAGAGAATCTGCAGTGGAAAATCTGGAGATTGCCATCCCCAAAGCTGAAATGCTGACAACAGGGCAGAGCTCTGCTAATCTCTGCCCAGCACGGATAACATCTTCTGGGTTCCATGGACAGGAGATGGTGAACCTCCATCCCCAGACACCAGTTGCAGAGACAGGGGATTTGATAGACTTTTCTGCTGAGGAAGAACCATCGGGTGAGCCCCCAGCAGAAGAGTTGGGATTAGGGCCAAACTTCATTGCGCTCTGCTCAGCACTGATGGCATCTTCTGAGTTCCACGGACAGGAGATGGTGAACCTCTATCCACAGACACCAGTTATAGAGGTAGGGGATTTAATAGACTTTTCTGCTGAGGAAGAACAACCTGATGAGCCTCCAGCAGAAGAGCTGCTATTGGGGCCAAACTTCACTGTGCTCTGCCCCGCACCAACAGCAGTATCTGTGGAGTTACAGGGAACTTCCCCAGTTGAAGCACCGGCAACCGGGAAGAGTGCTACCAACCTCTGGCCATCACCTGCAACAACTACAGAGTTCCAGGGAGGTGGGGCAGTCGGCCTCCCTCCCCAACAGGTAGCCAGAGCAGATGGTGTGGGGTTTCCAGCAGAAGGGCTGGCAACAGGGCCGAGGACTGCTGGACTCTGCCCTCAACTAACAGAGGATGGATTTCCTGTGAAGGTGGATGGGACTTCAGTCTCCACCTGTATACCCCAGGGATGCTGGGCAGTGGGCCCCGATCCCCAACAGCATGACAGAGTGAGCCCAGACACCCTGTCTTCTCTCCAGCGGCAGAAAGGATTCCAGGGAGAAGAGCCAGTCCAGGCCTCTCCCCAGCGGCAGATATGTTCTCTGAGAGAGGCAGAGGTTGGCTGGGTGAGTAATACTCTGTTTGGAACAATTTGTTTGGGGTACTGTGTGGGTACAGGCAGTAGAGGACTGGAACTATGGACTAACTTCGGAGTCAACCCGTCTGGGGTCTCCTCCTGTGTTAGTCTCCTGCCGAAAGGTGAGAAATGTCACAGACCTAGCCAGAACAGAGGCTGTTGGAGAGGACTGTATGCAAGCCTGTTGCCATTTGATTATGGGCCCTGGATTTTCAATGGATTAATTCTGTTGGGACACATCCTGTGAGGAGATACTGGTGTCATCAACCTGTGTTTATGTTAATTGAATGAGCTAATGACATTGTCCTCTATACAATGTAGGAGACGGGACGACTGCTATAACTGTGTGAAGCTCGGTGACCACAAGTCTGGGCGAAAGGTCATGTCTCAGTCACCTAGGCTGTATAAAGGATTAGATAATTAGCTCATGTTAATTAGGTTACGTTTGTATTGTTAGAGTAATCTTCTCCTGTGTATATAAGACTGTATTCTGGTTCTGAATAAAGTCAGTTCTTTGTAGCAACAAGCAAGTGTCGCCTTGTTTGTGCTCAGAGAGGTTGGGATATCTGTATACAGACTGGGAGGAAGTGGTATATGACGGAAGCACTCAAGCGGAGTGTGGGACGTTCCGTGACAGCACCTGATCTCAAAAAAGTAATTGACTGTGGCACAGAAGAATAAATGATAGACTGAGGGGTCTAGGGGTGGAATGGGGGAGGGGGCGGGGGATGGGAGTGGGGGACAGTAAATGACATAACATGGTTGGAGAGAGGGGGACGGGTAAAGGGTTTTCCTAGCCGGGGGGGAGTAGTGGGTCTGTTGAGGGACCACAGTCAGAGTCCAACCTTTGGGAGGAGAACCGATGGGCCAGGAGGGGATGGTGGGCCTCGGATCTATTGGCCATGGGGAGGCTATATACCCCCTAAAAGAATATGGGGGGGAGGGGTGGCGAGGGGAGGGAGGGGATATGTAGGAGGTGGGAAGGAGGTAGGGGAGGGTGGGAATAGGGGTATCGCTCTGGTATGGTTCAAGGAAAAGAGAAGTAGATTAAAGTCTCAGCTCATTGTGCTCCTGGGGAAGGATTGGAAGGGAGTTGGTAAAGAGATGGGTGGAGAGGACCCGGAATCCAATGAGCAGAGATGACTACACTTAAATTTATGACATACAATGTACGTGGGTTAAATACTTCCATAAAAAGATATAACATATTAAGAGAGATCAATCTCTATAAAGTTGATGTTGTTTCATTACAGGAGACACATATCTCTCAAGACTCTAATCTTAAAATAATCTCAAAAGATTATCCAGTTTGGTTTTATGGGGACTCCCCAACAAAAAAAGCTAAGGGATTTGCCAGAGGGGTAAGATTCACTTTGGACGAAAGAGGGACGGACCCGGAAGTGCGATACTTATTTTTGAGGGGTAGAATCAATGAGGTGGAGTACTCCCTGGCAAATATCTATAGCCCAAACAACAAACCAATAAAATATTTAATAGAGGTCATAAAAAATGTTATGGAATTTAAGAGAGGAAGATCTATTATGGGAGGAGACTTCAATTTTTGTATGGTACCTGGGTTTGATAGTGCGTCCAGTGCATAGAGGACTGGAAACGTACAGAGGAAGTTATTAAAAAAGATTTTACATCAGAATGAATTGATGGACGCATGGAGAATACAACATGCTAAACGCCGGGAGTTCCACTCCTCTGTGCACGGGATGTATTCAAGAATGGATTGTTTTCTTAGTGGAACATAGGTTGCTTGAGACAGTAATCAACACAAATATTGAAATCTCAACTCTCTCTGATCATGCCCCTGTGAGTATGAGAATAAAGATTGAGGGGACTCAAAATAGACCATCCGTCTGGGGACTGAGAAGGAATGTTTTGACAAAATAAATTTTTGAGTTAGAACAGCAGCATAAAAAACAGGGAACAGGGGCGTGGCCTGACCTGGCATGGAGACGGACGTCTGAGTTCAGAGCTCCGTCCACCACAGGAGATTCTTAACGAAGCCTGGAGGTATTTACACACCATTCTGCCTTCGGACAATGGGCACTGCTTCCCGATCCTCATCTGCCTCCTGCTCTAGGTCTCCCAGGGACATAACCGGATCACGAAGCCACAATATCCCGGAGATGTTCCGGGCCGGCAGAGGCAACATGGCGCCTGCTCACCAAGGCCCAGCACACTCTGGAGCACAACTGCTGCCGCTGAACAGTCCGAACCCACCAGACGCTCTGCACACCCGCTCCGGCGGAAGCGGAGACGGGATCGTACTTAGTCCCCAACCGCCGATTAGTATTCATGACCTCTGCTCTATAGCTGATGATATAAAGGACACTTTATCTGCCGCCATATGTGAACTGCGGCTGGATTTTTGCGCCCTAACCGAACGTGTACAGACGGTGGAGACAGTGATCGATCGCCATGACACTGCCATCCACTCGGTTACCGACTGCTTCGACTCCCACACGCTGCGGATGCGGGACATGCAGCGACACTTGGAAGACCTTGACAAGAGAGGTCGAAGGCACAATCTCTGGGTTAGGGGCCTTCCGGAATCCATTGAGATGGAGCAGATCTCCCAGGCAGTAGTACACCTCTTCAATGACCTCCTCCACCAGCCCCCGCAAACTCCTATAGCCATGGAGAGAATACACCGCGCCCTGTGCCCTAAAGGTAGGGAGAATGACCCCCCACGAGACATAATTTGCTGCATAGTGGATTATAAATTAAAGGAATAAATTTTAAAGCAGGCCAGGGGCTGTCAGCAGATTCTTCATGCAGGAGCCCACATTCAAATATATCAAGATCTATCAGGAATAACCCTACAACACAGAAGAGACCTGAGGCCCCTCCTGGATGTCCTCAGGGAGAAAAACATCATTTACAAATGGAAGTTTCCATTCTGTCTTTCAGCTTCTATTAATGGCCGCACAGCCATCCTTAAAGTACTGGAGGATTTACCTCACTTCTGTGCCACGCTGGGTATCGCCCCTGTACCAGTGCCTAATTGGTATGCCGCTTTCCGTATTGCACCAGCGGATCATGAGCGGATGAGAGAAGAACCTATGGACACTCAAAATTCTAGACACCATAGGAGACGCTCACCCTCTACCCTCAGGACCCAGACCGGTTACCGGAGCGGTCCTGGAGATGCGAGCTTCAGTACCTCCCCACGGTCCAGGAGAGCACGCAGAGGCCGCTAAAATCTGAGCAAAGGGAATCCTCCTTATATTCCAGTTTATTTTGTTTAACATAGTTTTTTGCTTTTACTGACTTTTATTTTTGTTCAAGGTTTCAATCTTTTGAATCTCCCTCCAGCGCTACAGATGTGAGACGCCTGGAGACTATGTTCTGAGCCAGCTCTCCATGTTACAGACATCCTCACAACTGCTTTTGGGCACTCCTAGACCTTGTTAGGCTCTACCATTCGCATGTATGGCTGCAGTTCGCACTATCCCACCCACTTCTTCTTCAGCGCCTTGAGAATCTCTGGCTACAGCCTACAGATACTATACTGCGCTATACCCGGCTGGAAACTACATCTACCATAAGGCTGTGCGACCTTTGACTCCACCCCGTGACACTCGCTTTCTAAGTTGCTTGGATCGCGATCCACATAGTGGAAACCCGCAGATCATTCTGCTGACACACTTCTGCTACGAGCCTCTGACCTCAGAGACAAGAGCTACCTTTCTCATCGCGACGACACAACCCTCCTTCAGCAAATCCAGAAGTTCCTACTCCACATTGATACACTCCCGGCTCAAGACACCCTGATCAGGATGAACCGATCGGCTGTCTCTCCTCAACAGACGCCTACGGACCCCTTCTTAAAGTCGCACGCGGACTCACATCTGGACTGTACCGGTACTGTCCTCTCATCAGTATGGTTCTCAAGGCGCGGTCCTAAGTATAACTCCTAGTTCTTTAGTTTGTTGTTTTTAAGCATGCTATTGGCGTTGTAGCTGACCTTTGCGGATCGAGTTTTTTATTTGTTCGCTGTACATTGCTGACTATTAGACTTTTACTGAGTAGTTATGTCAGTTAGAAATGTTCTATTAAGGTAATGTTTACATCTCCTGGGCATGGCAGCACCCCCTGCTATTTGCTATGAGTACCGCAGGTTTTTACCTCCTGCTGACACCGCTACCCTCTCCCCGCCTCCCTGGGGATGGCGTTTGTCCTGGGGGATGGGGCAAAGTTGATATAGTGCCCTCTCCCATAGGCCAAGGAGGGTATTCGGTACGTGAGTCTTCCCTTTGCGGGTATACGCATTAACTTCAGCCATGGTCTTTCACACACACTAAACTGCTACCAACAACCTGTCCTGCTAATGTAAACATCCGTTGGGATAGTCTCTAGTCCCTTTCGGGCAATGCATAGCTAATACCTCCTACTTAACCACTACACACCATCCTGTGGTGGCAGCTCATATCCCGGTCGCTGTTCATCACCCCCATTTGGTCCTTCACTGCCAAGGTTTTGGTCAACCCCCACACGGAATCGGATAGTGGTGTAGTCCCACCTGTTGGGGCTCCCTCGCTGTCCGTGCTCCGTCCCACGCCGATTACTGACCCCCGAGGTTGTCGGACACATAGTTCCACACCTCTTCGGATCTTCTCCGGATACATACACCCCTGAACCGCATCCTTTTCCAACCTCCCGGACTTCACCTCCCCTCCCTCCCCTACCCCCTTCATACCTCTACCCCTCTCTTCCAATGGCGGGCCCGCAGAACACTAGCCTTCCTATGGACACGTCTCAGAAGCAGCTGCACACACTCAAACTTGCACTCCATCAACATACGGGGACTTAACGTGCCCGAAAAGTGATCCAAGCTCCTCCACTCTCTACAACAAGCCAAAACACATATCGCACTCATACAGGAGACCCACTTCCGGACGGACTCTATCCCCCAACTAAAAAAATAATTTCTTCCCCACAGCCTTCCATTCCTCCAATTCGGAGGCTAAATCAAAAGGTGTCACACTATACTCATTTCTAAACATTGCCCAATTCAAATATCTGACGTACAAACTGACCCGCTAGGTCGTTTTCTCTTCATCAAAGGCACCTTGAACCAATTGCATATCACTATTGCCAACATCTATGCCCCCAACACAGGCCAAGTCACCTTCTTTCGTAACACCCTCCAGCAACTTTCTAGCTTCCAATCAGGGACCCTCTTCGTAGGCGATGATTTCAACGTCCCCTTAACCCCCTCTATTGACACGTCCAATGGGGCCTCCTCCCTATCCTACAGGGCATTAAGGTCGATCAAGCAACAGTTCCACAACCTACTTCTTCACGATACATGGCGCACATTACATCCCAAAGAAAAAGATTTTACTTTCTTCTCTACTCCACACAATAAGTATTCCAGACTTGACCACTTTCTTTCACAGACAGATCTCTCGCAACTCGCTCAAGCAACCATAGACCCGGCCGTACTCTCAGACCATAATCCCATCTCCATGACCTTACATTTGAACTCGCCCAACATAAAGACACGCATCTGGCGACTAGACAGTTCTTTACTGACTGATGAGATGAACGTTCAAAGACTGACCACTTGCCTCTCCAACTTTTTTAAAGATAACTCGGCTCCAGACATAGCACCCACGGTCGCATGGGCAGCGCACAAATGTGTCATTCGCGGAGAACTAATGTCCATAGCTGCACACCGAAACAAACTTAAAAACACCTGCATGGCGGAGTTAACGGCTCGCATCCGCACACTAGAACAGACACATAAGGCTTCTCTTGCCATCGCTTCACTGGAAGAACTCTCCCAAGCTAGGGAGGAATTCTTAGAAGCACTGACCGCAACGGTCAAACGCAAGTTCGCACTGTCACAAAAACTTTACTATGAATTCGGTAACAAAGCCGGTAAACTTCTGGCGAGGGCTCTTAAAACCAAAAAAGCCTCTCATACCATCCATAAGCTCATCAATCCCAATGGAGAAGCAGTGGTCACCAACGAAGGCATCTCAACGAAATTCGTTCAATATTTCACCAAGCTATATAACCTCCCGACTAACCAAACAACAGTCACATCGGATGATCGTAAGAAAGCACTTACCGACTTCTTAGCACAATTCGGCCCTACTCCGCTCTCTCCGGAGGATTCACATACACTAGATCTCCCAATATCACCAAACGAAATCCTCGATGCCTTAAAACAAATGAAGACAGACAAAAGCCCGGGGCCGGATGGCCTCACGACAGCCTACTACAAATCTTTCCCGAATATCCTTATACCACATTTAGCTAAAGTACTTAATGACCTTACAACAACCTCGACCGATCACAAAGATTTAATGGAAGCCCACATTACACTTATTCCCAAACAGGGCAAAGACCCCACATTAGTTCCCAACTATCGCCCCATATCGCTCCTTAACGTGGATTTAAAACTATACGCTAAAGTTCTGGCCAACCGTATTCTCCCTTTTATTCCAACCCTGGTCTCTCTTGATCAGGTAGGTTTTGTCCCTGGCCGTGAGGCCAGAGACAACACCATAAAGGCTCTCAACATTCACCATTGTCTTACCAAAACAGCTACACAAGGATTCTTTCTCTCCCTGGATGCATAGAAGGCGTTCGACCGGGTCACCTGGGACTACATGGAAGCCACCTTGCAGGCAGCAGGCCTTCCACCACGCATGCTACAAATGATTCTATCCCTATACGCCTCCCCGACCGCTAGACTTCGGATTAATGGTGGCCTGCCGGACGCCTTCTCTGTATCCAATGGGACCCGCCAGGGGTGCCCCTTATCACCCCTAATTTTCATCATGACAATGGAACCCTTACTCCGTAAACTGAGACATAATCTTGCTATCAGAGGAATTGACATCCAACAAAGGCAGTATAAACTAGCGGCTTATGCCGACGATATCTTACTCTTCCTGACGGACCCTATAATGACTATTCCTAACCTTCTAGCGGACTTTGCTCTTTTCAAAACCTTATCCAATCTCCAAATAAATTTTGAGAAATCCAAAGCCCTCAATATCACTCTACCAACTGAGACGGTAAACCTTTGCCGTAGTAACTTTCCGTTTGTCTGGGAGAAATTTGAAATCACATACCTGGGGATCAAAATTACAACCCATCTAAGGGACCTTTATGCCAAAAATTTTCTTCCACTGATTAGATCTATCCAAGGTGACCTAAAGAAATGGAATCTGGGTTCATTTTCTTGGATGGGCAGAATTGCAATATTAAAAATGAATATTCTACCCAGACTTCTCTACCTCCTCCAAGCCATCCCGATCACGCTACCAGCATCTTTCTTTGCCTCCTATAAACTTCTCTGTCAGACCTTCGTGTGGGCCTCCAAACGTCCACGCTTTAGCTGGGACAGGTTAGTTCTTCCCAAACAAATGGGGGGACTCCCGGACCTTCAAAAATACCATTGGGCCTGTCACCTGACCAGACTGGTGGATTGGCATGTACACCGTCCATCAAAGGACTGGATCGCCTTGGAAGCTTAGTTCCCAAGCCTCCCCATCGCTAACGCACCTTGGATGAACCACAGCAATGTACCCAGAGAACTTACCTCACACCCTCTCATTGGTACCACACTCTCTCTTTTCAAAAGAGCATGCAAATTACTTGCCCTCTCACCCTCGCCAGGCCCCATGACTCCTTTGGACAGTAACCCAGACTTTCCCCCTGGACTCACCTTAAAAGACCCAACCTTAGAGACTCACATCTCGCAAGCTAGAGCGCAGAACTTCTGTCACAATGGGATTCTCCTCCCTTTCCACACTCTATGGGGCTACAATGCCTAACCATGACATACCCTTTTATAAATATTTACAATTGAGACATTTCCTTCAGTCATCCAGACAATCTTCTTTTTGGCACAAGGATCTCACGCCGTTCGAATCTCTCTGCACCTCTACAGAACCTCAGGGTCACCTAATTTCAGTAAACTACTCCCTTCTGTTTTCAGGTCATAAGGTCAAGGAGGACAAAATTGTACAACAGTGGGAAAACGAACTGTCTTTAGACCTCACCCCCACTGACTGGGTTCAAATATTCACCCTCATGCACAAAGGCTCCATTAACGTCATGACGCAGGAAAATTGATACAAACTGTTCTCGAAATGGTATCGGACCCCCGACAAGGTACATCACTTCCACCCCTCAGTCCCTCCGACATGCTGGAGGTGTAATGACACTCGTGGTACCTTGCTCCACATATGGTGGGAATGCACCCGTGTACAACCATTTTGGTTAGAAATCCATCGGCTAATTTCCCAAATCACTACATACACCCCGGACTTCTCTCCCGCCCGCTACTTACTACACCACACCTCAGGGTCCCCTATTTCCTACAAAAAATTTCTAACTATACACCTGATCAACGCAGCCAACTTGTGTATCCCTGCGTACTGGAGAAATCCCGCCCCTCCCACGGTAGAGGAGTGGATCTGCAGGGTGGAGAGGATAGCGAATATGGAGCAACTCATTTTCCAAGCCAATGACACACCTACTAAATTCCAGACCACCTGGGCATGTTGGACTCACTACAGACATTCCCAAACACACCCGACCTTGCCCCCTTCATCTCCTCATACTCCCTGAGGACTCTCCGCGGTCTGTTCCCTACTGTCCCCCCCTCAAAACTCCACCACCTCTCTATCCCCTATTACCCCATCCTTCACCTCTCGAGCGACATTGAGCTGACATATCCATGCACATCAGAGCTGGTCGTAGCACTTTCTAACGCACACACTACCCCTTCTTTTTCGTCACTATAGAGTTCCCCCATACGACCGACTCACCCTCGGTTCTTATCACTCTTCGGATGTGCTAACCCCCGATCTGTAAATCCTACCGTAAGTTGCCATACTGTCATATTTAAACACGACCTACGCCTCGTCCTGTACCTCCTTTTTCGTTCACAGCGAAGGTCCCGTTTAGGGGTTAACGAAAACGGTGTTGTTCATAAAACTGTTTGGCTCATCTCCGCACAAAACATCCGATTTCAACGAGCTAATACCCATAGTTGATATTTGGTGATATTTACTTTGTTAATTGACCAGGCTTTATGCTCTTGCTCACTTTCTATCAATTGTTCTTGTACCTACTGTATCTATCTACAGATGCCTATTGAGCATTCGCAAATTGATTCACTGAGATGTATGTCAAATTTTACTTGTTATTCTGTAAAATTTCAATAAAATCTTTTGAAAAAGAAAAAAAAAACAGGGAACAAAGAAACAATATGTAAAAGGGAGCAAATGAAAGATCTAAATGAACAGGAGACCCGATCGATCTATAATAAAATTAAAAAGGAAAGGTACCTCTGGGGAAATAAAACTGGGAAGTCGTTGGCAAGACTGTTAAAAAAAAAAAGTAATAAACTATATAGAGAAAATACAAACTAATGCAGGAATAAATGGTCTACAATACTTCAGATATAGCTAGAACATTTCAGGAATATTATGCAAACCTGTATGCAATTAACAAGGATGAAACCATAGAACAGGCCAAAAAGAGGAAGGTTAAAACTAGTGATTTTTTAAATGATATAGGCTTAAATAAAATATCAGAAGATCAGATGAGGGCTTTAGAAGACCTGGTAACAGAGGAAGAGGTAATGAAAACTTTGAATGAAATTGGGTAAGAGCCCAGGCCTGGATGGTCTGACGACATTATATTATAGGAATTTTAGGGATATTCTTTTTTTTTTTTAAACAGAAAAGTTTTTATTTGTCTCCAGCCGGAGAGTATACATCATACAAAGATATTTACAGAGAACATAGAGAATATAACGTTGCTACACATTTCCAGCTATATTTCTATAGACAATTGCATAGTTTCTAGTAATACATTACAGAGTCATAGTATACAGTTTATTGTATTATTATTGCCTATGTATCCTACTTTCTTTCCGGAGGAAAGAGTTTTTGTGTCATTTATACCATTTTTCCCACTCCTCCCTCTACATTAGTTTAACTCGCAGTAAATAATCAGTATGTTATCTATTTGTCAATCATCTCCTCATTGAGTATTAATGTGTCTGTGATCAAGGATCAGAAAAAGGGGGAGGGAGGGGGGGGGGGAAGGGGAGGGCCAAGGGAGGAAAAGGGGGGGGGGGGGAGGAGAGAGGGGAGGGCAACAAGAAATAGACAGATATTTTAATTGAGCTGGTCGTTACCAAACCCTGCTACTGCTTAGCCCAGGCTCCCCAGATCCTGGAGAATTTCTTGGGGCATTTACGGTTGATATAGGTGGCTTTATAGAGTGGCAGAACAGAGTCTACTATACCCCTCCACTGAGTTACCGTAGGAGGGTCAGGTTGCTTCCATCTAAGGAGGATAGCCTTCCTGGCATAAAATGAGGCGTAGAATACAAATAATCTTTTGTGCACACTAGGTATAACATTGTCACATACCCCAAGGAGTAGAATAATCGGATTTCTCTGAATATTTAGATTACCTACTGCGTTAATCACTTCCACCACCTCAGTCCAGAATTTTTGTATAAGCGGGCATTCCCATACTACATGGATAAACGTACCCAGCTCCCCCATACATTTCGGACATCTATCTGTTTGCGTCGGGTATATTCTAGCTAACCTCTGTGGCGTGTAATATACTCTATGAATGAACTTCAGCTGTATGAATCTATCCCTTGCCGATATCATAAGAGGAATGTATTGCTGTAGACCCTCTTCCCAGTCATCTGGTGCCAAGTCCGGAACGTCCCCCCTCCACTTATCATACAGGCCCATCTCTCCAGTCTGCTCGTCAGTGAGAATTTGGTTGTATATGGATGACAAAGTTCGGTCCAAGTGTTTAGAAATAAGAAGCCTTTCTACTCCATGTGACCGTAAAGTAATACCGCCTGGGTATTGGGCCCTCACTGCATGTCTCAATTGTAAATATCGAAAAAACATTTTGGAGGGAAGTTGAAAATCAGTTTTAAGAGTGTCATATGGGGTAACTCCATCCCCGGACCATACCTGCTGTATTGTTTTTATTCCATATCCCGCCCATAAAGCTGGCTCTGGGACTGTTTGGAGATGCTTTAGTTTAGGGTTGCCCCATAACGGCGTGTAAGGGGAGATAGTAGCAGGGCCTGCAATCTTTTTGGACATCTGTTCCCATACTGTTACTGTCGTACGCATCGGAGTTGGCATATCTTTATGTGTCTTGACCCCTCTAAAGACCAAATTACTCAGAGCCGAGTATGAACCCATTATTGCTGCCTCAAGATTAAGCGAGGGGTTAGATTTCGGCTGGGAGAACCACCACCGGACAGTGACTATGACTGCCGCCCAGTAGTATTTCCGAAAACAGGGGAGCGCGAGGCCTCCCATCGTTAAGGGGAGCTGAAGGGTGGTTCGCGCTACTCTAGGGGCAGATCCCCCCCATACAAATGAGCTAACAACCTGTTCCAGCTTATCAAAAAAAGATTTGGGGATAAGGACCGGGGTATTACGAAATACATATAGGAATTTGGGGAGGAACGTCATCTTTAACAAATTAACCCTACCTACTGGTGATAGCGGGAGGGACCTCCAGGCCTGACATCGGGCGGTAAGCTGGTGGAGAATTGGATATACATTGTCTATTAGATACATGTTTGGGTCTATCTGAACTTAGGGACCAACACGAGAGGACTGGAAGGGTCAACATCCGGCAGTCCCGGAGACAATGAAAATATGATGGATTTGGACCAGTTGATCCGAATGCCCGAGAAAGATCCATATTGGTTAATGATTTCGAGGGCTGATGACAGCGATGTCGACGCATCTGGAAGATACAGTAGCGCGTCATCAGCATATAGGGAAAGCCTTTCAGTCAACGGACCCACCTTTATACCCCCAAGCTCCGGGGACGTTCTAAGCAAAATAGCTAAGGGCTCAATGGCTAGGGCAAACAAGCCCGGGGACAATGGGCACCCCTGCCTGGTCCCTCTCTCTAGAGAAAATGGGGGAGAGAGCAGCCCATTTGTACGGACTCTAGCTGTGGGGTGTGAGTAGAGCAGTTTTATCCATGAAATGAACCGGGGGCCAAAATTGAATCGCTGCAGCACATTCCACAGGAACCTCCATTCAACTGAATCGAAGGCCTTCTCGGCATCTAAGGAGGCCACTACACCTCGGGACTGAGACCTCTCCGCGTGTGAGATATTAGTGTATAACCTGCGTAGGTTTATGTCAGTGCCCTTACCTGGCATAAAGCCTGTCTGGTCGCCATGTACGATTGATAAAATAACTGAGTTAAGTCTATTTGCTAGGATCTTGGTAGTTATTTTGGCATCCACATTTAAAAGGGATATGGGACGATAGGATGAGCACAACGTGGGGTCTTTGTTGGGTTTAGGTATGACTACAATCACCGCCTCCGACATTGAGGGAGGGAGGGAGCCCTCTTTTAGCATTGTGAGGAGCAGTAAGGAGACCCTAGAGGTATATAATCGTTGATAGTATTGTGTAAATTGCCTATTAATATCCCCGGAGTCTGAGTGGATCATGCCCTCGTCGTCCTTGATATGGGCTATATGCATGGAAGGTGAACGCTCCTTGGCCAACCAGGCTAGCATCCTACCCGTCTTCTCTCCCTGCTCGAAGATCCTCTGCGATTGAGCCAGCAGCTGTTTTCTAGTGGTCTCAATCCGCAAAAGAGAGATCTCTCTATGTAAGGATTGCATAGTATCATATGTTAATACGTTTCTCGTGTGCACATATTCTTTTTCTAAAAGGAGTACTTTTTTTTCAGCTTCTTCTAACGCCATTCGGGTATCTTTCCTGACCCTCCCAATTGCCATCTGATATTGCCCCCTAGTGTAGGCCTTGAAGGCGTCCCAGAGCGTAGGGGGAGGGACTGTGCCCTCATTGATCTTCCAGTAAATTTCCAACTCGCCCTCCACCAGGGGGACCACCCTCTCATCCGCAATCCAGAGCCCCGATAGTCGCCAAAGGACATTGGCAACAGGGGAGTCTGTCTGCATTTTCAATAGGAGGGGAGCGTGGTCTGAGATGCCCCGAGGCAGACTATCTACCTCAAGTATTCTGGGGAGGAGAGATCCAGAGGAGTATATCAGATCTATCCTAGAGAAGGAGGCATGCGCCGCAGAGTGGCATGTGTATTGCCTCACATCCGGATGCCTCATCCTCCAGACATCTGTAAATCCGTAATTGTCAGCCCACAGTGCCAAGGGGGTCACTCCGGATGGCCCCACACCCATTCTATCCAGGTCTGGGTCTGGGGTCATGTTAAAGTCTCCTGCTATAATTATCCCAGCTGAAGGGTATTGAGCCAATATCGGAGTAATTTTTTTAAGGATCTCCACCGTGGCAGGGGGGGGGATATATATCCCTACTATGAGTAACTCCACTCTATCACACATTGCATGTATAGCTATATATCTGCCATCTGGATCTAGATGGAGATCCAACAGTGTAAATCCCACCGACTTGTGAATTAGGACACTGATACCCCGGGAATATGAGGAATAAGTCGAGTGGTAATACGCACCGACCCATGGTTTCCGCAGTGCCAGCGTCCTGCCCCCCACCAGGTGTGTCTCCTGTAGCAGACATATATGCGGGTTATATTTTTTCAGGAAGTTAAAAACCAGAGATCGTTTGATTTTGGAATTTAGCCCTCTAACATTCCACGACAGTACTGTCAGTGGTGGCATTGAGTTACTGTAAAAAATATAACACCAGGTTGATAATCAACCCTTTTCAGGGTCATTGTAAGTTTAAGGAGGAAAAATGAGATCAAAAATATCATACAGCTTGTACAAATAGAGTTAGACATTAGACCTCTCATGCCATCTAGTGGACACATATGCAAATAGCCTTGTTCTTCAATATAATGCATAGTAACACAGCAGATTATGTATATGTAGCAGCAACAAAGGAAAAGAAAAGGAAAAAAAAAATTCAAAAGTCTCAACTTGGAGCAAGAACTTGTGCTCCCCATCCGTCCCCCCACCCCCCACCCCGCACCACCCCCCAAACCCCGGTGTGCTTCATTCCCAAAAACGTTCATGGCTACTGCCAATTGAGGTTGTGAACAAAAAGGGGACCGAACCTCCCCCAGCTTGTGAAGGATAAATGTTCCCTGCAGAATAAAAGAGTCAACTTCACCCGGAGAGACAAACATAGTCCTCCGGGGGCACTTATCTTGAACTTGTTTCCCTCTTCATTCGCAAGCCTCCTCGGTGATAACATCAGGGGGGGAATCTCTTTGTTAAGGACAAGCAATAGGAATGTTCTGTCTCTCCCCCCTTTCTGCTTTTTTGATCTGTGCAATCCTGTAGCTAAAGCAGCTTATCAGTGTCTCTGAATGGTTTCCAGCCACTGCGATGCCTCCTCAGGGGATGTAAAGAAGCGCACCCTCTCTCCATCCTGGACCCTCAGCCTCGCCGGGAACAGCATACTGTATTTTATTTTCTTGTTGCGTAGGTTCATTTTTACTTGGTCAAATGAACGTCTCTGCTTTTGTGTATCAATGGAGAAATCTGGGAAGATCATTAGTTTAGCCCCTTCATAGCGTAGTTGCTCGATCTTTCTAGATTCACGGAGAACAAGGTCCCGATCTCTAAAGTTCAGCAATTTCAGAATAAACGTGCGCGGAGGAGCTCCCGGGGCCCCCGGGTAGCAGGCATTCTATGTGCCCTCTCCACCACAAAGACATCTGAAAAAACCGCCTGTGGCAATAATTCACGCAGGAGTTTTTCCGTGAATGATGTGGGCTCAGCACCCTCAGTACCTTCTGGGAGACCTACTATACGGAGGTTATTCCTCCTATTTCGATTTTCGGCATCTTCTGCACGAGTTTCAAGGGCCTTAATTTTTGTCTGTAGCGTGCGGAGTGAGACCGTATGATCTTGCAATACATCCTCCGCATCTCCCACACGGCGTTCAGCCTCAGAAAGGCGGTTTCTAAATGTGTCCATGTCTCTTCGTATGAGGCTAATATCTAGCTGCATTTGTTCAATTTTCCCTGTGAGGGTAGATTGGCAGTTGGTGATAGCCTGCATAAGTGCCTCAAAATTAGATTGCTCCTGTTCCTTTTCTAGAGGAGCCTGTTCTATGTCCTCATGTTGCGCCGCCATCTTAGAGCCCTTAGCGGGACGTGGGGTCCGTGTGGGGGTACCTGGGACACCGTCCTGGGGCTTGCGGGCTGATATAGCACTCTTCCCCCTGGTCATACCTCCCTCCACCTCAGCCTTTGGGGGCCGCACACAGGGAGCGGGCTGCAGTATAGTAGGGTCTGAGGCCTAGAGACAGGGGAGTCAGGTAGATCAGCAGCGGGATCAAGGCGACCTCTGCAGGGGCCGCGAGCCGTGCAGCAGTGTCTCCCCCCACGTCCTACCTTCCCTCGTCGTGGGTCGCCACCCTCTCCTAAGCAATCTGTGTCTGCAGTTCACTGGGACGGAGGACTGTAGGCCGGGAGCGGGATTTCGGGCCTAGTAGCAGGCTCGGCTGCAGCGGGTCTCAGGCGCCTTCCGTGGGGTCCGTGGAGCGTGACCCAGCGTCTCCCCCAGGGTCCCACCGGCCTCCGCTGTGGGTCGGAACTCGGTTTGGGCAGTCAGGGGTGATAATCTGCAGGGAAGCAGGTTTTTTGGCCGGGAAGGCAGCGGAGCTATCTTACTGCACGTCCGCGCCGGTCGCCATCTTGGACACGCCCCAGGGATATTCTAGTTCCCAAGTTCTGTTCATATATAAATGGGATAGGAACTAAATGGGCGATGAGGAAGGAGGCACTGGAGGCTGTAATAACTATAATACCAAAGGAAGGAAAAGATGCCTCACTCTGTTCCAGCTATAGACTGATATCACTGTTGAACGTCGATACTAAGTTATTTGCGAAGGTAATGGCAGGAAGGTTGAAAATATTATTGAATGAGCTAGTATATGCGGACCAGGCTGTGTTTGTCCCAGGAAGAGAGATCCGGGATAATGGAGCTAGAACACTCTTAGTGATGCACAAAATTAAAGAGACCGGAGCCCCCGGTCTGCTCCTGTCAATAGATGCTGAAATCGTTTGACAGGGTAGACTGGGGGTTCATGCAAGACACATTAGTGGCAATGGGACTAGGTCCTAGATTTATGCAGTGGACCAAAGCTCTTTACAAGCATCCCACAGCAAGGGTGAAAGTAAATGGGACTGCCTCAGGATCTTTTGAGATGTATAATGAAACCAGACAGGGTTGCCCCCTGCCCCCCCTTTTGTTTGTGCTGACACTTGAACCACTGTTGGTGAAGATACACCAGAATGTAAACATCAAGGGGATTACATCAGGAGAAGAAGATCTTAAGCTCGCCGCATATGCTTATGATATTCTGTTCTTTATAACTAATCCTAGAATAACCCTCCCTAACTTAATGAAAATGTTGAAACATTACGGGAAAGTATTGAACTTTAAAATGAATCCGGCCAAATCTGAGATCCTAAACATTAGTGTGTCAAAACAGGAGGTGCAGACTTATCAGAGGGAGTTTCCATTTATTTGGAGAGAAAAAGAATTAAAATATCTAGGAGTAAAAATAACCACTTCCCAGGAGACGCTTTATCAATCAAATTATTTGCCACTATTAAATGATATTAAGTTAGAACTGAGAAAAATAGCATTAAAACATGTGACATGGTTGGGGAGAATTAACATATTCAAAATGAGTATCTTGCCGAAGATTATGTATAAGTATCAGATGCTGCCGATCCCTCTCCCACAAGTGTACTTTAAAATTATGAATACTATACTCCTTAGGTTCATCTGGCAAGGAAGAAAGCCACGGATTAGTTTATCAGTGTTAACCCGAGATAAGAGACAGGGGAGTCTAGGGGTACCAGACCTTAAAAATTATTTTAGGGTGGTGCTCCTTTCACGGGTGCTAGATTGGGCAAAAAAATAACAAAGAAAAAAGATGGGTGGAATTGGAAAGCACAATAAGTAAGGCCGCTCTGGGGAAAATAATATGGATCCCCGCAACACTGAGGAATTTAGGGGTGAATACACACAAAATGACACAGAAAGCACTCGAGATTTGGGACTTGACACATAAAAAAGAAAAGTGGGGATATAATTCCCCATGTATTCCACTAGAAGACTATTTTCCATTGGGGAAAAGTAGTCTGTTTGGAAATTGGATTAAGAAAGACAGCACAATTAAAAGATGTGAATGGAAAGTAGCAATATAGGTGACAGTGGATGGGAAAATGAAAAGGCACCGACATCCCTGTAGATCAATATAGAGGAGAGGGATTTGATGATTATAGATGGGTGGCGGTATTTCCATCTTAAACATTTCTTTGAGTCCACTGCTCCAACCAGTGAGGTCAGCAGATAATCTGCTCCCAATGGAGAAACTAAGTCTGGCCACAGTTAGAAGGAAAGGGGATCTCCGCAATATATAAAATGTTGATGGACGGAAATGGGAGGGGAAAGACCGCCATACATCATCTTCATTTTGTGGCAGAGTGCCGTCTTTAGAGACCTTAGATTAACCATTTGATCTCCAGAAGGTTTTACTCCCTTTGTGACTTAGGCATTTTTAGCTATTCAGCACTGAGCTACTTTAATTGGCAATTACATGGTTATGCAACACTGTACGCAAATTAAATTTATATAATTTCTCACAAATAGAGCTTTCCCTTGGTGGTATTTGATCACCAGTGGTTTTTATATTTTTTATTATATAGTAACGAAAAAAGACCAAAACTTTTGAAAAAAAAAAACCTATTTTCTACTTTCTGTTATAAAACATAATAAAAATCCAAAAATCTGATTTCTTCATAAATGTAGTCCAAAATGTATTCTGCTACTTGTCTTTGGTAACAAAAAAAAAATTCCAATAAGTGAATTATTATTACTATACATGGTTTATATAGCGCCAACAGTTTGTGCAGCGCTTTAAAACATGAGGGCAAACAGTACAGTTACAATACAATACACACAGACTATATACACAATACAGGAAGGGATCAGAGGGCCCTGCTCATTAGAGCTCATTAGAGCTTATAGTCTAGAAGGGAGGGTCAAGTGGAACAAAAGGTAACTGCCAGGGGCGGACTGACCATTCGGGCACTGACCGAGGGCCCCATGCCACTAGGGGGCCCATCAGGGTTGCCAGCCTCAGTAAAACCAGGGACAGATTGTAAAAATCTGTGTATTTTTACATCTGTCCCTGAAATGTCTGAAACCAACATCACTTTGATGTAAAATTTTGGAGGCTATAGCTGCTCCGCCTCTCCACTACCTCCTCAGCCAATGGGAACACAGTGTACATGCCCCCTTCCCCCCACACTGATTCATTGAATAGAGAGCAGGATATGCCAACAGCTGGAGGAGAGGGAGGCGGGGACACAGCTGCAGTGTGGAATGTACTTCAGGCTGATGCAAGGTAAGCTGACTAACTTGGCTGAGTTAAATGTCGTTTTATCAGTGCTTTCTCTGGTGAGCAGGAGGAGGAGACTGTGTTTCCTCTAGCAGAGCTCTTGTCTCTGAGGCTGTTAGATCATTTTTCTGTGTGTGAGAAGTGCACTTCTCCTGGGGGATGGACGTTCTGAATCTCTCCCCCAATCTCTGCTACACCTCCCTACTGATTACCTGCCCATCTGTACACAGACACATCATCCTCCTCCCCTGTATTACCACTGAATGTGTATGTGAGCTGCTGGGGCACTACAAGTCCAAGCATGTCAGGAGATGGGGGCAGCAGCAGTGTGTTAGGCTGATTTCTAGATGAAAAATGCTGGTGTGTGTATACAGTGTGTGTGTGTATATGCTTAATGTTTGTATACTGTGTCTGTATACTGTGTGTGTGTATGTGTGTATACTGTGTCTGTATACTGTGTGTGTGTCTGTGTGTATACTGTGTGTGTTTGTATATGCCTAATGTGTGTGTGTATATAGTCTGTGTGTATACTGTGTGTGTATGTATATGCTTAGTGTGTGTGTATGTAGTCTGTGTGTATACTGTGTCTGTATATTGTGTGTGTCTGTATACTGTGCGTGTATCTGTGTGTATACTGTGTGTGTATGTATATGCTTAATGTGTGTGTATGTAGTCTGTGTGTATACTGAGTGTGTATGTATATGCTTAATGTGTGTGTGTATATATACTGTGTGTGTGTCTGGATACTGTGCGTGTGTCTGGATACTGTGCGTGTGTCTGTGTGTATACTGTGTCTGTATACTGTGCGTGTCTGTGTGTATACTGTGTCTGTATAATGTGTTTGTGTCTGTGTGTATATTGTGTCTGTATACGGTGTGTGTGTCCGTGTCTGTATACTGTGTGTGTGTGTGTCTGCGTGTATACTGTGTGTGTGTGTCTGTAAACTGTGTGTGTGTCTGTGTGTATACTGTCTGTATACTGTGTGTGTGTCCGTGTCTGTATACTGTGTCTGTATACTGTGTCTGTATACTGTGTGTGTGTCTGTGTGTATACTGTGTGTGTGTCCATGTCTGTATACTGTGTGTGTGTCCATGTCTGTATACTGTGTGTGTGTGTCCGTATCTATATACTGTGTGCGTGTCTGTGTGTATCAGTAATAAGGAGAGCCGGCAAAACTGTAATCCTTGAAGTGAAGTTTATTGGTACATCAGAGTGACAATAAAACAAACTGACGCGTTTCGGCAATAGCCTTAGTCGTAGCACGTGTCTGTGTGTATACTGTGTGTGTGTATACTGTGTGTGTGTCTGTATACTGTTTCTGTATACTGTGTGTGTCTGACAATCCCGTGCCCATGAAAAATGTAATTGTTGCCATTTGGAGCCATCTGATTGGTGAACTTCTGAGCTCGGCCTCGGATCCGGCAGCAGGTCTGGGACCTGTGCAGTGACATCATGGTACACATCAAGCATGGCTTTTATTCACATGCCTCAGTGCCCAATCTGTGGCCAACCACAGCAGTTCACTATTCAGCTGGCTCCACGACTCACTTGCGCAGTTCAGAGCCTGCAACAAGTGGATTTTTTTTTTTTTAAAGCCTTTTCCCACCAGCTGCCTGCCACACCAAGCACTAAGGTGCAAAGGTGTGTGTAAAGGGACACTGATAAAAGGTAACACTCTGGGGGCTCTGCCATAAGGTACTACTCTGGGGGCTGTGCCATAGGGTGCCACTGTGGGGGCTCTGTCGTAAGGGGAGATTCTGATGTAAGGGGGGACTGACTCTGCGGACTGTGAAGTATAGGGTGAATGTGGGGACTTTGGTGGAAGGGAGGACTCCGATGTGAGCGTGGCGCTCATCCTGACTGCTGTACTGTATGACAAATAAAATGTGAAATAATGTGACTGTAAAAACTGGCTAAGAAAAATATATCCTCTAATAAGAGCAATAATCACCACATGAAAGGGTAATCTAAGGGCAATCATCACCCATTAATTCACCAGTCATTTATAATAGCATCGTGACGATTTTGAACTTTAGAGAGTTAATTTCCAGCCTGAACGTCAGCCTACACTGCTCAAAGATTTTAGAATATCTTTTTTCAGGTTTAAGAAGAATGATGATTTGCGCTCAGTTTCAATTGATATCCTGGCATGTGTTAAGGCATGAAAGAAAACAGTCAGCCGCTACGAGCGCAACTCCTCCAAAAGCCGCTACTGCTGTACTAAGGTCTCGTAACAGCAGTGCTCGTTTTTCCAGTCACATTATTATTTCACATTTTATTTGTCATCTTATCTGTCAATATTTATTTCTCACCAAAGTGTAAATTGATGAGTGCTGACACATCGTTCACATTTTATTTGTAATTTTTAATATTTGGCGTTAGTAAGTGAGTTATGCACAAGGTGATATTTTTGATTAGAGCGCATCAATATTTGTATATTATCCATAATTGGTGCCTGAAACATTTTTTGATTGATTGCAGCTTAATCTTATAATTATTTCTCATATTTTTTTTTGTGTCACTTTATTTTTCATTTATTTCATCTCAGCGCTTGAGTATTTCTACACATTTCTCTGAAGAGGAGGGTTTTCAGGGATTGTCTAAAAGCTAATAGAGTAGGAGATAATCAGACAGATTGGGGTAAGGTATTCCATAGGATTGGATGGGTTCTGGAAAAGTCCTGGAGGCAAGCATGGGAGGAGGTGATGAGGGAGCTAGAGAGCAGGAGGTCTTGAGAAGAATGAAGAGAACAATTAGGTTGGTATTTTGAAACTAGGTCAGTGATGTAGTTGGGGGCAGAGTTGTGGATGGCTTTGTAAGAGGTAGTTAGTATTTTGAATTTAATTAATTGAGTGATCTTAAGCCAGTGGAGGGATTGACAGAGAGGAGTAGCAGACACAGAGTGATTGGTAAAGTGGATGAGTCTGGGCAGCAGCATTCATGGTGGATTGAAGGGGGGATGGACTATGTAGAGGTAAGCCAATGAGGAGGGAGTTGCAGTAGTCGAGCCGAGAGATGACCAGGGAGTGAATTAAGAGCTTTGTTGGGTCATTGGTTAGAAAGGGGCGTATTTTGGAGATGCTGCGGAGGTTGAGGCGGCAAGATTTGGACAGTGATTGGACGTGGGGCTTAAAGGAGCGTATAGAGTCCAGGATTACACCTAGGACCTTGGCATGCAGGAATGGGCTTATAGTTGTGCCATCGATTTTGACAGAGATCAGGAGAAGAGGTATGTGGGGGAGGAAAAATTATAAGTTTGGTTTTGGATAGATTAAGTTTGAGAAAGTGGTGTGACATCCAGACTGATATAACTGATAGTAAATTAGTGATACGCGAGGAGACTGAAGGAGTGAGCTGAGGGGTAGAGAAATAGATTTGAGTGTTGTCAGCGTAGAGATGGTATTGGAAGCCATGAAAGGCTATCAGCTGACCCAGGGAGGAGGTGTAGATTGAAAATAGGAGATGTCCAAGAACAGAACCTTGGGCGACACCAACAGAGAAAGCAAGAACAGAGGAGGAAGTAGAATTGTAAGTAACGCTAAAGGTGAGGTTGGATAAGTAGGAAGAGAACCAGTAAGAGTACAGTCACAGAGAACAAAGGCGTGGGGTTTTTTTTTGAGGAGGAGGGGGTGGTCAACCATATCAAAGGCAGCAGAGAGGTCCAGGAGTAGGAGTACAAAATAGTGTCCATTGGTTTTGGCCTTTAGTAGATTGTTTGTTAGTTTTAGGAGAACAGTTTCTGTGGAGTGTTGAGGACGAAATCTAGACTGAAGGGGATCAAGAAGGCTATTAGCAAGGTGGTCGCTTGTAGACCAGACGTTCAAGGAGTTTGGATTAAAAGGGGAGCAAGGAGATGGGGAGTAGGTGGTTAAGATTGGATGGGTCCAGTGAGGGCTTTTTAAGTATGGGGCTGACAAGTGCATGTTTTAGAGAGTTGGGGAAGATTCCAGAAGAGAGGGAGAGATTGAAGATGTGGGTTAGAGAATGTAGAATAAAGCCAGAGGGTGAGCGTAGCATTTGCGAGGGAACAGGATCCAAAGGGTAGGTGGTAAGATGGGCATTGGCAAGTAGTTTAGCAACCTTGTCTATAGTGGTGGGGTTGAAAGAAGGAAGTATTGATTGTACCTGTGGGCATGAAGTGTAAAGCGTGGAGGGTATCTGAACAGTAGCGATCTCCTCGCAGATTGTATCAATCTTCTGTTTGAAGTGATTGGCGATCTCCTGGGCAGTGAGTGAGTTGGTGGATGGAGGCAGTGGAGGACTAAGTAAAGAGTTGAAGGTAGAGAAGAGTTGACGGGGACAGGATGATAAGGTGTTAATGAGAAAGATAAAATAGGTCTGCTTGGCAGTGAGGAGGCAGGTATTTTTGGAGAGCAGATTTATAGTGGCTGAAATATTTCTGGGACTTCGTCTTATGCCCCATGTGCTCAAGAGCATGGCTGTGTTTTTTTAGACTGATTCTGTGTGTAGTGAGGGGGCCAGTGTGTCCAGTGAGGCTAGAAGTGAAGTGTTGTAGACAGAAGTGGCTAGGATAGTGCAGGACAGGGGTGTGATTTTGTCATAGAGGTGGTCAGTAGCAGAGTCGAGAAAAGAAGGGTTTAAAAGAACCTCTTTAAAATGGTGTCATTCGCATGACTACTCTACCCAATGCAGACCATTCCTTTATTATTAAAACATTCTGATGTACACAAACTCCATAGGGCATTAACTGCTTTTATATGATCTCGCAAAAAACCACGCATTGCTATACAAAAATTATGCCTCCCAAAGTCCGAGGGTGGGGCGGGTCTGCCCAATATCCGTTTTTATAATCTCATGCTTACTTAGGCAAGGCCTAGACTGGCTGTCTGGAAAGTCTAAATACTGCAATACTTTGCTTGAAGGCAATTTGACCTCCCCACATGCCCTATCGGCCATCCTTCACTCTAACTCCAACGCTCTACCATCTCGCCTCAAGTCAAATATACTCATCAGAGATACAATCATCTCCTCGAGGGAGATACGGAAACTACTAGGACTACCATCGAATATCTCAAGCCACCTACCAATCCAAGGCAACCCTATGTTTCTCCCATCTACTTTACACAAAGCTTTTGATCAATGGCGCACAAAAGGTCTCACGAAAGTAACGTCTATATACCAAGATTTATCTGGCAAGTTTCATATGACGGCGGGACAGTGCAGCTGTTGTTCTGGGCCACCGTCATATGACGGCGCAGCCCAGGGGGAGCGCGCGTGCCCGCCGCATCACTCCAGTCCCGGTGCGCGTGCCCAGCGGCCGTGATGTCCGCCGGGCACCCGCGATTGCCCGGTAACCGAGCAGGACCGTGGATCTGTGTGTGTAAACACACAGATCCACGTCCTGTCAGATGGGAGGAGACCGATGGTGTGTTCCTTGTACAGAGGAACACCGATCGGTCTCCTCCCCTTGTGAATCCCCTCCCCCCACAGTTAGAATCACTCCCTAGCAGCACGATTAACCCTATAGCGCCCCCTCCTGGTTAACCCCTTCATTGCCAGTCACATTTATACAGTAATCAATGCATTTTTATAGCACGGATCGCTGTATAAATGTGAATGGTCCCAAAAATGTGTCAAAATTGTCCGATGTGTCCGCCACAATATCGCAGTCACGATAAAAATCGCAGGTCGCCGCCATTACTAGTAAAAAGAAAAAATAATAAAAATGCTATAAATCTATCCCCTTATTTTGTAGACGCTATAACTTTTGCGCAAACTAATAAATATACGCTTATTGTGATATTTTTTACCAAAAATATGTAGAAGAATATGTATCGGCCTAAACTGAGGAAAAAATTTGCTTAAAAAAAAAAATTTGGATATTTATTCTAGCAAAAAATAAAAAATATTGTGTTTTTTTCAAACTTGTCACTCTTGTTTTGTTTATAGCACAAGAAATAAAAACCGCAGAGGTGATCAAATACCACCAAAAGAAAGCTCTATTAGTGGGTAAAAAATATTAAAAATTTAATTTGGGTACAGTGTTGTATGACCGCGCAATTGTTATTCAAAGTGCGACAGCGCTGAAAGCTGAAAATTGGCTTGGGCAGGAAGGGGGTAAAAATGCCCTGTATGGAAGTGGTTAAACCCTTCCATTCACTGTCGAGGGAATTTTCCCTGCCACCGACACACATCTTCTTCTACCATCAACTGACTGACTATCTGAGGTCCTGCTATAGACCTAAATCTGATCCTTTTCAGAAATCCTTCATTGACACAGTGCTCCAGAGAGACGATTACTCCATCTCCAATCTCTACTCTTACCTCATCCAACACCAGTCAGAAAAATACAACCTCAAACCACTCCAAAGATGGTCTACCATATTTGGGGATGACGAACTGCCGAAAAAAATCCTAGAAGGATACAGACATGTCTGCAAGCTCACGATATCAGAAACGTGGCGAGAAACCCAATTTAAGATCATGCACAGAGCCTACTACCCATTCTACATCATTAAAGACACAACCGACACAAATGACATGCCCTTGGTGTTCTATACCTCGTCCCACTCTGCTCCACCGTCTCTGGGACTACACAGCCATCACCAAATACTGGGACTCTATATTGGCCTACATTGGCAAAATCACTAAAACACTGATCCCGAAAGATTGTTTGCTATGTCTATTTGGCTACGCACCCCCAACATCCTCTCCACCAATGAGGGGACCTCTAAATATTTCGCAGTGGGCTCATCGATGTCTTCTGGTTGCCCGTAGGACGCTTATGGCACATTGGATTACAACAACGCCACCCAATCTACCTGCAGTAAAAAGAGCTATGCTATCACTCTTCTACTTGGAGAAGTTAGACCCCATTACGCTGAACTTTCGTTCCACCTCACGCTTCTTTACGAGATGGCGTAAATATATAGAAGCCACATTTACTCAGAATTTCCTCCAAGAAGTCATGTATCCATTCCGATATACAGACTGTTACCTGAAAAGAGATCTCGCCAACTCCCTAGGCAACCTTAAGGTATCTAATCTGTCCGATCCCTCTACCTTCTTACCGCCGTAAGACTTATATGGACGCTTACAGCTCCTTGGCCTCCCTGACCCTTATATCTTTCACACTGGTAACTCTCATAGCCAACTATGTTCTAACTAAGCCATATTTGTAAACACAGGTTCATATCTTTCGAGCTCTGCTTCCACTCCTGAGGGTAAAACGTTGTAAGTTCTTACTGTATTTTAACCGCTCTGTTTAACCACTGTTGCATGGGTCGATATGACCCAGCTACCACACCCCCCCCCCATTTAGAAGTTCACATTCCTTCTTTCTTGAACTTTATATTTATACATATATATTAATCTGCCTCAGAGTTATGCCTTTTCACATTGTTTGTACTGTGAAAAACTCAATAAAATTTAAAAAAAAAAAAAAAAAGTCCAAAAAAATTATATCATTCCAATAAAATGTCTCTTTTCAATCATACATATCCACGATGTATTCAAATTCCACAGTGCTTCCAATTCTCCAAATCAACTTCACCACATGTGAAAAGTGAGTTCCACTTCCCTTATGGTTCAACACTCTCCAACACCTCTTGCCCATCATTTTACTGATTCGCAGAACAGGCACTGGATAATCCTTCTGGATCAACAGGTCCTCATAAGAGTACAGATGCCACCATAAGTTAACATGTCCACATAAGCTCAAAGGTAAAGATAACCTGCATAGCGTAATTCCATTTAAAACATTTTAATAAACTAAAATACTCACAAAAATACAAGAAATACAATGCCCATCAAAATCGCATTCAAGCTCAGCCAGCACGCTGCCTGTGGGAACAGGTTCCTGCATCTCGCCACACTCGAATTCCTCCCCGTCTATGTTACTTCTGTTCGGTGTGTTGACGTCACTTCTGGTTGCCCTGTAGTCCCGCTCTAATGCATTTTGTGATGACTTCATCTGAGGGTGTGGCAATACAGCAAACAGGCATAACTCTTATAGAAGCCTGACCACCCACACTTAACCCTTCCGGATCCAGCAGTCCCAGATCTCTCTAGGATTGAGGTCTAGAGTGTCCATCTGAGTCAAGCCATAGCCAGCGGACACCTCAACATATTTAACAAGCCATCATACACAATTCATCATTTCTATTTAATCATATTATATGTAAACATTAATATATTTTTCGGGTATTTCATAAATTTACATGATTCCCATAAAAATCGAGCTCTGAGGGTCCTGGCTGAGGTTGCCATTTTCTATCATACCTTGGGATGACATGGATGTGCGGTCACAGGGACATTTTCCTTTATACTGAGCTATCTTAGCCAGATCACTGTTCACAGTGCACAGAGCTCTGTGTTTTTGTAAACACAGAACTGTGTGTGTGTGTATGGACACAGCGGATTTTAGCTGAAATCGTTGGCTTAAATTGGCTGCCAAACTCGTGCTGTGCCCAAATACAGCACAGGTCTGCAGGGGGTGTGCGCATGCATGCCCCAAACTCAGAAGAAGGCAGATCACGTACATGTATGTGATTTTGCCTGTACCTGCCACCTGCTTGCAGTATATTTATTGTGAGCAGTCAGCAGGTAGTGAAATAGTTTCTTCCCAATGATAGTCACCATTTTTTTTTTTAAATCTTTATTTATGAAAGACAGGGTATTACATTGCAAAATGATAAACCGTAAAGATATAATTACATCTACCACAAGTGATGACTTCAAGTAATACACCAATCATTCCTTTTTTGTTATTTAAAGGAGAAAAATGAAAACAAAAATGAGAATGAAAGATAAAAATGTAAATGAAGATAGATAATAAAAATACAAACCAGAAGTAATAAATGAGAAACGTTCGTAATTATATCTGGTGTAACAAACAGTAGAAGAAACAAATTGGTCAGGTGACAGGATAGTGGGGCAAGCACATCTCAGTAATCGGGTTATAGAGAGTAGACAGGCATCCTACACAACTTTTAAAAATGATTATCGTATAAGGTGAAGGGGTAGGACGGGCAGAAGCACATGAAGGGAGGGGAACAACTCACGCCTCTAACTGACCTCCCCCCACAGCCCCCCCCCCAGACCCCCTTAGTGCTAGGCATCTGCACCATGTCGGCACAAAGGTGCCAATACCCCTCACAGATCAGGGTATCTCATGGCATCAGACCTCCAGAGCCTATCCGATCAGCTTGCTTGTCCATTTCCATCCGCCACTAACATCAAACATATTGGCTATCTTTAAGTAGACAACCATAACTAGTTAAAACTTAGTATTTTAATAAGTAGGAAAGGTAGAAGAAAAGGAAGTAAGAAAAGTAGAGTGGAACGTACCTGGGAATTTGCGTCCAGCTCCGCCTCCCCTCCAAGCCCTCTCAACAGCACTATTGCACTGAGAAAGAAAGGACGTGTCTCATCCCCATTCACCCATTTGGGTTTATGACAAAATGATATATTGGCACCTAATGCGCGGTTCCCACTTGTGTGCCATTAAGGCGTCCCTTCAAGGTTGGATCAGCTAGTTCGAGGAGGGCTATATCTAAGCTAGAAGGTATGTGACCTGGATCTGAAGCATACGTTATCCAGGGCTGCCAAGTTGCTGCAAATCGGTCACGGACCCCTCTACAATTGGTAATCCAGTCCTCTGCCTCTCGGATGTCACTCACCCTGCCACACCACTCCTCTATGGATGGAACTTGCGGACGCTTCCAGAATATGGGAAGTAGCCACTTTGCTGCATTGAGCAAGTGAGGCAGCACACATTTCTTGTAGTGACTTGCTGGCATGGGAGGAATGTGTAGCAGGAAGTGAACAGGAGAGAGAGGTATGTTAATGCCCATAATTTCCTTAATTTGGGATTTAATGTCTTCCCAGTAAGGTTTGATCATGGGGCAATCCCACCAGATGTGCAAAAGAGTGCCCTTTTGACCGCACCCCCTCCAACATAGGTCTGACGTGTGTGGATATATTTTGGCTAGATCTGCTGGTACACTGTACCAGTGCATCAAAGTTTTGTAATTAATTTCCTGCGTTTTAGAGTCTATTGAGCTGGATCTAGTAAGTTAGTATAGGGAAGAGAGTTGGGCAGGGGTAAAAACTATGTCTAGGTCCTGTTCCCAGGCCCTAACATATGAGGGCTTCACTACAGGAGAAGCCGAACTGAGCAATTGATACAGTTCAGAGATCATATGCGGAATCGGTTCTTCTGCTACAAAGAGTCGCTCAAAAGGTGTGAGGGAGGAGATATCTCTTATTGAGTCTCCTTGTGCTTTGAAAAAATGATGGAGCTGCCTATAGCGCCAAAGTCCATAGGGAAACTCCCTGACCGTTGCATTAGGGTTTCTAGAGGAATTAATTTACCATCTTGCATTAGTTTGCCACAACTGGCGCTACCCTCATCCACCCAAGGACTGCCGCCTGTTCACCAGGGAGGAACCACAAGTAACCTCCTAATGGGGCCAGCGGGGACACCAGGGGCACCAGTATTAAGTTGGCATTAAGTCGGTCCCAAGATTTCAAAAGTTGGGCCGTTAACAGTGAAGTAAAGGCAGACAGCCCCCTGTGCTCCCAAGCTAGCCACGGGGCGTAGGTCAGGTTTCTTCCTGCCATATATTTTTCTAGGGAAACCTATATTTTGGATTGAGTGTGGAAGCGCCAGTTAAGTATCCTTTGAAGGACTATAGCCCTATAGTATCTCTGAGCATCCAGGAGGCTCAGTCCCCCTTATCCCTGTGACGACTCAGCAACCGAAGCGCAATTCTCGGTTTCTTGTTATTCCAGACAAAAGTGGATATCAGATTGGACAATTGAGCAAAAAAGCTCTTAGGTAGAGCCACGGATATCATTTGCATATAAAACAACACCCGTGGGAGAACATTCATTTTAATAATATTGAGTCTTCCTATCCAGGTAAAGGCTGTCTTAGTCCATTGGGTCAAGTCTTTTTTTATAGTCGTTATTAGGGAGGGGAAGTTAGTAATAAATAGAGTTTCAAACCTATCAGTCAATTTTATACCTAAGTATTTTAGGGACGATTTAGTCCAAGGGAATGGGAAGGCAGTTTGCAGTCCATAGTCACCATTTTAAGATTTTATATTGTGATCCCTTTTAAGCCCTTCTTCAGGGTGGATGAGTTTAATTTTTGTAGTGGCTCCTCATAACTGAGGTCCTCTAGCCTCCTCATTCTCTGGACTCTCTCCAGTTCAAAGATATCCTGCCTGAGTATTGCTGACCAAAACTGGGATGCATACTCTAGATGCGGCAGAACCAGTGTTTTGTGAAAATATTGGTATACAGCCATATGAATTAGTGTAGCGTCAGGGAAACTTCTCTGAATTGGCTAATGTAGTAGTGGAATGGAGAACTCACAGTGCATTTCTCGCAAGTAAACTCCTATTGGTAATTCCACATAATATTAGTTACATTCTTTTATGGCTGTGAGCCGTTTTAGCGCTAAAAATAGCGCCTACAAAGTGCTTCTCCTGTCACTCCAGTGTGAAAGCCCGAGTGCTTTCACACTGGAGTGGTGCACTTGCGGGATGCTGAAAAAAAAAAAAGTCCTGCAAATAGCATCTTTGGGGCAGTTTGGGAACGGTTTATAGACCGCGCCTAAATCACCCCTGCCCATTGAAATTAATGGGCAGCGCTGCCGAAGCGCCTGCAAAGCAATTCGGCAGCAGTGTTTTTAACCACCGCTTAAACAGCGGTAAAGCGCCGCTGGTCTTTACCGCTACCGCCTCAGTGTGAAAGTGCCCTTACTGGGACATGGTCACTAAAATGTATCCCTGGGACAAGCACAGGGAAACCAGAAGAAAGAGGCCCCTGCACTCGGGGTTGGCTGTACACCCACTTGGTTCTTTTTTTTTTTTTTTTTTAATACTTTATTTATCATTTTTCATAACAATACATTTCTCACAGGGGATTTACATAATACAAAACCGCAATGGTATAATAAAAAATAAAATGATTATCCCCCGCACCCTCCTATCGCCCACCCCCCCTACCCACCCCACCCTGCAGGACATTGCTCACAGAGGGCACCTTCCTTCCTGGTCTCTCAGCTGTTCAAAATATCTACTACTTATGCCAGACTAGTAATCTCCTTTAAATAGCTCCAAGTCCTTTTGAACTTAATCCATACTGCCCATTTCCCAGAATGGTCCTCCTCCTCCGGTTCGGCTCCCCCTTTGTCCATACACTCGACATTATATACTTCATTTAGACCAAAAAGCCAATCTCGAGTGTATGGGCTCGAGGCAGTCTGCCAATTTGACGCAATCAGTCTCTTGGCTAAATCTAACATTATGGGAACTAGGGAGGCTTTATAGCTCTTTACTGATTCCAAGGTCCTATGGAAAAGACAGACCCAAGGGTCCTCCGCTATTTCCCTCCCCGTGATATCCTTTATCAATCCCAAGATTTTCCAGTAAATTATAATGATGGGGCACTCCCACCATATATGGGCCATTGTTCCTAAAGTTGAACACCCCCTCCAACAAGTACTTGACTTTGTCTTATCCATTTTGCTTACCATGTCTGGGGTGGCATACCCCCTTGCGAGGCATTTATAGTGAATTTCCGTTCTTCCGCAATATAGTGAACCCACCTCAAAATTTTGTCAATCATTATTTTATTACATTGTGACCCCAAGTCCTGCTCCCACCTTTTAATGTATCGCGGTACCTCCAGCTCATGCTTTGTTCCCAAAATCCTGTATATTTGAGTAATAACACCGCCTGATTGCTCTTTCGTACATAGCTGTTCAAACGGTCTAAGCTCCTCCATACTCCTAAGAGGTTTTGGTAACCTCTCGATGAAGTGGGAGATCTGGAGATACCTCCACCCATTCATAACCCATAACTCAGATTCCCTACTTAAATCCGAAAGTGTGCGCATGCGCCCCTTATTTATGAAATCTTTTAATTGAATAGAATCCTCTTTCAGCCAATTCCCTCCCACCTCCCTCCTCCCAGGTTCAAAAAATAAGTTGTTTTTCATGTGTATCAGTGGTGAATTATATGACCATTTATGCTGATTGTGCACCATATCCCAGTATTTAAAAGTGTTATTCGTTAACAAAGATGTGTTCGTGCTAAGTGCTCTGAATTTTGGGGGGTTCCAAAGTGCAAGTCCTAAATTAGTGTTACTCAATATGTGCTCGATATGGACCCAACGCTTATCAGATCCTCTTTTACACCATTCCGTGACCCGTGATAGTACTACAGAAATGTAGTACCTATTAAAATCCAGTAGAGCTATTCCGCCTCTTTTTTTCCCTCTACTCAGAGTTGCGTAGGAGATTCGTGATTTTTTGCCACCCCAGACAGCTTCACTTATTAGATTCCTAAGAGCTTTTAAGTAATACCTTGGTAGTGGAATGGGCAACATCTGGAATTTATATAAGAGTCTAGGCGTTAGACTCATTTTGACCGCGTTCACTCGCCCAAACCAAGAGAGGGGCCTAGTACGAAGTCTTCTCACTTCTTGCCTGATCTCATCTAACAATGGGATAAAGTTTTTTTGAAATAATTTTTTGAAAGTATTAGCTAATTTAATCCCCAAGTACTTAATTTCCCCTTTCCATGGAAAGGGAAAAACTGCGGCTAGATGTTCTTCTTGCTTACCCAGATTAATATTTAAGCTTTCAGACTTCCTAGGGTTTATTTTGAAATTTGAGACGTCTCCATAATTTCTAATAATCCGGAGTACATTAGGGAGGGTTATTCTGGGGTTTGTAATGAAGAACAGAACGTCGTCGGCGAATGCCGCTAGTTTATGTTCATCTGTTCCAACCATTACACCTCTGCAATCTGGACTGTTGCGAATAGTGGACAGTAGAGGTTCGAGGGACAAGACGAACAAGAGTGGGGACAGAGGGCAGCCCTGCCTCGTTCCATTGAACATCCTGAAAGGTTTTGAGTTGGCCCCATTGACTCTTACCACCGCTGCAGGGCTGCTGTAAAGAACCCTGACCCAAGAAATAAACCTCGGGCCGAACCCCAAGGCTTCCAGAGTGTTTGTCATAAACCCCTAGTCTACCCTGTCAAACGCTTTTTCTGCGTCAACTGACAGGAATAGAGCTGGGGATCCGCCGTGTTTGCAGAGTTCCAGCAGCAGCGCCACCCTCACCCCGTTGTCCCTACATTGTCTGCCGGGAACAAAACCCGCCTGGTCCGGATGCACTAATGCTTTCATTTTCTCTTTCAGTCTATTCGCTAACACTTTTGCATATAGCTTGACATCTGCGTTCAGCAGTGAAATTGGTCTATAGCTTGAACACAACCTTGCATCTTTCCCTTCTTTCCGAATCAAGGTGATCGTGGCGGTCAGTGCCTCGGCCGCCATTCCGCATCCAGGACCAAGTTCGTTCCAGAACCGGCACAACCTAGGGACCAGGATATGTTTCATTTTCTCCAAATAAATGGAGGTAAAACCGTCCGGGCCTTGACTTTTTCCCTTCGGGGAGTCCCTCAGGGCGGCTAGTATTTCTTCTTCCTCGATGGGTTTATCTAGGAGGTCCCTATCCTCGGGGGGAAGCCTCACTAAACCCACTCCTTTTAAAAATTCCTTGCCCCTGTCTAGTCGTGCACTGTCCCCTACCCCTCGTTGCCCTATCGAGTAAAGGTCACCAAAGAACTTTTTGAACTCGTCTGCTATAGCAACGCTAGTCACTATCGCTTCCCCTTTATTTAGTACTTTATCAATAAAGTTCCTACTTCTTTTTTTCCTTACAAGTCTAGCTAACTGTTTGCCAGACTTATTAGCCCAATAGTAGTTATCCCTTGCCATAACATTTATAGCTCTCTTAGCCTCCTGCTCCATCGTGTCCCTTAACTCCTCCCTCTTGGCAACTAATAAGTGGAAACAGTCCTGGTCCTGACTCTTTGCTTTTTTATGTGCTTGCTCCAGGGAAAAAATTTCCTCTATCAGCTTTCCTCTTTCTTCTCTTTTCTTTTTTTTCAAACCTGCTCCTATTGAAATAAAGATCCCCCTAATGAAAGCTTTGTGTGTTTCCCATAATAAGGACGGTGACACATCCCCTGTGTCATTAGATTTAAAGAAAAATTCCACCTCCTCCTGGATTCGCTCTACCACCTTAGGATCTCTTAACAGGTCTTCGTTCAATTTCCACGAGAAGGGCCGCCCCTGCACTTCTGGGATTTTCACCCTCATAGTGACCGGGGAATGATCAGAGAGGGACATTATTTCTATTCTTGTTTCTTCGACCCATTCCAGTAAACTGTGGTCCACTAAAAAATAATCTAATCTGGAGTAGGTCCCGTGCACAGGGGAGAAGAAGGTGAAATCCCTCTCTCTGGGGTGTTGTAGTCTCCACACATCCATTAACTGGCAACCATGCAGCTTCCGCCTGATTGCCCCCAATGACACCTTCCCTATCCCCTGGGCACGGGACGTACCATCCAGACCAGGGTCAAAGCAAAAGTTTAAGTCCCCTCCCAGCACTACCTCCCCCTCCCTAAAATCCGTCAACTTCTTCAATACCTGTCCCAAGAAAATCGTGGGGTTTCTGTTCGAACAATAGACATTCGCTAGTGTAATCACCTTAGGTCCGATGTTACCTTTTAAAAAGATATAACGGCTCTCAGGGTCTATCTCTCTATCCCTCAATGAGAAATTCAAGGTCTTTGATAACCCTATGGCAACCCCCTTCGACCCCCTATCAGGAGAGTCGCCATAGAGCCATTGAGGAATTTTAGGAGAAAAGAGCCTAATTCTGGTGTCCATAGTCAAGTGTGTCTCTTGTAAGAAAACTACATCATCCCGCAGGTGGTCCAGTTCCCTTAATATTTTATGTCTTTTTCTGGGCAAATTTAGCCCTTTCACATTGTAGGAGATAAATCTAATCTCTGGCATATCAAAAAACCAGCCGGACTACCGTAATTCGTGCTCTTCCTAAGCACATCCTGCAGTGAGCCCCACCCCCACCTCTCCCCCCCACCCCCACCTCTCCCCCCCTCCCCATCCCCCCCCCTTTATATGGGGGGGCCTTCTTATTCTGTGTACCCTATCAATCCGTAGGACTTCTTCTTCTCGCCTGCCCAGAATAGGGTTGAAAATCATCTTCATCTTTTCCCCCAGATCCTCCCCCTGTTGTTCCGGGATAAATCTAATGCGTAGATTTTGTCGCCGGCTTTGGTTCTCTTGTTCTTCCAATCTAAATGCCAGTATACAATTTTCATCCCGCATTTTGTTAACCTGATCTTTTAAGTCAGAGATTTCTTTAGCTTGAGTCCCTGAGACCTCTTCTACCTCCTCCACCCGGCGGAGAAGGTGTCCCATGTCTGCTCGGATATTGGAAATTTCAGCTTTAATCACATTTTCTAATTTCATGCACATTTCACTCAGGTCTGTTTTACTTGGTACCAGGGCCATTATTCTTTGTTCATCTGCAGCATTCCAAGCGGACGCACCCTCGAAGTCCAGCTCTTCACGGGTCCTGTCCCCCCTTTTGTTTCTGTTGTTCTTTCTTCTTATCCTTTGTTCCTGATTGTTTCGCCTCCATTCCCGGGCTCTTGGCACTTCTTTTAAATATTTTTGAATAGAGCTAGTATTTAGGCTCTCCCTCCTGTTCTGGGGTTCGGTTGTTCGCGAGGAGCGGCCTCTCATGCTTCCCCTTCCTGCCTGCAGTTTACCCCCTGAAATAATGGGTGGGATAGGAGACAACGCGATCCGTGCCTCCAAGAGCTTCTCATTTTTGCAGTCCACTTTACACCCCTAGCCGTATAACCTAGAGAGGAACTGATCACACAAATGCTGTGTACCAAACAAACACACAGTTTCCTACTTCAGCCTGGGGAGTTGTCTATGCTAGGAATGATTGGAGGGTCTCTTGCCCCCGTACCCCTTGTAAATCCCCGTCTTTAGCTATAAGACCAGATACACTTGGGTCGAGAAAGCGCCTGCTTGCCTACATAAGCACGTCAGATGGATAAGGCGTGTAATGGGGACCATTCATGTAGCCCCTCGGGGCGCTTTGAGGCACAGGCACAGCCTCGCAGGACACACTGATTTGTTGGAATTATTCAGCCCCGGGCCAGACAATAATATTGCAGACCCTATTTATAAGTCCGTATCGAGTAAACTGATCACTCGTTTATATATAAATTCATTCCCACATTATGCAGGGAGGAGGGGGACAGTGGTAACCTTTAAACTTCAGCCAGTATAACAACTATGGATGTCCACGGATAAACCTGAAAGCGATATCTTCCTGTTATCCTGTCTCCCAGCAGCAGCCCCACTCTAATGTCCGCAGTTCATGCTGGGACTTGTTAACCAGCTAAGATAACTTCAAACAGTCTTCTCATACCTTGCTCCTCTGTCACTGTCTTGTGGGTACTAGCAGGTGTTTACTGTTTGTCGATGCTCACCGCCACTCGATTACAGGCTGGATCAGCTGCAGCTCCACATCTCCGGACCCCAGACCAGGACCGCTTTGCTCTCCTCTATCCCGGCTGACAGGTATGGCAAGGGGGGACAAGACGGGGGGGGGGTAAGCTAGACCCGAGCATGGCCAAGCGCTTGCTCCGGTCCGGACCTCTCGCGGTCTCTCACCCCACGAGGAGTCATCTGGGATGCGCTGTCACTACACCTCCACTGAAGCCGACGCTGGGCTCCTCCCCCGTACGGACGTCACACGCCCATCCTCCGTGCTGCACCCACTTGGTTCTTAATAGTAACTGATGAATAAAATGTGATAAATAGGGGGGAATTTAGTCAAACTGGAGCAGACATAATCTGGATAGTCACCAATCAGCTTCTAACTTCAGCTTGTTCAGTTAATATTTGGAAGATTAAAGCTAGAAGCTGGTTACCATGCACAGCTGCTTCCGAATAAGGCTGCTCTAGTTTGATAAATTCCCTAGATTCTATGTTACAGCCCAAGAGTTACCATTAAATACTGAGTTCCCATCTCCAAGTATTGAAACGGCTATACAATGTTGTTGGCCACAGTAACAAAAACCCACAGACTAGCTTCTGACACATTTAACCTGGATGCGTAATCTCTTCTACTATGTAATGGAGTGAGACATTTTAGCAATGCTATCTCCAAAAGGTATTGAACTGAGTTAAATCAAAACAATTGTGCGCTCTCTTCCAGACTAATGTATATAACCTGTATATATCTGTAGAGGTTGTATATAGGATTTTGACACACAAATACAGTGCTATAGATCTATCTAGTAGATTTGTAATACTTACAGTTTTTTATATATATATATATATATATTATACTTTTTATGTGAATATATATTTAAAAGAAAAAATTAACATGTATTTTTTTTAATTTATACACATGTGATTTAGATTAAATAGAAAAGGAATTGATTGATAATATCATGGGGGAATAATAATATATTATATACTTTTTATACCTTTTTGTAATTATACTGTTTTTTTAGATAGTTTCATCTTATATCATATATGTTTGTAATATTGTTTTTTTTAGATAGTTTGATTTTATATCATATATGTACTGTATGCAATAGTGTTTCCATAAAGCCCTAAGCATGACACTATAAGGCCTAACATTAGCTAGGGGATATAGATATATAGACATGACCTATTTAGACAATAATAATGAGAGTACCATGGCTTCCAGTAGTTTTTCCCCCCTGAGGAAGCCATGTGACCCTGTGGCGTAACAGGTGAGAGCACATCTGAGGTAGTGCTACCACATAGTGGCACTACAATGGGCACTTGTAAGGAAGCAGCAGCACTGCAACAGGATAAGCATAAGAAAAGAGTTTGTGCATGAAGACACACCGCTATTTGAAGGATTACCTTATTTATTTTATTCATCACTTGGATCACATTGGAAGTTTGAGGACTCCATTTTGGGAGTGCAGTTTTGTGTTTTATATACATTCGCTTATTTGATAACACCATCATTAGAGGTATGATTGGTTAAATTTAGTGCTATTTGCACAGGTGATTTTGTTTTATATTCAGTACACAGGTTATATACATTAGTCTGGAAGAGAGAGCACAGCACAATTATTTTGATTTAATGATTTTGCACATTTATATGGGAATGTGGTAGGTGTTAGTAGCTCTCATTAGAACAATAAAGCAATTATATAGCTGCTCGATAGGGTAGGCATTATATTGAACTGAGTTCTCATTGCTTTTCCTTAGCCAATGACTGTAAAGGTATTCAGTCCCTTCCCCTAAGGCTTCACGTGTCATTCGTATAAATCAGTTTCTCATACTAGGTACTATATTAAAGTGAACAGCACATCGATATCCACACTCCCTATTATAACCTATATTCATATGCAATAAAAATGCAATGTGGTATAATAAGTCTCCACTTCAATAAGTAAAAGATAAGTCATCTGCTGTCTTCTAATGTGTAAATCTCATGGTGATACCCTTGGATCACAAGACACCTTTAGTAGTTATTTGTGTCAATTCCAGCCTCTAGAAGCTAAAATTACAAGTATTAATTAGTATTAGAGCTCCATAAACCTAGTTTATTTATCAAAGGGTCTCTGTCAAACACAGGTCTGTTGCACTCTGATACATAATGGTAATACTATATTGGTGGTAGGAGTACTGGATGTCACTGCAGAGGTGGTGAACAGCACTGGGAGAGCTTATGATGGCAAGGAAAAGATACCTAGGGGAACATAGATCCATTTGAATACAGTTGTGTTTTCTCCACATGGGAAAGAGCATGCAGTCAAGCAGTGGTTGAGTGTGTGTAAGCCAGTTCTGCTGGGGCAGACGATCAAGTGGACACCCTGGGAGTAGGTGACTAAAAAGAGTCCGCCATTGCTTTAAAGGCAGGGCTCCAGGAAGACATTCTGCGTGACCAAACCGGACTGATCAAGTGTGGCTGCTAGATAGCTGTGTGTTCCCTGCTCTTTTCTATTTATGAGATCATATTCTCACCTACCTTGACATAGTTGTCCTGGGACACTTCTAGCTCCGATACCCCTTTATGGTCTCCAGGGACACCTCTGTTTCACCTGACCTGCTAGGAAAAATTGCACACTTTTCTTAAGTGGTCACCCCCTTCAACACTAATGTCAGCACTTGAAATGACACAGCTATAAAAACAAAGGTCTTCACATCATTCAACTTAATATCAGTCTAAGATATATGTTTATAACATTTGTCTTCCCACTGCATAGATGGAAGTCTGTCTACAAATTAAGCCCATGCAAATGGAGTCATTCCCACTCCAACATAGATCGTTTCAATGCCTATTTCTCCAAGGACTGATTTATTCCAGAACTATTCTCCTTTAGGAATATGTCTTAGGCCCCTTTCACACGATCGGACCATTCAGGTCCGCCTGTAAGTTTTGACGGTGCGGCGGACCTGAACGGGCGCTCCATGTTAGCCTATGGAGCGATGGATGTCAGCGGAGACATCCGACCCCGTCCAGTCCGCTAAAAGCAGACGGATGGCCCTACGTCCAGATCCGTCGCGATCGGATCGGGTGAGATCTGATGAAAACGGACATGCTGGGGCATGGCCTGGATGGACATGGCTGAATAAGGACGCACTTTATGAACGCTCCCGGTCCGACCCTGCCTTCCCCGGCTAATTAATCCCACTACCATCTGTATGCTATCGGCAAAGCGACATAGAACAAGAGCAACCACCCGTGCAACACGTTCCAGCGCTTCTAAGGGAGATTTACTTCACTATTTTTTGCAACTCCAGAACTTGTCTCTGGGCGCGAGAGTGGCGGCTCCACGTGGCTCCCCACAGGAGGCCCGAAGTACAGACGAGAGACCGTTGTCTCCCGGCCCCTCAGCTACGCCGAACTTCCTCTCTGGGACCCCGCAGACCAGAGATGTCACTTACCCCACCACCGTTGGAGGTAAACCAGTTGGACCAAGATATTCGGTCCATGATGCAGGCACTCCCGACACGTACAGACATTGAGGCACTGATCCTGAGGCTGGAGGAAACTCACCGACGGGACATACAGGAGGTGAGAGAGGACGTGACCAATCTGACGGATAGAGTGGCCTCGGGAGAAGCAGCATTCTCTGACCTGACGAGTAGAGTAGCGGCTTTAGAACAGACCCATGACACCCATCGGGATATGTCTGTGGCCCTCCAGCTACATGTCGAGGACCAGAGCCACCGGAATAATCTGCAGCTTCGGGGCCTCCCGGAAGCCTCTGGAGCGGAGGACCTCAGTGCGATGGCGGTGGAGATCTTCCACAGGGTTTTGGAATCTCCCTCGGAGGTGCTGGTCATGGATAGAATACACAGAGCCCTAAATCCCTAGACCCCGCCAGACCCCGAGATGTAATATGTAGATTACATCGCTACTCTCAGAAAGAAGCCATACTACGCCAGGCTTGGGAACAGGGGGATATCGAGTTTGCTGGAGCTCACATCCGGATCTTGCCAGACCTCTCCCGAGCGACATTATAGAGAAGAGCCCTCTTGCGCCACGTCCTGGAGCTGGCCAAATGCACCGGCTACACATATCATTGGGGTTACCCGCTGGCCGCCACTTTTAGGAAGGATACGAAGGTTTTCACCCTGTACGCACCAACGGAGCTTCCAGCGCTGTTTTCGTTCCTCGAGGCTGATCCCATACCGGTACCTGACTGGCTAACATACATCCAACGCCCTACTGGCAGGCATAGCTCCTTCACTTACCAAGGCCGGCAACCAGCTCACCCGCAACGCCTCAGGAGGGGACCTCGGGCGCCGTCGGGTGAAGCAGCACGTGAGTTCTGAGCTGTGTTCATTCCTGTGGCCTCCCGCTCCCCCCTATTTGTGTGCCCACTATACAGACTCCCTGAGTGACCCGACCATACACCCGTCAGTGAAGGTGGACATGTTGCGGCTTCCAGCCACTGGAACCTTTTGACCCCCCCCCCTCTTTTTGGGACGACACTCAGTTCATCTCCAGCAGCAACCTGTAATGGCGAATCCCGAGTAGTGCATTGCAATACCCCAGTCTGGGTGTCCTATGCGGGATGCTCACCTCCCCCTATCCTTAACCAACGTGATGTGGACCTTTGAAGAGGGGGTTTTTGAGTCCTGCTCCCCCGAAGACACAAGGATGACGTTATTATAGACACAAACTTTGCTGCTCAACATAGCTCTCATACACCGGTGTACTACTGTGCCCACTCATCAGGAGGGGGTGTGTTCCTGCCAGTCTTTGGACAGACTACACTAGTTCTGACACAGCTCCCCCTCCCCCCCTTTTTTTTTTTTTTTTTTTTGTTAATTATGCTCTATATGTCTTGAAGCCATAAGATATCAACACAATGTATATTAACATGGTATGCAGGTGGGTGTTACTTCTCTGAGCTATCAACCAAACACACTTCAGTGCTGGGGGACGCAGGTTTTCATGCAAGGATACCCGCACCAACTTCTGGTGGACCGTGGGGGCCTCGGTTCTCGGACCCACCTGCTCGGGGACCCGAGCAGGGGACGCGGGGCCACGACTCCATATGGCCGCTTGCTGACGACCCCGGGATCCATCTGGGATCCAAGGTGCCGGACATTGGGGATCTTGCCGAGATGTGCCATGGTTGGGGGACGAGGGATAGCACCTTGGGGTCAGGTCTAGTGAGACCCCAGATTTGGGGACCCTTTTCTACCCTTCACGCCAAAGGTTGCAATTCAAGGGGAAATGGGAGGAAGCAGTAACCTAATCGATGGCGGAGTAGATGGGAGGGACACTTCTTACCCACACATAGCCTGGGGCTAGACGGGAGACCATGGTTAGGCAACAATATGATTACCCAGCTCATGTTTTTGTTTGTTTTTCTATTTGTTCTTTGTACCTGTCTAAAGTTGCCATAACTACTGTTCATACTGCTGATTACATGCCATTAAACTATGATGTGTTATGTTATTATTGAATGGGATGTACAGATGGTCCCAGAGGGGCGCTTATTATTCTTGAAGGGCATGATTGGCAACGCCAAGGTGACATTAGCGAACCTTTATGTCCCCAATAGTCAGCAAGACCTTTTCATTGGCAGGCATATTAGATCTCTCTTGGAATTCACAGAAGGACACTTAATCTTGGGTGGGGATTTTAACTTCCCACTGATCCCTGCGGAAGATACCTCATCGGGGTCTTCTTCACTAACGCCGGGCATCCAGAAGCGAATCGCAAAATCCCTCCATAATGCACAGTTGGTTGATGTCTGGCCCCTGTCCCACCCCGTCGAAAGAGACTACACTTTCTTCTCTACACCTCATCAAGTCTACTCCCATATCGATTACTTCCTAGTCCCACATACCCAGCTGCACGCGGTTCTTGACACCTCTATAGAATCCATTACATGGTCGGACCACGCTCCAGTGCTAATGTCCTATGCCCTGTCTGATGATACCAGGGCTCGAAACGGCACATGGAGACTGAACGAGAGCCTCCTACAAGAACAAGATGTAGTAGCTGAAGTGGTCAAAGAAATAGGGCACTGTTTCCACACCAATGACACAGCCGACAGCGACACAGGCATGGTCCGGGAGGCCCACAAGGCGGTGATTAGGGGAGTGCTTATTAAGCACGGCGCCCGGATCAAACATCAGCGTACTACTCAATTGGCATCCCTTCTGCGCACTCTACAAGCCGTAGAAGCCCGACAAACACACCCCATCACAATCGTCAGGAACAGAACTTAATGTTGTTATCGAAATTTGGTTGTACGCAAAGCACACAGCCAAATCTCCTGTTTCTAATCATAATAGCAATTTCGTCTAATGATATAATACCAGTGCATCTCACCTTTTGATCGTATCCATCCTCTGGTGTGTGTGTGTGTGTCTCATGCTCACAAAAAATCACATCCTGCTCCTTCAGGTTCCAAAAGCTCACTGCCCGCCAGCCCCCCTTAGCTGTCTGCCTGAGCCACTTTATTAGCATATCAATAGGAGGTCCCAAAAGCTCGAGGGTTCCGCCTCCAACAGCCAAACACCTCTTACAAAGCTTGTGACCTCACAGGATGTAAGTGACCATATAAGGATTTAACAACACAGGAAAATGCAACAACCAATGAACAATGACTACAGGAGTCTTATGGGTGTGTCTGAGCAGAGACAGGGTGCCTGTATGTTTTTAGAAGCCACATGGCTTTCAAACATTAACCCTGTCTCCAACCAGAACCCAAAAGACTCCCTTATTTCCGTTGATAGAAATCCTTATTATACATTGTTCCAGAGAACAATGTATACCTGGGATTATTCTACTGTCTTTGTGGACTAGAGATTATCGGCAGGTGTACACTCATTGGACCACAAATGTGTTGATCAGGCACACAGGGGCAACATGAGAGTACACTCGTTAAACCGACAATGTCTTTGCAGAGCGAACACATCCCCAAAGAGCTTTTCACTACCAAACGGATCTCAACCAGGGTTGGTCTGCCCCAGTCAGCTATTAGAGCGGGCTGTGGTTGATCAGACACTGGGAGACTCTTATGACAACACATTAATATAAAATTTTCCACAACAGTCCCTCCTCTTGTCATATGATCCCATGTGTCCCTCGATGAATCCTGATCTTCTTCTTAGTCCATAAAAAGTAAAACACGGCTTGACATGTAGACTCTGTTGGAGATGACGTGGTGAGCTGTAGTAGTCGCTGTGTCTTGTACGTGGGTCGGACTTCAGGGCATCTCATCAGGGAAGATGTGGTCATCTGCTCAGGCTCTGGTCACGCGTCCAATCAGGCAACAGGAGCACCTCATCATGGCATATAGAAGGAATAGAAACAAAAACAACATGAGTATATATACCCCTACTTCCTTCACTATGATCCGCTGCAAGATAAAAATTAAATCTCCAACGATTCCCAAACCCTTAAAAAGGATTCCAACCTTCACTATCTATAGCTCTGGCTTTGCCTTGTAGGGATCTAAACCTTATCCATATGGGCCTGAACTTTGTCACTACTATCCCTGATCCAGATATAACAATCTTTACTTATGAATTCCCAGAAACCCTTGGAATGTGGGAACTTCCTTGTAGCTTCAACAGTTACATGAAACATCCCATCCTCAATGGATGAGGAATTGTTCAAGCGTTTCATAAGCTCAAGCCCCCACCGTGTACAAGCAATTCCCTTCCAGCTGTCCCTGCCATTCTTACCTTCTCTCGTGCCATCAGATCCTCACGATCGGCCACGACATAAGATGCTGGGACGAGTTTCATCAGCACACATGAACCTCTTGCCTTACGGGAAATTACCTTATAAAGCTGTAGATCCGCATTAATACCAAACTTCAGTTGTAGCACACTTGTGGGCTACCTAGTTATCCCGATACCAAAGCTGGCAAGAACCAGAGCTATTGTTAAAATTATAATTAATTTTACCCTCTATAAATGTTCTGTTAAATTCTTTTGACAGGTGTCTGTTTGGATTTTACTAGTCTGTCAAAACTCCTCACACCAATATGAACGTCACCTAGCATGTACTGCTGGGACACTAGTAGACCCAACCATGTGTCCTGTTCTCTTTCTTAGCCAGTTGGGATGCTTTTCATCGTTACCCTTGCCAAAATTTATTAAACAAAAAAATATCAATGAACAAAGATACTCCTCTACTCTTTTGTGGTTGATCAGCTTCTTGCAGTGGCTGGCGTGGTCTCATCCCTCAAGCTTCTTTACAATGACCCAGTCACCTGGTTGGGAAGAATGTAAACTGGTTATTGTGTCAGGGTCCAGGATGGACTCGTGAACCCTGTGGTGGACCTTTTGAAGTTCATGTTACAGTGATTGCACCCACCCCATCAGCTGAGAATGTAGGTGACAGCTAATGAGGAAAGTACAATTCTGTTTTTGGTTGACCTTCAAACAAACCTCATATGACAATACCCCAGACATCGGGACTGTGGTCACTGCATAACCTGTGCGTGGCTTACTATCCGGGGTGTAATACCTGGAACCAGTGACAAAAAGGTTCTTAGCATCTGGGACGGGAGCCTCCTTCACCAGACTGCTGCTTGCTTGCTGATTCAAATTCCATCAAAGAAAGACAGTCTTGGCACAAACTTGGTTAGAATTAGAGCGGTTAGTATTGTTGGTTTGAAAATGTGTTATTCTCACCACTCTCATCCCCCCTTTTCTTCCCTCCTCATTACAAACTGGAGGAAGACATGCAGGGTTTAGAATGGTGCAGAATAAAACAGTGAAATAGCCTATGATACTTTTACCTTCTTATACACCTGTACACACACTTCCAGAAACTGGACCTGAAAAGATACTTATAAACAAAAGTTATTACTCTATCCTTCAAAGAATGGTAAACAATACAACATTCGTGTACATTGGTAAATTGTCACTGACATTCCACAAAACCGATAATAAGTAAACCTTCTGTAAATCTTACTTTCACGTTTTTTTTTGTTTTTTTTTCCTAAAATACAACAGCCGCGACATGCAAGAGGGCTGTCACGGGAGGTTCAAACATCTTGTTACCACATACAAACAATGAGACAAAGAAAAACATTTAGATACAAATGTGGGGGAGATATTTCATAGTTCCCAAAAACGAAAATGAAAAATAAAAACAAAAACGACCAGATGGAATGCTGCCTTCGCTCTTTTAGAGATAAAAAAAAGAATACAATTTGAAAAGCACGAGAGCATCTCAAAATCTTTGCATGGACCAGCCACACAAAGTCCGAAAACAGGCCTGTGTATTTTTAATCACACAAACGTATACTACACATCCATCAACTCACTCAACATTACAGATTTCTGAAGCCACAGCTGAACTACTTCCAAGGTATTTTTATTCTGGGGTCTCGTACCTCCAGACATCAAAAGTACCTTCCAAAGGACTACACCTTACTGTACCCTCCGACCATATCTGCCAATCTTTAAGGGGTCTCATGTCCGGAGCCCCAGATACAGATCTCATGTGAAGTGCAGCTGTCTGACTGGTGTGGAGCCTCATTTTTTTCCTCCAACGCATGGACCAACATTACCCATGACGATTCGAATCGCTTATGACGGTCCCTGCGTACAGGGCACCCTTGCACTAGTTTTCGGATCAGTACTGCTTAGTGACTATTTTTACAGTACTGGCACCCGGCGTTCTCCGATTATTTTACACGGCCTCCCGGTGTGCTAGCGTACTAATCCTCATATTTATATGCTCTACAACCGGTTATCGGCAGCCCTATAAATGTGTTGTCAGACAAACTACAAAGCACCATGAAATCCTCCACTATTCAAAACAATATTATGGTTTCTCTCTGTACCTCGATATTACAATAACTTGGATGCCTCCTGTTTGCTCTCTACCCAAAACTGTATTACAGTATAAACCTTAATTTAATTTAAAAATAAAAATGATTTCGTCCTTCCAAACACAAGTCAAAAGACCCCAAGCCCCTCCCACCAACTTCCTGTTGCACACCTGAGTAGGAAGAGGGAGGGGAGGGGAAGCCTTCAATAGCTTCATATTTTTTCTATCAAGACATTAGAAATCTTCACTAGAAACAAACTCCTTTAAAACAACTGGAATAAAAACCTAAATGATTCTACTGGAAATGGAATTCAGTACAAAACCAGAGATATTTCGCTGGAGACTAAAATCAGCAGAAACAAAAAGGCAGTTGCAGCAATCGAAAATCGGTCCACAGCAAAATGGTGAATGAAACCCGGACTACAGGAAATGGCCGACATTAACAAATGACAAGACACAAAGTTACATAAAACGTCTTAAACAATACACGCTTGTCGCAAATACAACACAATATTTGACTCAGAGAGTTAGAACTCCCCCCCATGTTATTACCTAGAAACCAGAGACCCCCACAGTGTGTAAACAGCTCCTATTGTGATGTCCTAACAATGCATGGGCACTTGGATATGTGACAGGCATTTCAACTTAAAACCAATATTCAATACAGAAAACGCAATAGTTTCCTTGAAAAGTAAGTAAACAGTACAAAAATAGAATTCACAAAATGGTGCCTAAAAGCCAGATTGTAGCTTAAAGCACATGGCTTTGCACACACAAATGAATACACAATGGAGCAGCTCCAGGGGGAGCTCACAGGTCTTCAAAATGGCCACCGATGCACATGGTGACCAAAACAAAATGGCGCATTTTCCCGCCAAAACTGACCAAGATGGATAAACATTTCAAAGTTCACACACAAAGGAAAAGAAAATGGCCAACCGTAGTCACATGGTAGACAACAACCACAAGAGAACAAAAGGAAGTAGCAGCCAAAAACCATTTTCCTGCCAAAACCAAAAATGTCTCCCCAAAAACTTACACATTTGAGATACTAAATGAACGCTTAGACAAACATTTAAAAGTGTTAGAGTTACAAAAAGCACAACTTAGGAACACATGCTATCCAATGAAACAACCAAGCCACATAACCCACAATTACACGGCTGTAACATACCCTCAAACTCAGTTCACATCAGCTTTCACAGGAACAAGACATTGAAAGATACAGACAGTGAATGCTTGCAATGTCTGTTCAGAACATTATAGTTCCCTTCCCCCAGGGTGTAGCCCCTTTCAATACAAAAACAACAATGCCCGCCCCTTCACTAAACTCATCTTTACAAACAGGTTCAGCTACTTACAAAACTACTCAGCCACACACATTGCAGGCTGCAAATAATATCAATTCATACATTTCTATTTCAAACATCTGCATTATTACACCGCATCACACACACACACACACAGGCACAGTCTCCTTACACAAAGATTTGAAATACAAATCACACACACACACACAAGCAGGCACACACACACAAGCAGGCACACACCAGACATACGATCAAACTTCCAGCATTATTTCAAAAGACGAAAAATGTGTTCTTTTTGTGAAGCAGACCCTCCCCAGCACATCTTAATGATCCGATTCTGAAGGAGGTTCTGTTCACTCCTACGTTCTGGCTCGCCATGCTGTTATCGAAATTTGGTTGTACGCAAAGCACACAGCCAAATCTCCTGTTTCTAATCATAATAGCAATTTCGTCTAATGATATAATACCAGTGCATCTCACCTTTTGATCGTATCCATCCTCTGGTGTGTGTGTGTGTGTCTCATGCTCACAAAAAATCACATCCTGCTCCTTCAGGTTCCAAAAGCTCACTGCCCGCCAGCCCCCCTTAGCTGTCTGCCTGAGCCACTTTATTAGCATATCAATAGGAGGTCCCAAAAGCTCGAGGGTTCGAGCTTTTTTTCCAACAGCCAAACACCTCTTACAAAGCTTGTGACCTCACAGGATGTAAGTGACCATATAAGGATTTAACAACACAGGAAAATGCAACAACCAATGAACAATGACTACAGGAGTCTTATGGGTGTGTCTGAGCAGAGACAGGGTGCCTGTATGTTTTTAGAAGCCACATGGCTTTCAAACATTAACCCTGTCTCCAACCAGAACCCAAAAGACTCCCTTATTTCCGTTGATAGAAATCCTTATTATACATTGTTCCAGAGAACAATGTATACCTGGGATTATTCTACTGTCTTTGTGGACTAGAGATTATCGGCAGGTGTACACTCATTGGACCACAAATGTGTTGATCAGGCACACAGGGGCAACATGAGAGTACACTCGTTAAACCGACAATGTCTTTGCAGAGCGAACACATCCCCAAAGAGCTTTTCACTACCAAACGGATCTCAACCAGGGTTGGTCTGCCCCAGTCAGCTATTAGAGCGGGCTGTGGTTGATCAGACACTGGGAGACTCTTATGACAACACATTAATATAAAATTTTCCACAACAATGTTCTGCGTACACAAATTACAGACCTTCTCCACTATAGAGCCAAAGCAGCAATACAGATCTGCCACAAGCGTACATATAAGTCAGGTAATAAATGTGGAAGACTGCTGGCCCAGTCCCTCCGTGCACAGAAATTGGCATCCTATATACCCCACATTACATCCACCTCCGGCCGTACAACCTCCATGCCTCAATACATCACTAAGGAATTCCAACTTTTTTACAAATCGCTCTACAACTTGCCTACAAGTCAAGGAACATATCTTGGAGTACATATCCTCCTCCCACATGCCCTCTTTGAAGACCGACACGAGGGACCTCTTGGATGAACCCATCACACTGCCAGAGCTTCAACTGGCAATAGGGAGCACTAAACCAGGAAAGGCGCTGGGGCCCGAAGGCCTCCCTGTCCTCTGAAATCACATGGTTAAACTTTTTAACACCCTGAGTACAGGGTCAACATTTCACGAGAGGACCCTACAGGCAAATATAGCGGTGATCCCAAAAGACGGCAAAGACCCATCCCTCTGCGGGAGCTACAGGCCCATCTCCCTATTGAATACAGACCTTAAACTGTTCACGAAAATCGTAGCCACTAGAATACAGCAACACATCCCTGACTTGATTCACTTAGACCAGGTGGGATTCGTACCACTTAGGGAAGCCAGAGACAATACAATTAAGGTACTGAATTTGCTTCATATAGCCAACACCACTAAAACCCCATGTGCCTTTATTGGGATGGACGCGGAAAAGGCCTTTGACTGGGTACACTGGCCATTCATGTTCTCGGTCTTACAACATAGAGGTCTGGGCAGCAAAATGTTGAACTGGGTGAGGTCTATTTATTCTAATCCGTCGGCCAGGGTTACGGCGAACGGGGTCTTATCGGAACCCTTCAAGATCGCTAATGGAACCAGACAGGGCTGCCCCCTCTCACCGCTTCTGTTTGCCCTGTCTCTGGAGCCCTTTTTGTGCCACGTGCGACTTAACCCAGATATCACAGTGGTAGAGGTGGGAGACTCGCAACAAAAAGTATCCATATACGCAGACGACATGATGTTCTCCCTTACAAAACCAGTCATTTGCCTTCCAAATCTACTACATGAATTTAAAATTTATGGGGCAGTGTCTAATCTAAAAATTAATTTTACCAAGTTGGAAACCATGGGGGTGGGTATATCCCAGAAACAACTACTACAACTCCAAACAAACTTTAATTTGAAATGGACTAACACCGCACTGAAATATTTGGGCACCTACATTCCACCAAAATTTTCCAATCTATTTAGCCTGAACTTCCCCCTTTGCTAAAATCAATTCGGTCTCTTCTTAATGCTTGGCACACAGGCTTACACTTGTGGCTAGGTTGCTGCAACATACTGAAGATGAGCATCCTTCCTAAATTTGTATATCTTCTCCAGGCCTTGCCTATTCCATATCCTGGCAGATTATTTTACGATGACGAACTCGTTATTTATAGAGTTCATTTGGGCACGTAAACTCCCACGGCTGAGACGGACGCTACTCTCCCTACCTAAACATCACCGCGGCCTGGCCATGTAGGATATACGTACTTACTATTACGCGACACACCTTAGTAGGCTTATAGATTGGTGCCGCCTTCACAGCGCTAAACTATGGCCCAGAGTGGAACAGACACAAAGTAGTGTACCTCTGAACAGAGCACCGTGGTGCTACACATCACAATACGAACTTGCGCCAGACTCTTACACCAGACCACACTCTCCTCCAGAAACTCACCCCTGACCCCTATTTTAGGCAACCCACAATTCGCACCTGGTATTAGCGACGCACTTTTTCAAACCCTAATCAGGTCGGGACTTTTTCAGGCCTCCCATTTTCAAACGGGAAGAAGATGGGTGTCGCTATCTGAACTTATGGACCCAGTAGGACCCTTCCGATTGGACTTTCTGAGAGCACTCCAATTAGACCATTTCCTAAAGTCCATGCCACTCCCTAGAGACCCTGACCAACCCCTCACGACCTTTGAAGAATACTGCTCTGACTCGGGAACCTTGCCACACACGCTATCGCTCACATATAACCTGTGAAATATGCCACCAGATGACTTTCAGCACCCAGGTATAGCCGGATGGGAACGGGACTTGAATCGATGCTTTAATCCGAGACAGCGACTTCATATCTTCCATCTCGCACACAAATCTTCCATCTGTACAAAAGCGCAGGAGACCAATTATAAAATTCTGTCTAGGTGGTATAAAACCCCAGCTCAATTGCATAAATACTTCCCTGCAATTTCTGATCTCTGCTGGAGATGCCAGAGGGAGAGAGTGGACATCCTACACATCTTTTGGTCATGTCCCAAGCTCAAAAGCTTTGGGAGACAGTCCGCCAAATTATGCAAAAATTTACTAAACGTCCCATTCCAGATGATTTGGCTTTCTTCCTCCTTCACTCCACAGGGATCCCGGCGAGAGTGTACAAGAAATCTGTACGTCGACATCTCCTCAACGCTGCCAAAGCTTGCAAGCCCCTCCTGAGGAAATCTCCTCACCCACCGACCATTGCTATGTGGCTTAGAAAAGTCACGGAAATAAACAAAATGGAAGACCTCATACTCACAGACAGGCACCGAGACAGATACTCTAAAACATGGTCTCTGTGGAACCTATTTGTGTTCTCAGATGAAGACCAGGCCCTAAGGGGCAATGACGTAGATGCCTGTACTTCGAGGCGTTCCTCCATCTACTTCTTTGCTCGACTACATACAGTATGTATCGATATAGGCTCTGACATACTGAACCTTGGACGCCCCGGGGATCCATGCTCCTGGGTTCCCCCCCCCTCTCCACCCCACCTTTAACACCCCCCCTCTCTCTGACTCTTTGACTTTTAATTCTTTTCTTATCTAAGATCTGTAATCTACAGACGTTTTTATTTCCTCTCTTTACTTTTCATTTAATTGTAAAAAAGGGGTCGGGAGAGGCCCGTGGGAAGATGTATCTGTCTCACCATCATGTGGGCAGAGAATATCTCATGGTGGAGTAGAATATACATGCACTAAAGTATGGTGTAAGTGGTAACCAAGACAGTATGATAGATCAGGACCTTCAAAGATGTACCTGTTCATAATTTTACGGACCCCCACCTGGAGGGAGGTGTGTTCTCGTCTATAACATATAGAATTGTGTGTCTTCTATGTGCTACCCTTTTAATTATGTTGACCCTGCGGGTCTTGTCTGTTCCGGACTGTATAAATAATAAAAAAAAATTTGAAGAAAACGGACATGCTGTCCGTTTTCATCCCCTCCCTCCATAGGCAGCAGCGGCGCCTGACAAGCCCCTCCCCGCTCAGTGAGCAGAGAGGGACCTGTCATCCGCCGGCTCAGCGGAGATCAATGGAGAGATCTCCCGCTGAGCCGGCGGACCGAGGCGGGCTCCGTGGAAGCGGAGTCCGCTTCATGTGAATGAGGCCTTACAAATCACGACTGAAGGTTACATTTTTTTGTAAATGTAAAACTTGCAATTCTTCTTTCTGCAGACCAGCTAATATTTGTGCCACACAGGCATCTGGGGCACCACAGGACTGGGCAAAGCATGCACCATGTCACTCCCTGCAAGCCCAACTTTAATCATTCCACCATTGCTAGGGAAGACACAATAATAAAAGTGACCAGGCAGGCAAAGACAGTCCTTTGCCCAGTCAAGTTACCTTTCACTATATTTAGTAATGGGATTATTATTATTATTATTATACAGGATTTATATAGCGCCAACAGTTTACGCAGCACTTTACAATATAAAAGGGAGACAATACAGTTATAATACAATAAAATACAAGAGGGCCCTGCTCAGAAGAGCTTACAATCTAATAATGTTTGGTGATAGCACATCCCCACTTGCTGCACCACAAGCATCACACATTCAGCTAATGCCACATCTTCTCACATGCCAGTTCACTCTTTTTCAAGCCTTTGGGCAACTTTTCTTACAGCTCTTTTTTTTTTTTTTTTTTTTTACTGAAACTTGCTCACCTGTTGCTGTAGGACATAGCCTCTCTTAACCTGAACTCATGGAGCTGAAAACAAGGTGGCTGTATCTGCCAAACAATGGGGTTGATTTACTAACACTGGAGAGTCCAAATGTGGTGCAGCTGTGCATGGGAGCCAATCGGCTTCTAACTTCAGCTTGTTCAGCTAAAGGCGTTGTAAACCCTCGTGTTTTTTCACCTTAATGCATCTTCAGCGGAGACGAGCTATACCTCTTCGCCCGGGGTTCTCGGCTCTTGATTGGATCTTGATTGGGTAGATAGCAGCGCAATGACACCTGCAAGGAAACCCCCCGGGAGAGCGCTTCTTCTAGGGGGTTATACGATGCGGGGAGGAGCTGATATCGCCGCCGGGGGGCCCCAGAAGAGGATGATCGGAGACACTCTGTGCAAAACGAACTGCACAGTGGAGGTAAGTATGACATGTTTGTTATTTAACCACTTCAGCCCCTGAAGGATTTACCCCCTTCCTGACCAGAGCACTTTTTACAATTTGGCACTGCGTCGCTTTAACTGCTAATTGCGCGGTCATGCAATGCTGAACCCAAACGAAATTTGCGTCCTTTTCTTCCCACAAATAGAGCTTTATTTTGATGGTATTTGATCACCTCTGCCGCTTTTATTTTTTGCGCTATAAACGGAAAAAGACCGAAAATTTTGAAAAAAAATGATATTTTCTACTTTTTGTTATAAAAAAAATCCATTAAAATCAATGTTAGTCATACATTTAGCCAAAATGTATTCGGCCACATGTCTTTGGTAAAAAAAATGTCAATAAGTGTATATTTATTGGTTTGCGCAAAAGCGCTATAAGCGCCTACAAACTAGGGTACATTTTCTGGAATTTACACAGCTTTTAGTTTATGACTGTCTATGTCATTTCATGAGGTGCTAAAATGGCAGGGCAGTACAAAACCCCCCCAAATGACCCCATTTTGGAAAGTAGACACCCCAAGGAAATTGCTGAGAGGCATGTTGAACCCATTGAAGATTTTTTTTTTTTGTCCCAAGTGATTGAATAATGACAAAAAAAAATAAAAAATTACAAAAAGTTGTCACTAAATGATATATTGCTCACACATGCCATGGGCATATGTGGAATTACACCCCAAAATACATTCAGCTGCTTCTCCTGAGTACGGGGATACCAAATGTGTGGGACTTTTTGGGAGCCTAGCCGCGTACGGGGCTCCGAAAACCAAGCACCGCCTTCAGGATTTCAAAGGGCATAAATTTTTGATTTTACTCCTCACTACCTATCACAGTTTTGAAGGCCATAAAATGCCAAGATGGCACAACCCCCCCCCCCCAAATGACCCCATTTTGGAAAGTAGACACCCCAAGCTATTTGCTGAGAGGCATGTTGAGTCCATGGAATATTTTATATTTGGACACAAGTTGCGGGAAAGTGACAATTTTTTTTTTTTTTGCACAAAGTTGTCACTAAATGATATATTGCTCAAACATGCCATGGGCATATGTGGAATTACACCCCAAAATACATTCTGCTGCTTCTCCTGAGTACGGGGATACCACATGTGTGGGACTTTTTGGGAGCCTAGCCGCGTACGGGGCCCCGAAAACCAAGCACCGCCTTCAGGATTTCTAAGGGCATACATTTTTGATTTCACTCCTCACTACCTATCACAGTTTTGAAGGCCATAAAATGCCAAGATGGCACAAAACCCCCCCAAATGACCCCATTTTGGAAAGTAGACACCCCAAGCTATTTGCTGAGAGGCATGTTGAGTCCATGGAATATTTTATTTTTTGACACAAGTTGCAGGAAAGTGACAATTTTTATTTTTTTTTTGCACAAAGTTGTCACTAAATGATATATTGCTCACACAGGCCATGGGCTTATGTGGAATTGCACCCCAAAATACATTCAGCTGCTTCTCCTGAGTACGGGGATACCAAATGTGTGGGACTTTTTGGGAGCCTAGCCGCGTACGGGGCCCCGAAAACCCAGCACCGCCTTCAGGATTTCTAAGGGCGTAAAGTTGTGATTTCACTCCTCACTACCTATCACATTTTTGAAGGCCATAAAATGCCCAGATGGCACAAATCCCCCCCAAATGAGCCCCATTTTGGAAAGAAGACACCCCAAGCTATTTGCTGAGAGGCATGATGAGTACATGGAATATTTTATATTTTGACACAAGTTGCGGGAAAGTGACAATTTTTTTTTTATTTTTTGCACAAAGTTGTCACTAAATGATATATTGCTCAAACATGCCATGGGCATATGTGGAATTACACCCCAAAATACATTCTGCTGCTTCTCCTGAGTACGGGGATACCACATGTGTGGGACTTTTTGGGAGCCTAGCCGCGTACGGGGCCCCGAAAACCAAGCACCGCCTTCAGGATTTCTAAGAGCGTTAATTTTTGATTTCACTCCTTACTACCCATCACAGTTTTGAAGGCCATAAAATGCCAAGATAGCACAAAACCGCCCCAAAATGACCCCATTTTGGAAAGTAGACACCCCAAGCTATTTGCTGAGAGGCATGGTGAGTATTTTGCAGCTCTCATTTGTTTTTGAAAATGAAGAAAGACAAGAAAAACGTATTTTTTTTTTTCTTTTTTCAATTTTCAAAAGTTTGTGACAAAAAGTGAGGTCTGCAAAATACTCACTATACCTCTCAGCAAATAGCTTTGGGTGTCTATTTTCCAAAATGGGGTCATTTGGGGGGGGGTTGTGCCATCTGGGCATTACATGGCCTCCGAAACTGTGATAGGCAGTGAAGAGTGAAATCAAAAATTTACGCCCTTAGAAAGCCTGAAGGCGGTGCTTGGTTTTCTGGGTCCCGTACGCGGCTAGGCTCCCAAAAAGTCCCACACATGTGGTATCCCCGTACTCAGGAGAGGCAACAGAATGTATTTTGGGGTGTAATTTCACATATTCCCATGGCATGTTTGAGCAATATATCATTTAGTGACAACTTTGTGCAAAAAAAAAAAATTTGTCTTTTTCCCGCAACTTGTGTCACAATATAAAATATTCCATGGACTCGACATGCCTCTCAGCAAATAGCTTGGGGTGTCTACTTTCCAAAATGGGGTCATTTGGGGGGGGTTTTGAACTGTCCTGGCATTTTATGCACAACATTTAGAAGCTTATGTCACACATCACCCACTCTTCTAACCACTTGAAGACAAAGCCCTTTCTGACACTTTTTGTTTACATGAAAAAATTATTTTTTTTTGCAAGAAAATTACTTTGAACCCCCAAACATTATATATTTTTTTAAAGCAAATGCCCTACAGATTAAAATGGTGGGTGTTTCATTTTTTTTTTTCACACAGTATTTGCGCAGCGATTTTTCAAACGCATTTTTTGGGGAAAAAACACACTTTTTAAAATTTTAATGCACTGAAACACACTATATTGCCCAAATGTTTGATGAAATAAAAAAGATGATCTTAGGCCGAGTACATGGATACCAAACATGACATGTTTTAAAATTGCGCACAAACGTGCAGTGGCGACAAACTAAATACATTTTTAAAAGCCTTTAAAAGCCTTTACAGGTTACCACTTTAGATTTACAGAGGAGGTCTACTGCTAAAATTACTGCCCTCGATCTGACCTTCGCGGTGATACCTCACATGCATGGTGCAATTGCTGTTTACATTTGACGCCAGACCGACGCTTGCGTTCGCCTTTGCGCGAGAGCAGGGGGGGACAGGGGTGCTTTTTTTTTTTTTTTTTTTTTTTTTTTTTTTTTTATTAATTTTTTGATTTTTTATCTTATTTTTAAACTGTTCCTTTCATTTTTATTTTTTTTAAATCATTTTTATTGTTATCTCAGGGAATGTAAATATCCCCTATGATAGCAATAGGTAGTGACAGGTACTCTTTTTTGAAAAAATTGGGGTCTATTAGACCCTAGATCTCTCCTCTGCCCTCAAAGCATCTGACCACATCAAGATCGGTGTGATAAAATGCTTTCCCAATTTCCCAATGGCGCTGTTTACATCCGGCAAAATCTAAGTCATGAAATGCTCGTAGCTTCCGGATTCTTAGGCCATAGAGATGTTTGGAGCCATTCTGGTCTCTGATCAGCTCTATCGTCAGCTGGCCGAATCACCGGCTGCATTCTCAGGTTCCCTGTTGGGACAGGAGAGCCAGAGAAAAACATGGAAGACGGTGGGGGGGGGGGCATTTCCTCCAACTGCTTGTAAAAGCAGTCTAGAGGCTAATTAGCTGCTAGGATTGCTTTTACATGAAAGCCGACCGCTGGCTGAAAAGAATGATACCAAGATGATACCTAAACCTGCAGGCATCATTCTGGTATAACCACTCAAAGTCCAGCAACATACCAGTACGTTGCTGGTCCTTGTTGGGCATATATTGTAAACTTTTTTTTCATGCAACCTGTGGGCTGAACGAAAAAAAGATATTGATCGGTGGGTATGCCCACCATTAGAATACCTCCCTTCATCCACCCACTTCTAATGATGGGCATACATGCACCATTTATATATGCCGAAGCATGGGGGCATCCTCCCGCAAAAGGCAGGAGCAAATTGCTCCTCCACCCACTGCTGCCCCCACGCTTCGGCATATATGCTGAAGTATGTAACTGTGGTGGTGAAATCACCTCCGACAGCGCTGGAGTCACGGCTTTATGTATCGTGGGAGCAAACGCTGTTTCTGTCAAGATAAATAAATCCGCGCTGCAACTGAATGGCGTACCTGCTAAGCAAATGATGGTTAACAAAAAACAAAGTAACATTACAGTATAACAGTAATACTTACCATACCTGCAAAGCAAATACAAAAAAAAAAATAGTAAAAAATAAAACATTTAACGCAACCTGTGCCTACCTAAAATATATATATGCTGAAGCATGGGGGCATCCTCCAGCAAAAGGCAGGAGCAAATCGCTCCTCCACCCACTTCTGCCCCCATGCTTCGGCATATATGCTGAAGTATGTAACTGTGGTGGTGAAATCACCTCCGACAGCGCTGGAGTCACGGCTTTATGTATCGTGGGAGCAAATGCTGTTGCTGTCAAGATAAATAAATCCGCGCTGCAACTGAATGGCGTACCTGCTAAGCAAATGATGGTTAACAAAAAACAAAGTAACATTACAGTATAACAGTAATACTTACCATACCTGCAAAGCAAATACAAAAAAAAAAACATAGTAAAAAATAAAACATTTAACGCAACCTGTGCCTACCTAAAATATATATATGCCGAAGCATGGGGGCATCCTCCCGCAAAAGGCAGGAGCAAATCGCTCCTCCACCCACTTCTGCCCCCACGCTTCGGCATATATGCTGAAGTATGTAACTGTGGTGGTGAAATCACCTCCAACAGCGCTGGAGTCACGGCTTTATGTATCGTGGGAGCAAATGCTGTTGCTGTCAAGATAAATAAATCCGCGCTGCAACTGAATGGCGTACCTGCTAAGCAAATGATGGTTAACAAAAAACAAAGTAACATTACAGTATAACAGTAATACTTACCATACCTGCAAAGCAAATACAAAAAAAAAAACATAGTAAAAAATAAAACATTTAACGCAACCTGTGCCTACCTAAAATATATATATGCCGAAGCATGGGGGCATCCTCCCGCAAAAGGCAGGAGCAAATCGCTCCTCCACCCACTTCTGCCCCCACGCTTCGGCATATATGCTGAAGTATGTAACTGTGGTGGTGAAATCACCTCCAACAGCGCTGGAGTCACGGCTTTATGTATCGTGGGAGCAAATGCTGTTGCTGTCAAGATAAATAAATCCGCGCTGCAACTGAATGGCGTACCTGCTAAGTAAATGATGGTTAACAAAAAACAAAGTAACATTACAGTATAACAGTAATACTTACCATACCTGCAAAGCAAATACAAAAAAAAAAATAGTAAAAAATAAAACATTTAACGCAACCTGTGCCTACCTAAAATATATATATGCCGAAGCATGGGGGCATCCTCCAGCAAAAGGCAGGAGCAAATCGCTCCTCCACCCACTTCTGCCCCCACGCTTCGGCATATATGCTGAAGTATGTAACTGTGGTGGTGAAATCACCTCCGACAGCGCTGGAGTCACGGCTTTATGTATCGTGGGAGCAAATGCTGTTGCTGTCAAGATAAATAAATCCGCGCTGCAACTGAATGGCGTACCTGCTAAGCAAATGATGGTTAACAAAAAACAAAGTAACATTACAGTATAACAGTAATACTTACCATACCTGCAAAGCAAATACAAAAAAAAAACATAGTAAAAAATAAAACATTTAACGCAACCTGTGCCTACCTAAAATATATATATGCCGAAGCATGGGGGCATCCTCCCGCAAAAGGCAGGAGCAAATCGCTCCTCCACCCACTTCTGCCCCCACGCTTCGGCATATATGCTGAAGTATGTAACTGTGGTGGTGAAATCACCTCCAACAGCGCTGGAGTCACGGCTTTATGTATCGTGGGAGCAAATGCTGTTGCTGTCAAGATAAATAAATCCGCGCTGCAACTGAATGGCGTACCTGCTAAGCAAATGATGGTTAACAAAAAACAAAGTAACATTACAGTATAACAGTAATACTTACCATACCTGCAAAGCAAATACAAAAAAAAAAAACATAGTCAAAAATAAAACATTTAACGCAACCTGTGCCTACCTAAAATATATATATGCCGAAGCATGGGGGCATCCTCCCGCAAAAGGCAGGAGCAAATCGCTCCTCCACCCACTTCTGCCCCCACGCTTCGGCATATATGCTGAAGTATGTAACTGTGGTGGTGAAATCACCTCCGACAGCGCTGGAGTCACGGCTTTATGTATCGTGGGAGCAAACACTGTTGCTGTCAAGATAAATAAATCCGCACTGCAGCTGAATGGCGTACCTGAAAACAAAAAAATGTTTAAAACACAGTAAACTATAAAAAAATTACATACCTGAAAAGCAAACATGATAAAACATAACAATAAAACATTGCAGAATAGAATACAGTAAAAAAGAGCAGAACAATAGAGAGAAAATAGAGAGAGAGAGAACAATAAAACGACAACTATTTTTGGTTTTTTTATTTTATATTTTTTTTGTGTATTTTTTTTTTTTTTACTTTTTTTTTTTTTTTATAACTGTAACTTTTAAAACTGTAACGGTTCCAGGTTTGGGTCTCTCAAAATGCGATGGCATCTTGAGAGACCCTGTGGAAGTGTGTCCTAGTCTGTGCAGTGCTGTACCCTACGCTAATACTCAACTAGTGTATGGTAGCGTTCAAAACATTCACCAATGCAAAGACCAGGATTGCCAGGACAGGAGGGACAATAATACCAGGTGTCACGCCTAAATCCGCGCTTTCTGCAGACACGACATTTTCTTTGGGGGGCTCGTTGGGTTGGGGTACTCTGGAGGACATAAGGAAAATGCCTCTCATGCAGCCGGCCTACTGCATTTGGATTGGGAAGGTGAGGTGGAGCACCGTCTGGAAACAGAAGGGCTCTGACGATCTCTTTCTGGAATTTAAGGAAGGATCCAGTCCGTCCTGAAGCTCTGTATAGCACATGAGCGTTCAGCAAAGCCAATTGAAATAAATAAACAGACACTTTTTTGTACCAGCGTCTGGCCTTACGGGCAATTAGGTACGGCGCCAACAACTGGTCGTTGAGGTCCACCCCTCCCATATTAAGGTTGTATTCGTGGACACAGAGGGGTTTCTCCACAACACCAGTCGCCGTAGTAATTTGGGTCATCGTGTCTGCATGAAGGGAGGTGAGAACGAAAACATTCTTCTTATCCCTCCACTTCATAGCGAGCAAATTATTATACTTCAAGCAGGCTCTCTCCCCCAGCCTAAGACGGGACTCTACAAGCCGCTGGGGAAAGCCCCGGCGATTAGGTCGCACGGTGCCACATGCTCCAATCTGCTGATCAAACAAGTGACTAAAAAGTGGCACGCTCGTATAATAATTGTCCACGTACAAGTGGTACCCCTTTCCGAATAAGGGTGACACCAAGTCCCACACTATCTTGCCAGCGCTTCCTATGTAGTCAGGGCAGTTTATCGGCTCTACGTGACTATCTTTGCCCTCGTAAACCATAAATCTACATGTATAGCCTGTGGCCCTGTCACAGAGCTTATACATCTTGACCCCGTATCTGGCACGCTTGCTGGGAAGGTACTGTTTGAAGGACAAGCGGCCAGAAAACTTAATCAGGGACTCATCAACGCAGACAACTTGATGGGGAGTAAACAAGTCTGCAAAACGTTGGTTGAAGTGGTTTACGAGGGGCCGAATTTTGTAGAGCCGATCGTATGCAGGGTCTCCACGAGGACAACAGAGTTCATTGTCGTTGAAGTGCATGAACTGCAAAATCTGCTCGTATCGTGCCCTGGTCATTGAAGCAGAGAACACGGGCATATGGTGAATTGGGTCAGTGGACCAATATGACCGCAACTCACTCTTTTTGGTTATGCCCATGTTGAGGGAAAGGCCCAGAAAGATCTTAAATTCGGAGACCGTAATTGGTCTCCAATCTCTGGCAAGGGAGGACTGGGGATGTGTTGACCAGCGTACAAATTGCTTTGGTCCACAATAGATCTATAGAGATCTTCGGTGAAAAACAGTGAATAAAAATCCAGTGGCATAAAGTCAACTGTTTCCACCTGAATTCCGGGTTGGCCAGTGAAAGGGGGAAGTACGGGTGCTGCAGAAGTGGTGGGTACCCAATTCGGATTGGCGAATGCAGCAGGAAGGGCACTATGGGCACGACGGGCCTGTCTTTGTCTTCTTGGTGGCAGCGGGACACTAGTTGTGCTTGCCACCTCGCCAGCTTGAACTGCACTTATGGGACTCGCCACGTCACCACGTGATACTGCAGTGCTGGATGTACGACCAGGGTGTACTAGGCCGCTGGTGCTTGCCAGTTCACCAGAAGGAGTAGCGGCACTAGTACTTCTCTGCTCCATACGAGAGCCCTGCGGTTCTTGCACTTCAAGGACAGAAGAAGAAGTTCGGGGTCTGGTACGCCTGACCCTAGCAGGGACCACAACTCCGTCGTCAGAGCTATCTGTCATGGAGCCGCTGTCCTCTACAGGTTCGTATTCTGAGCTTGAACTTGACAGATGAGTGACTTCCTCTTCACTGTCTGTCATGCTCAGAAACGTGTAGGCCTCTTCACTAGTGTACCTTCGATTTGCCATTTTGGGCTCTAAATTTAGGTACACTAGTGAGACTCCCAGGCAAAAAAGCTCCTGACTGTCAGCGACTGATTCAAAGCGCTACCAAAAAACTGTTAGCGATCGCAGGGATCAGGCCTGACTCTGCGAACGCTGCAGTTATGTGTGCTTAGTGTTTTGTGACAGTTATCGATCGATACTGCACTTGGGTGGGCTGGGCTGGGCCGAGGAGCAAAACGCAGGTGCTAGCAGGTATCTGGGCTGATCCCGCTAACACTGCGTTTTTTTGGGGGACCCTAAACTGCTGGGGAGTATAGATCTGATCGGATCAGATATCGATCCGTTCAGATACTATAGCACTAAGGGAGGTGTATGCTGCGTGCGTGGGTGTTAGCGGTACTGGCGCTAACCTGACGCTGCCTGGGGCGACGCAGACCTTATCTGATCCTAAAAACGTAACTTCTATCACCGCCGGGCAATTAGGGGGTTAAACCTTTATAAGGTAATAAACGGCGGGTGCCCTAAAACTGTAATAAACTACAATAAACTACAAAAACAAACCAACTAACCAGCGTCACCCGTAACAATTATATGGTGATCACTGGTGAAGGGGTTAACTAGGGGGCAATCAAGGGGTTAAAACCTTTAGTAGGTAGTATATGGGGGTCCCTGTCGCTATAAAACACTGACAGCAAACCTATATACTTACCTCCCTAACTAGCGTCACCTGTGTCACTAATACAGCGATCAGAAAAACGATCGCTTAGTGACACTGGCGACGGGGGGTGATCACGGGGTTAAAACTTTATTAGGGGGGTTAGGGGGGTACCCTGGACCTAAAGGGGGTACCCTAGACCTAAAGGGGGCTAACCTAACTGCCCTAACACTTGTAACTGACACAAACTGACACCAATGCAATAAATCAGAAAAAAAAAAAACCTGCTATTGGTGTCAGAGTGACAGGGGGTACAGGGGGGTCATCAGGGGGTGACAGGGGGGTGACAGGGGGGTGACAAGTGTGCCTGCGTGTTCTACTGTTAGTGTAGTGTTGGTGCACTTACTTGGATGTCTTCTCTCCTCTGCGCCGGACGAAAAGACCGGCTCGAGGAGAGATGACATCACTTCCTCCGCTTCTGTTTACATTCACAGAAGCCGAGGAAGCTTGTCATTGGCCAGGAGCGATCGCGAGGGGGGAGCCACGAATGAGTGGCCTCCCCCTCACCTTTGATCGACCCTGACCTCGATCCGACCGCCGCTGGCACCGGGGGGGTCCGATCGGACCCCCCACCCGCGGGCAGGCAAGGACGTACAGGTAAGCCCTTTTGCCTGCCCGTGCCGCTCTGTCGACGTACATCGTCGTGCGGCGGTCGGCAACTGGTTAAAAAAAAAACAAAGATTTACAATCACTTTAAGCTTTGACAATAAAACCTGGAAGCTGATTGGTCTCTATGCAGATCTGCACCAGATTTTGCACTCTCCAGTTTCAGTAAATCGACCCCAGTGTCTGTAAGAAAATCTGTATCTGCCAAACAATGCATAGCTTACAACACTCCCCATCTGTGCAAGTATTAGAATATCACAGCAGGTGGAATCCTCATATGCTGGGCAATTTCCTTTTTAAATGTGTCATAGCCTCGCCATCCTGTCCCATCAATAGGAAAATCTTCACAGCAAGCCACTCAGGTATTTGGGAAATCTTTCAGATCGTCATCTGGTAACATTTTCTTCAAATTGGTCTAATCTACAAGCTGTAACTGTTGCTTAAAGTGATTGTAAGGGTTCCTTTTTTTTTTTTTTTTAATAACAAACATATACTTACCTCCACTGTGCAACTCTTTTTGCATTGAGTAGCCCCAAACCTGCTCTTCTGGGGTCCTCTCGGGGCTCCTCCCCACATCAGATAACCCCCTAGGAGAAGCGCTCTCCCAGGGGATTACCTTGCGGCCGCGCTCCCGAGTCCAACATTCGGCATCAATAGCCGCCGAATGTATGACTCAGCCCCACCCCCACGTCATTGGATTTTATTGACAGCAGTGGGAGCCAATGGCTGCACTGCTATCAATCTGTAATCAAGAGCCGAGAACCCCGGGGAGAGAGACAGAGCGTCCCCATCGGGTCAAGTTCTAGGGCTCAGGTAAGTAAAACGGGGGGGCTGGGGGGGGCGGTCACTGCCAGGTGTTTTTCACCTTAATGCATAGGATGCATTAAGGTGAAAAAACACGAAGGTTTACAACCCCTTTAATAATAACCCTAATCTGCACTTAAAAGAGAAGTATGGGTTTCCTTCTTTTTTTTTTTTTCCTTTAGCTTACACCTTTTCTTTGTAAGCTGCTAATATCTAAAAATCATTCCTGCACTCTGTCTTTTCTGGAGTGTCATGCTGACAATCTGGTCTGGATCCACCCCCTTTCCTCTCCTCTATTTGATGTCGGTGCTAGACTGTCTGCTCACTCCAAAGACTTCACAAAGCACAGCTGCTCTCCGACTCCCTCCCCCTGTTCAGGCTGTTCTGATCTTCAGTACTGTCAGAGAAGTACTTACCGAGGCCGAGTTGCCGAGAGCGGTTCACCTTTGCGACTAAGCGCAGTCCGCCCCCTGGAGGTGGTACAGGGGGTGAATGGCACAAAGAGGCACAGGCTTCCAAGTAGACAGGAGTGGACTTGCATGGTGATCCTTGTAGGGATGAGCTGCTGTGCAGAGACTGGCAAACAGGATGACTTGCTGGAGGAGAACAAGCAGAAAGTCCAGAACCAGGCTGAGGGTCAAACACAGAAGATCAGTAAATCCAATCACAGGCTGAGGGAGACACAAGGTAAGTCCAGGTCACAAGCAGAGGGTCAAACACAGGAGATAGGTGGAATCCTTATAACAAGCCACGGGTCAGGTCCAGGAGAAGAGCAGAGGAGTCAGTAGCAATCCGGGTCACAACAGGTAATCAGGCACAGGAAACAGGATCAAGTTTTTACCAGGAAGCTGAAGACAAACCAGCAATTTGCCTGAGCACGAGCAACTTTTATAGGCCAGCCCAAGGGTCACGTTGGGCGTGTGCATGTGCGTGCGCCGTAGCGCCGGGCCTGAATGCGCATGCATCAGAGCACTGTTCCGCTGCGCATGCGCACAGAGACACGGCTTGTGTGACTGGAAGGATTATTCCTCTAACAGTGCCCCCCTCCCGGACACCAATTCTGGATGTTCCTGGTGAAAGGCCTGGATTAAGCGTGGGACATGTAAATTTCTAGAGGGTTCCCAGGAGTTGTCCTCAGAGGGATACCCTTTCCACTTAATTAGGTATTGGTGCTGTCTACCCCTCTTCCTGCAACTCAATATATTTTCCACTTCAAATTCACTTTCCCCGTTCCTTCCTGCCAGGAAAAGGGCTGGGAACAACAAGCTTCAGAAGAGATACATGAAATACTGGATGTATTTTATAAGAGTTAGGTAAAGCTAGTTCAAAGGCCACAGGGTTGATCATCCTCTTGATTTTGAAGGGACCTATGAACCTTGGTCCTAATTTCCGTGAGGGAAATGGCAATCTGAGGTTAATGGCTGATAGCCACACTTCTTCGCCTACTTTAAAGGCTGGGTTCTCCTTCCTTCCCTTGTTATAGTGCTTTTGGTAGTCCTCCTGGGCTTTTTACATAGCTTCCTGAATTTTCCTTAAGTTCAGTTGAATGAAAGCTACCCGGTCTTGTACAGCAGAGACAGACAACTCAGGAATGGAATTTGGAAGAAAAGAGGGATGAAAACCGAAGTTTGACCAAAATGGTGTTTGATTGGTGGCAGTATGGATGGAGTTGTACACAAATTCAGCGTACAGCAGGAGAGTGGACCAGTCATCTTGGGAATCGGAACAAAAACAGCGGAGATACTGCTCCAGAGTTTGGCTCATTCTCTCCGTCTGGCCATTGCTCTGGGGATGGTATGCAGAGGAGAAACAGATCTTTATTTCCAAGGATTTACAGAGTGCTCTCCAAAACTTAGAAGTGAATTGGACACCCCTATCCGAGGGGGGTAGGTCCACAATAAAATCCATGGAAATTTCTGCCCATGGTCATTCAGGGATGGGCAAGAGTTTTAGTAGACCCCAAGATTTAGTATTTGATCCCTTACTGCGCTGGCATGGCATGCAGGAGGAAACTTAGTCCTTACAGTCCTGTCTCCAACCTGGCCACCAAAAGGAATGGGAAATCAATGCAGTAGTTTTTTGTGTCCCGAAGTGGCCTGCCAGTTTGTGGTCGTAGAAAGTCCTTAAGGTCAGGGGTCTTACCTCCAGCAGGACAGAAATTTTTCCCCGGGCCCAGAGTAAGTCATCGTGTTTCTCTAAAGAGGACATGTCAGGATCGGAACAAGGACTGGAGTCTGATTTAATGGCGGTCATTAGGTCAGCTTGGGTGACCAAAAAAAAATTTTGTGGAGACAAAATGGTGCTGGGTTCAACTACCTGAGAAGTTTTGTGAAACATCCGGGAGAGTGCATCTGCTTTTCCATTTTTTGAGCCGGGTCTGTATGAAATATGTAAAGTAAATCTGGAAAAAAAGGGAGCCCACCGGGCCTGTCTGGGTTTTAAACGTTTTGCTGTCCTGAGATACTCCAGATTTTTTTTTTTTTCAAATATAAGTTTATTTAGACATAAGAAAGGGCCTTGCCCCAGAGTAACAACAAGAACAAGTTTACTAATTGAGGACGCAACCTCGCACAGCATCATAACTAGAAATACAACCACATTTACTTACAAAGCATGAACAATTATATTCTGTAGAGTTATGTAAACATTGTTCAACATTGCTGCGGTCCTTATAAATGTCTGGATATCCCTCTCCTTCTGTCTTTTTTTTTTTTCTATTTAAACCTCAAATAAATTTATATGGTTATCCAATAAAAGAATGTGAAATGGATGAGGGAGGAAAGGGAACAGGAAAGAAGGAAAGGAGAAAAGAGAGGGGGGGGAGAGAAAGAATGGGGAGGCACACAGAGGCGGCGATCACCCCTGACTTGGGGCATACGTATTAAATTGGAATGTCGGGTGTCTTCAGTCACCCGTCATAAGGCTCTGTCCTTCAGTGGAGAAAATAAAAGTCAACCAGTTCGACCAGATTTTGGTGTATAACTCATTTTTATGTCGAGCTGTGAGGAATGAGATCCTCCATTCTCCTGATGTCCTCTACTTTCCTGATCCACATGCCTAAGGTTGGGGATTTGATTGACTTCCACAGTAGTGGAATACAGGATTTTGCTGCATCTAATAAATGTCGGATCAGGGATTTTTTGTATTTTTTGCTCGCCATGTCTGTCGCATGTAATAAAAAGAAGCCCGGATCCGCCGGGATAGGGCGTTCCGTGAATTTTTGTATCGTTTGTTGTATATTCTTCCAGAACTGCTCCAGTAGGGGGCAGCTCCAGAAGATGTGGAGAATCGTTCCCCGGTCTCCTTGACATCCCCAGCAGAGCCCCGAGGAGGATGGAAAGAACTTCTGCAGTTTTGTAGGTGTGTAGTACCATCTAGTGAGTAATTTAAAATTTGTTTCTTGCATCTTTGTACAAATTGAAGATTTAAAAGTGAAATGTATAATGTTTTGTTTTTGTCGCAGTGTGAACGTACATTGTAGGTCCCTTTCCCATGCCCCTAACGCAGGTATCTTGTGGTTTTCTGGTGGTGTAATCAGCAACTGGTAGGTGGCCGACAGCGCGTGGGGAAGAGCTCCCTCCTCCGAGCAGTAAGTTTCAAAAGTTGTCAAGGTCCGCTCGAGACCCTCAGGAGGAGGTAAAGTGCTAAGATAGTGCTTAAGTTAGAGGGTTCTCCAGAAGTCCAAACAGAATGGCCCTTCTGGGTTCGTGAGGTCATCTGCTGAGGGCCACCGACCATTCACGACAAAATGTGAAGTTTGAAAATAACCCCTATCCCGTAGAGATCTGAAGACTGGATCCGTGTACCCTGGAGTGAAATCTGGTGTTCCCAGAATCGGGCGTAGTGGGGAGTTAGAAGATGTCAGTTTTGAGCATGTGAAAAGGGATGAGCAGATTCTCGAGGTCACACCTATTAGGGGGTGATTCTTTAACTCACATGGTAGGGAATCATGGCACCAGGGCATTCTGTTTAAAGGTATATTACTTTGGATCTGCTCAAGCTGCGTCCATAGTTTAGTAGGTTGGTGCCGAATCCAGTCTATGAGTCTGGAGGTGAGCTCCAGGTCAGATACCCGCTGTGTGAGGGCAGAGACCGAGCTTTCTCCCGCATCTACTCGGTCCGCGATCGTCTGCATTTCCACCCGGATCTCTTGTATGTCTCTGGTATGAGCTTCCTCCACTCGTTGAATGAGGGCCTCAATATCGGACTTGGACGGGAGGGCCTCAAAGTCCACTTTAGTGGGGAGGGCCTGTAGAATGGCGCGGATATCATCAGGTATGTCTCTCCCTTGCCTCAGAGAATTCGCCATGTCTGTATGAGGGTCTCCCGTGGGTTCCAAATGACACTCCGGGTTATCAAGCGGAGGTGGAGATGTAGGCACTGACGGTATGTCAGCTTCTGTTGGGAAGCGTGCACGTGGTACTGACACAATGGCGCCCGGTGAGCTCCTCTGAGAGTCCTGAAAATAGCTCCGTATACTGCTCCGTGGGGTGGAAGTCCTGGTGCCACTAACCGATGCTCTTGTCCTGTATTTCTTGCAGGTTGGCATGCCGCATTAATCAAGGATTTAGCCGTCGTTTGTGCTGGTAGGACAGGGGGAAGCCAGGAGCTCTTTAGAAATGCTTCTTCACACGGCCATTGCTAAGCCACGCCATATACTCCAGATTTTTATGGTCGGTGAAGATCATGACAGGATGGGATGCCCCCTCTAGTAGGTACCTCCACTCTTCCAGAGCAAACTTGATGGCCAACAACTCACTATCGCCTACATCATAATTCTTCTCAGGTGGACTTAATTTCCGGGATGCGAAGGCTACGGGGCGCAGGAGGGCCTTGGGGCCCTGTCTTTGAGAGAGGATGGCCCCAGTGGCTGTTTCCGAAGCATCTACTTCCAGTACAAATTGCAGGGCTGGATCTGGATGCCATAAGATTGGTGCGGATGAAAATAGGGCTTTTAGTTTGATAAAAGCTCCCTGGGCTTCTGAGGACCACTGAAAACGACTATGTTGGCGTGTGAGTTGGGTGATGGGTGCTACAATAGCTGAGAAGCCAGCGATAAATCTCCGGTAGAAATTTGAGAATCCTATGAATCGTTGTACCCCTTTTTTATCCACAGGAGCCAGCCACTCCTGGATTGCCTTGACCTTCTGAGGGTCCATTGTGACCCCGTTGGTGGAGATGATGAATCCCAGGAACTGCACAATTCTCTTTTCAAATTTGCACTTTTCTGCTTTGAGATATAATTTGTGTCTCCTGAGGATTGCAAGGACCTATTTGACATGTACTTGGTGTAGTTTAATAGTGGCAGAAAAAATGAGGATGTCATCCAGGTAAACGACTAGAAAGTTATCAAGGTATTCCCGGAAAATGTTGTTTACCAGGTGCTGGAAGGTGGCCGGGGCTTTGCAGAGCCCAAACGGCATCACCAGGTACTCGTAGTGCCCAAATCTGGATCTGAAGTGGTTTTCCATTCTTTGCCAGCCCGGATTCGAATAAGTTTGTAGGTGCGAAGGTCTAACTTGGAGAAGACTCAGGCGGATTGGAAGCGTTGGAATAATTCTGGAATAAGAGGGAGCGGGTACCGATTTTTAATGGTGATTTTGTTTAGCTCCCTGTAATCGATGCAGGGTCTCCAAAAGCCGTCTTTTTTTTTTTTCTATGAAGAAGATACAAGGCTCCAGCCGGTGATGAGGAAGGACAGATAAACCTTTTTCTAGATTTTTGGCAATGTAAAACTTGAGGGCCTTTAATTCAGTCTCAGACAAGGGAAAGATGCAGCCAAAAGGGATTTCAGAGCCAGGCAAAAGGTCTATAGGGCGTAAAACCATCGTTGGCCTGTTGTTTGTCAAAAACATCCTTGAATTCCAGGTAGACTGGAGGTACATGTTGGAGACTGTCAGGTACTGGTACTATGGTTGAGCAAGAGGCTGAAGCTGGGAGGAGACAGTCTTGGGAACAGTATTGAGAAGAAAATTAGACTTCTTTCTTATTCCAACTGATTTGAGGTCCATGTGCCTGTAGCCAGGGGAGCCCCAAGATGATGGGAAACATAGGAGAAGGGATAATGTTGAAGCGCAGGAAATCCTGATGACCGGAGTCCTTGGTGGTAAGGATGGGTCTGGTTTCCTGACTGATAAGTCCAGAGCCGGGAAAAGACCCATTAGCCAGGTGTACCTGGAGGCTTTGGTTTTCAGTCAGTTTTGTAGTTTTGCAGCTAGTGAAGCATCCAAGAAGTAGCCGCACGCTCTGGAATCAACTATGGCTGGCAGGCGGGTTTCCTTTTCCGTTAACTGTAAGGAGACAAAGAGGGTAACATAAGTCTGTGAAATACTGGAAACTTGATAGTTCATGACAAATTGAGGGTAGGACTTCCTAGTTCTCACAGGGCAGGTGCGAAGAAAATGTTCTGTACCCCTACAGTAGAGGCATAGGTTGGCCTGATGCCTATGTAATCTTTTCTCCGGGGTTAGAGGAGCACGGACTAGTCCTAACTGCATAGGCTTAACCTCAGGAGTGGTGGAGACTGGAGGAGCCGAGAAGGATGGATGGTTTAGTTTAACTTCTATAGTCGGGAAGATACTGGAGCGTTTAATAAAAGACCATATAGACGAGTTCTTGCTGGAAAAAAACATTTTAAGCAACGGACAGCATGGATTCATGAAAGACAGAAGTTGTCAGACAAACCTGATTTCTTTTTATGAGGAGGTAAGTAAAACCTTGGACAGAGGGGTGGCTGTGGACGTGGTATACTTGGATTTTGCAAAAGTGTTCAACACAGTTCCCCACACGCGGCTCATGTGAGGTAGAGGTAAAGTCTACAGGCCTGGAAATATCAGTTTGTAAATGGATAGAAAACTGGCTAAAAGACAGAATTCAGAGAGTAGTGGTTCTTACTCTGAATGGTCTAAGGTTATCAGTGGTGTACCCCAAGGTTCAGTGCTGGGACCCTTACTTTTTAATATCTTTATAAATGATATTGGGTCTGGGATCAAAGTGGAGAAGGATCTGGGGTTTTTGGTAGATCATAAGCTTAATAATAGCATGCAATGCCAAGCTGCGGAGAAAGCAGCTTGGCAGAAAGTGCAGAGAAGGGCAACCAAACTGATAAGAGGCATGGAGGAGTTCAGCTATGAGGAAAGATTAGAGGAACTGAATTTATTCACACTTGAGAAGAGGAGAATAAGGGGGGATATGATCAACATGTTCAAATATATAAGGGGTCCATATAGTGAACTTGGTGTTGTTATTCTCTTTACGGTCAACCCAGACGACACGGGGGCACTCCTTCTGTCTAGAGGAAAAGAGATTTCATCTCCAAATACGCAAAGGTTTCTTCACAGTAAGAGCTGTGAAAATGTGGAATAGACTCCTGCCAAAGGTGGTTCTGGCCAGCTCAGTAGATTGCTTTAAGAAAGGCCTGGATACTTTCCTAAATGTACATGATATAACTGGGTACTAACATTTATAGGTAAAGTTGATCCAGGGAAAATCCAATTGCCTCTTGGGTGATCAGGAAGGAATTTTTTCCCCTGCTGTAGCAAATTGGAGCATGCTCTGCTGGGGTTTTTGGCCTTCCTCTGGATCAACTGAGGGTATAAAATTGGGTATATTGGATTGTATGATATTTTTTATTTTATTTGTTTTTAAGGTTGAACTGGATGGACTTGTGTCTTTTTTCAACCTGACTAACTATGTAGCTATGTAACTATGCTTGGGGAGCATCCAGCTGGGACGAAGAACCTGGAAGCGCTCTGAGCGTCGCTTCCGCATGCGCCTGTCCAATTTGGTAGCTGCTTGGATCAAATCCTCCAGAGTAGCAGGGGTCTCCATCCTGGCCAGCTCATCTTTAAGAGCTTCGGACAGCCCCTGACAGAACTGGTACTTGAGAGCAAGTTCGCTCCAGCCGGTATCAGCTGAAACTCAACAGTATAGTCCTCCACCAGCCTATGCCCTTGAGATAAGTTGTGTAAAGTTGCCTCAGCCGTGCCTATGCGTTGGGGGTCATCGTACAGTTGTTGCATACTTTCAAACAAGGTATCCACTGAATTCAACACAGGGATTCTCTGTTCTATCAGGCTGTGGGCCCAAGCTTGTGGTTCATCGGCCAGGAGAAAGATGATAAAACCCACTTTTACTACTTCAGAGGAGAAAGTCCTGGTTTGCAGAGCTAAGTACAAAGAGCAGGCATTTTTGAAGGCTCTGAATTTTTTGCGATCACCAGAGAATCGCTCCGGTGTGGGGACCCTGGATTCAGGGGAGGCCATGATCACCATAGGGTTAGATGAAATTTGAGAAGAGGAGGCCCCGCTGGTGGGTGCAGGGGATGCGGCTGCTGATGTGGGTGCCCTGGAAAGTTGCTGAAGGTGACTGTCTATTTCGGTGTAGCCCTCTTGCTACTTCTGAACTGCATCGGCAAGTGCCGAAACTTGCTGACACAGGATCTCAAGCGGGGAATGCGCTCTGTCAGCCTCGGACATTGCTGGTTTGTACTGTCAGAGAAGTACTTACCGAGGCCAAGTTGCCAAGAGTGGTTCACCCTTGCGACTAAGCGCAGTCCGCCCCCTGGAGGTGGTACAGGGGGTGAATGGCACAAAGAGGCACAGGCTTCCAAGTAGACAGGAGTGGACTTGCGTGGTGATCCTTGTAGGGATGAGCTGCTGTGCAGAGACTGGCAAACAGGATGACTTGCTGGAGGAGAACAAGCAGAAAGTCCAGAACCAGGCTGAGGGTCAAACACAGAAGATCAGTAAATCCAATCACGGGCTGAGGGATGGTGTCTGGGAGACACAAGGCAAGTCCAGGTCACAAGCAGAGGGTCAAGGCAAGGAGACAGGAGGCAAATCCAGGTCACAGGCAGAGGGTCAAACACAGGAGATAGGCGGAATCCGTATAACAAGCCATGGGTCAGGTCCAGGAGAAGAGCAGAGGAGTCAGTAGCAATCCGGTCACAACAGGTAATCAGGCACAGAAAACAGGATCAAGTTTTTACCAGGAAGCTGAAGACAAACCAGCAATTTGTCTGAGCACAAGAGCAACTTTTATTGGCCAGCCCAAGGGTCACGTGTGCATGTACGTGCGCCGTAGCGACAGCGGGCAAATGCGCATGCACCGGAGCGCTGTTCCACCACGCATGTGCGCAGGGACACGGTTGGTGTGACTGGAAGGATTATTCCTCTGACAAGTACACAGAAGCCAGCAGCAAGAGCCCCTCCTCCTCACATAGCACACACCTGTTATCGAATTCTCTTACAGAGAGCCTGGAATATGCACTGTTTATATACAGAGATACAGCCTGAATCTCTCCACTGTTTGCACAGACACAGCCTCCATCTGCCCACTGTTTATACAGAGATCCTGCATGTGCACACTGTGTTTACAGAGACCCTCGATCTGTAGACTGTATAGCTGCCTGCTATGCTTGCTGCAGCTCCCAGATCAGAACATCTGAGCAGAATACCAGGCAGCTCTACAGTCTACAGATCGAGGCTCTCTGTAAACACAGTGTGCACATGCAAGAGGAGGGACAGAGAAAGAGGGGTGGATTGCTGAGGTTGTATCCATCCCCTCTAAACTTTCAAACACAAAATTGACCGTGAAAGATGAAGTGCACGTGCTAGAATAACAAAAGGAGGTAGGAAAGAAAGAACAGCTGATTTGTGATGAATGGTAATATATGTGCTAATTATTTAACCTATCCCATACTTCTTCTTTAAGTATAATGTAAACAAAAAGTAGATCAGCAGCTGTATTACAACACTTATTAAGTATGTGCAACAACATTGTGGATGCATTTTTCTATAGATTAAAAATGGACTGCAATTTCTTAAAAATGACAATCCTCCCGAAATTTCTATACTTACTCATGACCCTCCCCATTTACATCCCCACCTCTTTCCTTAAATTGTTGAATGTGATTTTTGATAAATTCCTATGGACCCAGAAACACCCCAGGCTCAAAACTAGCATGTTAGCCCTCCTCAAAAAAAAAGGAGGACAGGCATTCCCAAACATACAGAAATATCATACTGCAGTTCACCTCACCCGACTAGTGGATTGGCACAGACATGACAAACTAAAAGAATGGGTCATCTTGGAACAATCTACCACTACCCTCCTTTTGAGCCGCTTATCGTGGTGCCCTACTCATGTTCCCTCTTCATTGAAGTCACACACATTGATTGGTCCCTATTGCCCACTCGGCGAGGGCCCTCCAGAAAAGTAATCTCCCCCCTCTCCTTTATAACCAATTATTGTCAAACAAGCGTTCCCACCAGACAAGAGTCCAGGCCCCTTCAGGGACCTTCTTGAACATGATCTCTTTCAAGTGTCTCACTTTTTATCCGCTGGCCTCTGACGGAGACCCTCGCTAATGACATGGGCCCCTTTCGACTGGACTGTTGGAGAGCTACAAAACTTTGTCACTTCCTCCTTGCACTACCAGTTCTGTCAGGTTTTCAGACCCCTCACCAATTTTGAATCTCTCTGCACCACACAAGAACCACTCCAACACACCCTGTCCTCTATATTCTCCCTTGTTTCTCAACCAGAGAAACTCTTAACCAAATGGGAGGAGGACATCAACCCTACATTACCTCCACAGTGATGACATAGGATCCTCTACCTAGCCCAAAAATCCCTCATCTGCACATGCACTCAAGAAACAGACTTCAGGATCCTCACAAGATGGTATAAAACACCCACAAAACTCCAAGGGCAATTTCCCAACTCCATAGACCTATGTTGGCGGTGCAGTTATGCCATGGGCACACTCCTGAACATCTTCTGTCTGGTCATGCCCATGACTCCAATCTAACAGAGGTTAGATTGATCACACAACAATATACTGACTTCAGGGTCCCCGACTGCCCACCGTTTTTTTTCTCCTACATCACACCTCTATCCCTTTTCAAGATGTATAAAACAATCAGAAATTCAACACTTCTTAAATGCAGCCAGGGCTGTTTTTTTGTTCTCTATGGGAATACCACCTCTTATGCTATGCAAATGTTTCTTATATCTGTATGTGTAAACCTCCAAGTGATATTTTAAAATAAAGAATAAAAAAAAAATGCACTGAACTGCATCAGGTGTTAGCCTTAGCCTTCTTAGCCCACAACATACACATTTTATCATAAGAACACTTCTTAGCAGCGATCCTCTGTTTTCAGGCAGAGGGAGCTCCACTGTTAAGCTAATCTTTACAATAGGTGGAGGATTTAGTTATCTAAAGAGCTTGTCCAAATGCCAAGGTGCTTTTTAGGGCCCCTTCCTCAACATTGTAGCAAATATACTGCATTTTCCCTAGCAAGATTTTTATCAAGCTTAACCGCTTCAGCCCCGGAAGATTTTACCCCCTTCCTGACCAGAGCGTTTTTTGAGATTCGGCACTGCGTCGCTTTAACTGACAATTGCGCGGTCGTGCGACGTGTCTCCCAAACAAAATTGACATCCTTTTTTCCCCACAAATAGAGCTTTCTTTTGGTGGTATTTGATCGCGATTTTTATTCTTTGCGCTATAAACAAAATAAGAGCGACAGTTTTGAAAAAAGACGCATTATTTTTTACATTTTTCTATAATAAATATTCCCCAAAAATATATAAAAAAACATTTTTTTCCCTCAGTTTAGGCTGATCATATTCTTCTACATATTTTTGGTAAAGAAAAATCGCAATAAGCGTTTATTGATTGGTTTGAGCAAAAGTTATAGCGTTTACAAAATAGGGGATAGTTTTATGGTATTTTTATTAATAATTTTTTTTTTTTACTAGTAATGGCGGCAATCAGCGATTTTTATTGTGACTGCGACATTATGGTGGACATGTCGGACATTTTTTACACATTTTTGGGACCATTGTCATTTATACAGCAATCAGTGCTATAAAAATGCCTGTTTAAATGACACTGGCAGTGAAAGGGTTAACCACTAGGGGGCGGGGAGGGGTTAAGTATGACCTAGGGGAGTGATTACTAACTGTAGGGGGATGGGCTAGCAGTGTCATTACACTGATCACTGCTCCCGATTACAGATGCTGTTTACATCAGCATCTCCCCGTTCGTCCTCTCCGTGAGGCGATCGTGGGCGACCAGACTCACGGAGCTCCACGCACGCAATGGCATGGCGGGAAATTCAAATGGACGTACCTGTAAGTCCATTTGCCCAGCCATGCTGTTCTGCCGACGTACATCGGCGTGCGCCGGTCGGGAAGGGGTTAAAGCAGAGCTCCACACAAAAGGGGAAGCTTGTTTACCTACCCCCCCTCTCCGCTGCCTTATTTTGCACCTTTCACCTGGTTTTGACAGGTACCTACTCCAGCTGCCAGCTGATCTTGCCACTGCGAAGTCAGATGGAAGTTCGCCCCCCTCCTCTTCCCCCCATCGACAGGCCATTTACAAAGCGCAACGCACTTCATGCATGCACAGTAGGGAACCGGCTGTGAAGCCACAAGGCTTTACTGCCAGTTTCCCTTAGCGGAGATGGTGGCGGAAGCATCCGTCAGCCGATTGAAAAATCAGCTGGGGTGAAGACACTGCTGGATTCGTGGACAGGTGTCCTACTTCTAAAAGTCAGCAGCTACAATATTTGTAGCTGCTGACTTAAATTTTTTTCTGAAGGAGCCTGGATCTCCACTTTAATACGCAAGAAACAATGTTTAGTCTTTTGGCTCTATCGCTGTTTTCCTCTTTATCTGTCTGTTTTCAGCACAAATATGTGGATGTCATGCTATCAGACTCTTCTAGTATACTTGCAATGCTGTCCCACGCAGAGGATGTCCACTTTATTTCCTTACTTCAGCACCACTGGTTCCACAGAAGCGCACCTTCCTGACTCCAGACACTCTATTTTGTCGACATAACCGTGTTCCTTATTGAATTACCACATTTACAATATCCAGTACTCCTAACCCAATATACATTTTAACCACTTGTCCACTGGGCACTTCTACCCCCTGCCTAACTAGGCCAATTTTCAGCTTTCGGTGCTCTCACATTTTAAATGACACTCAGTCATGCAACACTGTATCCGTATGAAATGTTTGTTTGTTTTTTCACACAAATAGAGCTTTCTTTTGGTGGTGTTTAATCACTACTGGGTTTATTTTTGCGATATAAATGCAAAAAAGAAAAGTTGTTAAAAATGTTTGCAAACTAGTAATTTTTCTTCAGAAATTTTGGCAAAAATTTATCCTGCTACATATCTTTGGTAAAAAAAAAACAAATTCATTGTATATTATTTGGTCTTTGTGAAAGTTATAGAGTCTATACGCTATCATTGCAATCAGTGAAAATTGATCACACCTGATGTACTGACGGCCTATCTAATTTCTTGAGACAGTAACAAGCCAGGGCAGTACAAATACCCCCCAAACAACCCCTTTTTGGAAAGTAGACATTCCAAGGTATTTAGTAAGAGGCATGGTGAGTTTTTTTAAGTTAATTTTTTTCCCACAATTCTTTGCAAAATAAAGTTTTTTTTTACTTTTTTTTTTCACAAAATTGTCATATTAACAGGTTATTTTTCTCGCACAACATATGCATACTTGCAACTACATCTCAAAACACATTCTGCTACTACTGAGTATGGCGATATCACATGTGTGAGACTTTCACAGCCTGGCCACATAGAGAGGCCCAACATGCAAGGAGAACTGTCATTTGCTCTGACATGCACTGTGAGCTGTAAGATCTTATATAGACAGGTGTGTGGCTTTCCTAATCAAGTCCAATCAGTATAATCACTGGACTCAAATGAAGGTGTAGAACCATCTCAAGGATGATCAGAAGAAATGGACAGCACCTGAATATATGAGTGTCACAGCAAAGGGTCTGAATACTTAGGACCATGTGATATTTCAGTTTTTCTTTTTTAATAAATCTGCAAAAATGTCAATAATTCTGTGTTTTTCTGTCAATATGGGGTGCTGTGTGTACATCAATGAGGAAAAAAAATGAACTTAAATGATTTTAGCAAATGGCTGCAATATAACAAAGAGTGAACAATTTAAGGGGGTCTGAATACTTTCTGTCCCCACTGTATAACTCTTAATATGGGCATTCCAGGAAGTTCAATCTAAGAGACGACTGTCTATTGCTTAACGAAGTTGCTTTTGTGTGAATAAGTAAATGGTGTTAATCTTGTCTGAGGCAGTTTTCCCTCACCTATTATTAAGTGTGGTAATGAACTCACCTGTTGTCTGCTAGGGGAGGTGTTGACACTCAGAACAATGTGTATTGGGACCTCGTTGTGTAACCGTTGTGTGATGTTGTGGGTGGATTCGGGTCATTGTTCATGTGGCACCTGCAGTATTCTTAAGTGTATAAAAAGAGCCAGCATTTGTTTCAATAAAGAGTGATTCCTGTTTGAGCCTTGTCTCGTACTTGAGGGGGGGGAGAATTATTCATATGGGTTTCTTGTTCAGCTGGTTGGAGTGTTTGGTAGCTGCCTTTGTGTTTGGAAATGGAATGTCCTAAAATGGCTTTAACCCCTTTCATAGCCAGGGTGCCGTTACAACTATCTATTACACTTTTGTATGGCACTGTAGTGGCACTGATGGGCATGAATGAGCAATGATGTGGCACGGATGAGGTATGGATGGGCACTGATGAGGGATGGATGAGCACTGACGTGGTATGGATCAGCATGGATGAGCACTGATGAGGCATGGATCAGCGCCGTGGGCACTCCAGATCGAGCCACTCGTGCTGCTGCACTGACTCCTTCCTCTCCCTACACGATGTACCGATCAGTGTGCGAAGAGGAGAGAGCTGAACCGGTGATCACAGACACTTCCGGGAGGGCACCCGGGGGGGTCATAGTATGCCCTCCCAGAACCAGCCACGCTGTAGCGTTCATTCGGCTATGGCCCGGTGAGCAAATGGTTAATCATGCCACATCTTAAATGCACCATTATACAAAATATCTAGCATTAAATAGTTTTCTATTTTTTCTACTTTGTAACTTTTTTATTTACAGTTCTGATATTGTTTTTGTATAATTTGTTTGTAGCCTTGAGGAATGGGATATATTGAACGCCTGAAATGTATGGGATATACTGTACAAACAATGATATATATCATCTTTGAATAAAAAAAAACATTTGCCATTATATGGTTTGGAATAGATAGTTTGTTGTACCACGCTTTGTTTTCCACTGAATGCCTTTTTTGGGCCATGATGTGTTGTGCATGTGAGTAGCAAGACATGACATTGTCTGTTTTTTGTTTTTTTTTCTCTAGTCATACTAGAGAGATTTGTGGTGCATGAGCCCTGAATGTGCAAAATGTGCAAGAACCATTTAGTTCTGCTGACAGGATACAGGTGTGATTCTGCAAAGTAAGGAAGAAGTGGAACTCTGATGGGGAGAGCAGAGAAGGAGATGGTGCATACTTGCCGAGGGTGAAAAGTCTGTGAGGATGCCTGCATTTGTTCTCTGTAGTAAGAGATACATAATGTAAACAGTGGGGCAGCAGTTTACTGTAGGACAGAATGTGGGAGTGAGCTTCATTGCCTTTTCTTCAGAAGGAGCCAAACCATTTATGTTGGCAATTACTCAAATTATGTTGTGTCTGTATCTGGTTGTTTTTATTTTTTTAACTTTCACTGCTAATTTTTGTTTTGAACAGGTGTAAGAAGGTTATAGATCCTATTTATCAGCTTTGGGAGGAATCCAATGTTGAAGAATTTAAAAGCCCAAAGAAACTGGTTCAGGTTGTGTATTGTATTTATCATGTCTTTATTACATTAGCAAAAAGTGGTTTTGAGGTTACTTTGAATTATTGATTTGAATATAATTTTTTTTATAATAAAGCAGTGTCCTCTTTCGTGTGTTAGCCATTTTTTCATTCTATTACCCATTTTTACAAAGGCTTTTTTTTTATGTATTTTGAACAAATTTTAAATTGAGAAAACTAATTGATAAAGTATTGTTTTTCCATTAAACTTTACTCTTTTTTACCATGTAACAAATTGTTTACCTAAATTTTCAGTTAACTCTCCAGTAATTATGTGAGCTCATTGTATAATCAATAAGAATGATCTACTCCTTAAAGAGGTTGAAAACCTCCGAAAAAAATTTAAAAAAAAAACCCTGCAAGACAAGGGCATAATGAGCTAGTATGCATCGCATACTAGCTCATTATGAAATACTTACCTTAGGGCAAGTGCCACCCGCACTCTGCTTCCACGGTCGACATCTTTCCCAAAGTTACTCCCGGGTTCGTGGACTTTGGCGCTGCGATTGGCCAGAGCCACGATTATGTCACTCATGCGCGTGGGTGCCGACTGACACGGCACGGGTCCTGAAGAAATGCACGAGCGGGCCGTTCCTTCAGTGCACATGCACCGATGACGTCGGCAGCTTTGCACCGTTTAGGAGATAATGAATATCTCCTAAACGGTGCAAGTTTAGGAGATATTTACAGTACCTACAGGTAAGCCTTACCATAGGCTTACCTGTAGGTACAATTAAAGTGTAAGTTCACCGTTACAGAAAAATCTGTAAGGTGAATTTACATAGAACCCCCTCCTCACCCCCGTTGACCTGGAGCGTGGCGTTTTCCCGTTATGAGTCCTTGTAGTCCTTGTCTCACCTATATGGGGCTTAGAAATCCCCTTGGCTTTCTCTCTTTTTCCCAGCTGATAGGACGGCTCTGTGGGTTCTGATCAGTCAGCGCCACCCATGTGGCGACGCCGACCAATTAGAATGATCCTAAGCGTACCTCCTGACGGGGTACATTTTGGAGATTAAGCCGATGGGGGGGGTAAAGCCCCGGACTGGTGAGGCGGCTATACCAGGGCTCATAATGGGAGATCGCCACGCTCCAGGTCAGCGGGACTGGGGGGAGGGGGTGAGGAGGGGGTCCTGTGTAAGTTCACCTTACAGATTTTTCTGTAAAGGTTAACTTACCCTTTAAAGAGGAAGACTTTACTTCCTCTTTAAGCCTTCTTTTCTGTTTAATTTACTAGTGTTCACAAATAGATCCAGAACCATTTTCCTTTATTGTTTACTGTACATTATATGTATGTGTTTGGAAAACATTAAAGGAGAAGTAGGGCCAAAGCTCTTTTAGCCCTACTTCTCTTGGGAATGAAGGAGTGCACTTCGATCTGCACTCTTGTGGCCCGTATTCAGTCAATTCAGGCTCTGGAGAGATTGGGTGGCACAGTGGTGTAGTGGGTAGCACTTTTGCCAAGCAGTAAAAAGGGTCGCTGGTTCGAATCCCAACCACGATACTATCTGCCTGGAGTTTGCATGTTCTCCCTGTGCCTGCGTGGGTTTCCTCCAGGTACTACGGTTTCCTCCCACACTCCAAAGACATGCTGGTAGGTTAATTGGCTTCTGTCTAAATTGGCCCTAGTATATGAATGTGAGATAGGGACATTAGATTGTAAGCTTCTTGAGGGTAGGGACCGATGTGAATGTACAATGTATATGTAAAATCGCAACGTAAATTTATGGCTATATAAGTACCTTAAATAATAATAATAGGCCCAACTCCCCCACATTATTAGAGGGGCAGGCTGAAGGCCGAGAACTGAGCAATCAGTGGTCTTTTAATGCTTAATGCTCAGGGACAGATGCAGCATTGGATCACTGCTGCAACCCCCTAGGTGAGTATGGGTGTTTGTTTTCTTTCTCGTACATCACGGGACACAGAGCCTTAGTAATTACTGATGGGTTATGTAGTATCACAAGGTGAATGGACACTGGTCACACCCTAAACAGGAAGTTCAACCCCCTATATAACCCCTCCCCTTACTGGGGATACCTCAGTTTTTTCGCCAGTGTCTTAGGTGTTGGTCACGAATAAGATGTGCTGTGCTGAGCTCCAAAGGAATATCCTACACTGGGGCAAGCCATGCAACCGGATCCATTCAAAGTGCTTTTTCAGGCCAAATTGGATGGTACCCGGGCCTCGTGTCAGAAGAAACGAGGTTTTACCTGTAACGCTTCTCTTTTTAGAGAGCCGGACCCCAGGATCCAGTATTTGTTTTTTTCAGCCATATCCCTGGCGGGGTGCTTTACGGGGCCAGAACTGCGTATCCTCCTTTTCAAGGGGGCCCCAGTCTCTGAAGGTTTTTTCAAATGGAGCCCACCGTGAGAGGTGAAGATTGGGTCTGTTTAAACAGAACCCTGCAGCTGGATAAGGTAAGAGAGACTCCTCAAGAATTTTTTTAATCTAGTAGGTTTTCTCCTTTAAGTAAATGTATGCTATGCATATAGTCGCCACCGGGGGCTGCCAAGAGCACATACCTTTTCATGCTTGTTCTGTCTGTCTCAGTGTCCATGCTGTACGCTTCTCCAGCCAGGCTCCAGGTAGGATAGGTTGGGGGGTTCTCCCCTTCAGGGATAATCCCCCCATGGCTTAGGGGGGCCGGGGTGAGCCTGAGCAAGCAGCGGTAGTATACCGCACCACCCACTGCCGCTACCGCCATTCCTGGCAGGTTCCCATCCACCGGCCCTTCTCTCTCCTCCACCCCAGCCTCCCCTCCATGCTTGTCCCGAGGATCGGAGCCTCGGCATGCATGGGAAAGCACATGTTTTTGAAAAAAAATGAGGAGAGGGGTGGTCGGAGGAGGGGGGGCAGAGCGTTAATGCAACGTCCAGCGTGATTAGATGCCCACATCACTGGCTATACAGGCTATAAAGTGCACTCTCTTTTTAGGTGCACACAGCCTATGGAGGGACACAGAGCTGACGGGCGCATGGGAGGTGGGACACAGGCATTCTCCCAGGCAGCATTTACTTTAAAACACCAGACTGGGCATTGGTAGCAGCGGCAGTTGCTGAACTACATCGCTCAGCAGTCAATGTTTTTTGTGTGATACCTCCACCTTGTTGCTTGGCACTATGGGTAGAAGAGGTACAAATACCCTGAAAACCAGAGGCTCTAGGGGATCTCCCTCAGGCTCTGAGGACCCCCCTTCTGCAGCACCTTCCCCCCCTGAAGGACCTGGGATGGCTGGACAGGATGAGCCGTCTGGGTCAGGGGCTGCATCCGTCTCTGGCACTTCAGCCCCTGTATACATTACGCAGGAGGTTTTTTCCTCAACCATTAATGGATTAGAGGAAAGATTAATGGCCTTAATTGCATCTTCACTCAGTGGAAGAAAACGCACTAGATCTCCCTCTGTTACCCAGGACCCTCAAGTAGAGGAACTCTGGGAAAAAGGAGAGGAATCCCTCTCAGAGCATCGGGATGGGACTGATGATTCCTCTTCTGAGGAATCAAGTGGAGAGGGACCCTCTTCAGCTTCTCAGGATGAGAGGGTGTTAGTGCAAATTCTTGCTGGATTGGTCCACTCCACATTTAAGTTGCCCGTATCTGAGTCCGTTAACCACTTGACAACTGGGCACTTAAACCCCCTTCCTAACCAGACCAATTTTCAGCTTTTGGTGCTCTCACATTTTGAATGACAATTACTCAGTCATGCAACACTATATCTATATGAAATTTTTGTCCTTTTTTTCACACAAATAGAGCTTTATTTTTGGTGGTATTTAATCACCGCTGGGTTATTTATTTTTTGCGCTATAAAAGAAAAAAGACCAAAAAATCTGTAAAAAAAATGAATTTTTCTTCATTTCTGTTATAAAATTTTGCAAATTAGTAATTTTTCTTCATATATTTTGGCCAAAATTTATACCACTACATATCTTTGGTAAAAATAACCCAAATCAGTGGATATTATTTGGTCTTTGTGAAAGTTATAGAGTCCAAAAGCTATGGTGCGAATATCTGAAAATTGATCACACCTGAAGTACTGACGGCCTATCTAATTTCTTGAGACTCTAACATGCCAGAAAAGTACAAATACCCCCAAATAACCCCTTTTTGGAAAGAAGACATTCCAAGGCATTTAGAAAGATGCATGGTGAGTTTTTTGAAGTTGTCATTTTTTCCCACAATTCTTTGCAATATCAAGTTTTTTTTTTTACTTTTTTTTTTTTCACAAAATTGTCATATTAGCAGGTTATTTCTCACACACCGCATATGCATACTACAAATTACACCCCAAAACACATTCTGCTATTACTCCCGAGTACGGCGATACCACATGTGAGAGACTTTTACACAGCGTGGCCACATACAGAGGCCCAACATGCAGGGGAGCACCTTCAGGCATTCTGGAGTGCCCAGGCCAATTCTGACATTTCTCTCCTACATATAAAAATCATCATTTATTAGCTAGAAAATTACATAGAACCCCAAAACATTATATATGTTTCTTTAGCAAAGACCCTAGAGAATACAATGGCTGTCGTTGCAACTTTTTATCTCGCACGATATTTGCGCAGCAATTTTTTTAACGCTTTTTTTGAAAAAAAAAACTGTTTTGTGCTTTACAAAAACCAAAACAGTAAATTTAGCCCAATGTTTCTGCATAATGTGAAAGATGAAGTTACGCCGAGTAAATAGATACCCAACATGTCACCTTTCAAAATTGCACGCACTTGTGGAATGGCGCCAAACTTTGCTAATCAAAAATCCCTATAGGCGACGCTTTAAAATTTTTTACTGGTTACATGTTTTGAGTTACAGAGGAGGTCTAGGGCCAAAATTATTGCTCTCGCTCTACCGATCGCAGCGATACCTCACATGTGTGGTTTGAACACCGTTTTCATATGTGGGCGGGACTTACGTATGCGTTCGCTTCTGCATGCGAGCACACAGGGACAGGGGCACTTTAAAAAAAAATTATTTTTTTTATTGTTCATTTTAGTTTGATGCTTTTTTCCAAAAAAAATTTTTTTTGACCACTTTTATTCCTATTACAAGGAATGTAAACATCCCTTGTAATAGGAATATGGCATGACAGGTCCTCTTTACAGTGAGATATAGGGTCAATAAGACCCCACATCTCACCTCTAGGCTGGGAAGCCTGAAATTAAAAAAAAAAAAAACGATCCTGGTTTTGATCGTTGCGGTGAGTCGGTAGAAGCACCGGAGGGTGGCGGGACATCCCCTCTCGCCTCCCGTAAGAACGATCAAGCAGTGGAACAGCCGCTATGATCATTCTTATGGTGTAGGGAATTGCCAGCTGAAAAAGCTGATATCTGAATGATGCCTGTAGCTGCAGGTTTTATTAAGATATCCCCGCACAAAGTCAAGGACGTTGTATGATGGCCGGCGGGCGGGAAGTGGTTAAAACGCATTATTTTTTTTTAACACAAAGTTGTCCATTTATACAATATTTCTAACACATAACATGTACATACCAAAAATGACCCCCCAAAATAGATTCTCCTACTCCTCCTGAGTACGGCGATACCACATGTGTGAGACTTCCACAGCCTGGCCACATACAGAGGCCGAGTACAGCCGAGCATGGCTCAGCATGGCTGGGTATGGCGGGGTATTGCAGAGTATGGCGGGGTATTGCAGAGTATGGGGGGTATGGCAGGGTATTGCAGAGTATGGCAGGGTATTGCAGAGTATGGCTGGGTATTGCAGAGTACTGCGGGGCATTGCAGTGTACTGCGGGGTATTGCAGTGTACTGCGGGGTATTGCAGAGTACTACGGGGTATTGCAGAGTACTGCGGGGTATTGCAGGGTACTGCGGGGTATTGCAGTGTACTGCGGGGTATTGCAGAGTACTGCGAGGTATTGCAGAGTACTGCGGGGTATTGCAAAGTACTGCGGGGTATTGCAAAGTACTGCGGGGTATTGCAGAGTATTGTGGGGGTATTGCAGAGTAATGTGGGGCATTGCAGAGTATTGCACAGCATTGCAGAGTAGTGGGGATGGCTGAGCATGGATGGCTGGATGTCTCTGTGCAGCGCTGTGGGCACTACACATCCAGCCAACAGCGCTGCAGCCATCCATCCCCCTCTCCACTCACAGTGTACCGATCGGTACACAGGAGGGGAGGAGAGGAACCGGCGTCATCAGATGATGCCGGTCTGTTTACATGTGATCGCGCGGACAAAAGAAGTCCTGGGGGAAGAAGCCGACTAGACGCTAAAGCCTCTTTATGAAGGAGCGCCCCCGCTCGCTCGGGTGGGGGGGAAGACTGCTACAGTTCTCTGGCTCTGGCTCTGGCAGGAAGATTTCCAGGGCTAATTAGTGATCTCCACGGTAACTCTAGGTTACAAACTGGAGTTCCGAGTATTCCCCTCTCCTCGTTTCCTCAGATCAAAAGTCCCCAGAGATCCAGAGAAAAAGCAGTTTCTCCTTTTAGCGTTGGAGCGACTGTTGTCGCAAAAAGTCATTGTGGTGGTTCCCTCGGAAGAGCAGGGATTGGGGTTTTATTCAAACCTTTTCACGGTTCCAAAACCAAATGGAGATGTCAGACCCATTCTGGATTTAAAGGATCTAAACCGATTCCTAAATATTCGATCCTTTCGCATGGAATCAATTCAATCAGTAGTCTCCATCCTACAAGGAGGAGAACTTCTGGCGTCAATAGACATCAAGGATGCGTACCTGCATGTACCCATTTTCCCTGCTCATCAAAAGTACTTGCGTTTCGAAGTAGAAAAACGCCACTTTCAGTTTATAGCCCTGCCTTTCGGGCTAGCCACTGCACCTTGGATGTTTACAAAGTTCTTGGCTCCTCCTCTGGCCAGATTAAGGGCCCAAGGTATAGCAGTAATAGCATACCTAGACGACCTGCTCTTGATAGACCGGTCGGTAGCCTGTCTGGACCAGAACTTGGTCACCACAGTCAACTACTTGGATTACCTAGGTTGGATTCTCAACTTAGAAAAGTCTTCCTTAAAACCAGTAAGAAGACTAGAGTATTTGGGCCTGGTCATAGATACAAGCCAAAAGAAGGTATTTTTACCTCAGGCAAAGATCAGTGCCTTAAAAGAACTGATTCAGGTAGTCAGGACAAAGAAGGGTCCTTCTATCCGCCTTTGTATGAGGCTGCTGGGAAAGATGGTGGCTTCATTCGAAGCAGTTCCCTATGCTCAGTTTCATTTGAGACTGCTGCAACACAATATCCTGTCTGCCTGGAACAAGAAAGTGCAGGCATTAGATTTTCCAATGCGTCTGTCTCCTACAGTACGTCAGAGCCTCAGTTGGTGGTTAATACCCGAAAACCTGCAAAAAGGGAAGTCCTTTTTACCGGTTACCTGGACAGTGGTAACAACGGATACCAGTCTTTCGGGTTGGGGAGCAGTTCTGGAACAGTCTGCGGTCCAAGGGGAATGGTCCAAAATCGAGAGGACCTTACCCATCAACATTCTGGAGATCCGTGCGGCGTATCTAGCCCTAAAGGCCTGGACTCTCAGGCTACAGGGTTGCCCTATCAGGATCCAGTCCGACAATGCCACAGCAGTGGCTTATATCAATCATCAAAGAGGCACCAGGAGTCGTGCAGCACAGAGAGAAGTGAACCAGATTTTAGCCTGGGCAGAAAAGCATGTGCCATGCATATCGGCAGTTTTCATTCCGGGGATAGAGAACTGGCAAGCGGACTATTTGAGTCGCCAGCGGTTAATCCCAGGGGAATGGTCTCTTCACCTCACCCTGACGTCTTTTGGGCCATATACCAAAGATGGGGGGTTCCAGATGTAGATCTCTTTGCATCCAGATTCAACAAAAAGACCGACAAGTTTGTGGCAAGAACAAAGGATCCTCTTGCATGTGGGACAGATGCGTTGGTGATTCCGTGGCATCGGTTCTCGCTGATTTATGCATTCCCTCCTATTCTGCTACTGCCATGACTCCTTCGCAGGATCAGGCAGGAAAAGAAGTTGGTACTTCTGGTGGCCCCAGCTTGGCCCAGAAGAGCTTGGTATGCAGAAATAGTAAGGATGACAGTAGGTTCCCCGTGGACCCTACCGTCACGTCCAGACCTGTTATCTCAAGGTCCAGTGTTCCATCCTGCCTTACAAACGCTAAATTTGACGGTTTGGCTATTGAAACCCACGTTCTGAAGAGTCGTGGGCTTTCAGGTCCTGTGATCTCTACCTTGATCAATGCAAGGAAGCCAGCTTCCAGAGTGATTTATCATAAAGCCTGGAAAACTTAGGTATCCTGGTGTGAATCCAGGGGTTGGCATCCCAGAAAATATGTAATAGGTAGAATTCTTGACTTTCTACAAATGGGATTAGAGATGAAGCTGGCCTTGAGTACCATCAAGGGCCAGGTCTCGACCTTATCAGTATTATTTAAACGGCCACTTGCTTCACATTCTTTGGTCCGAAACTTTATGCAGGGGGTGATGCGTCTTAATCCTCCGGTTAAGGCGCCCCTAAACCCCTGGGACTTAAATTTTGGTTCTGTCAGTTTTACAGAAACAGCCTTTTGAATCAATACGTCAAATTCCCTTGGTCTTGTTGACAAGAAAGTTCATTTTTCTGGTAGCCATTTCTTCTGCTAAAATTAGTCAGAATTAGCAGCTCTTTCCTGTAAAGAGCCTTATTTAATCTTGCATAAGGATAGAGTGGTATTGCGCCCTCATCCTAGCTTTCTACCAAAAGTGTTTTCAGATTTTCATCTAAACCAAGATATTGTTCTACCTTCCTTTTTTCCAGACCCCTGTTCTACAGTAGAAAGGTCACTACATTCTTTGGATGTAGTAAGAGCAGTCAAGGCCTATCTGGAAGCAACTGCTCAAATTCGCAAAACGGATGTTTTGTTCGTACGGCCAGAAGGTCCCAATAGAGGACAGGCAGCGTCAAAATCTACTATTTCTTTTTTTTTTTAAAGATATTTTATTGAATTTTAACAGGTATACAGATATCAATTCAGAAGTACTTATAACAAATACAGTGAGTAGAATCAGGTATACAGTTATAATATGATATAAGAAGCAATAACAGATATGTTGTTTCAATATATGCCGTACCTTTAAAAAAGGCACAGGGTTAAAGCTTCATAGACATCTTTTTTTATTCTTAATTCCTTGTGAAATCAGTAGGTTGGGAACAATTTGACTGAATGTAGATTTAAGGATGGTTACATTTATTCTCTCGGAATGTGGGGTATAAAATGAAGGGTTAGAGTATGTAATATGATTGTGTGTATTGAACATTAACCGACCAAGGTAATCCCTTACCTCCGGACACCCCTGAGGGGATCTATCTGTGTCCGGTGGAGGGGAATATAGATGTAAATTCAGTGTGCAGGTTGGAACGGTCTACCGTACCATGCATAAAAAGCCCACGTGGTGTAAAAGGAAGTATCACCGTATAGAAGGTACAGGACTTTGAGAGGCCTGATACCTTTTACACTCCGTGATTGGTGTAAGTCTATTTATGTGCAGATCCAGTGAGCCTTCATGCAAGGTAGATGTCGCTTTGGTCATTGGAATACTGGAGAGGCACTGTTGGTGAGGGGGGAGGGTTTGTAGATGGGGGAGGAAGGGGCAAAGGGTGGAGGTCAAGGGTATCTTGTAAGCTGATTGGTTCATGGTTTTCTAATTCACTGTGGAGGGGTCGATGGCAGAAGTATTCAAAGCTTGTGACTCAGCATAGTGTGACCAGCAAGCCCAAATTTTGCTATATTTTGATGTGGCTTGGTGTATGAGGTTTCCATTTCGGCCACTCTATTTACTCTCTGTATCCATTCTATGATCATGGGGGGAGAGCTTTGTCTCCAATGCACTGGGATACATTGGTTTGCAGCATTAATAAGATGGAGCAGGAGAGATTTTTTTATACTGCAATTGTGTGGTGTAGTAGGAATTGAGCTGGCGTGAAGTCTGGCGTGTAAGTCGTAATCTGGGAGATTAAGCTGTGAATTTCAGTCCAATAGGGTTGGATGAGTGGGCATGACCACCAAATGTGGAGGAACGTGCCGTCTGCTGTGTTACATCTCCAGCATGTAGAGGGAAGGTTGGGGTAAAATTTGTGGATTTTGTCCGGGGTCCTGTACCATTTTGTGAAAATTTTATATCTGTTTTCTTGTGTTGAAACATTAATCGAGCCCTTATGAATGTGATTATAGATGTGTCCCCAGTCTTCAGAAATCAAGTCTAACTGTAGTTCAGTTTCCCATTGTCGTACTATTTTGTCTTCCTTAAGTTTGTGTGTCGAAAATAGCATGGCATATATACTCGAAATCAGGTGTCGCTGTAGTCCCTCACTGTTGCATAAGTGTTCCCTGTGTATAGCAACGGTGGGAGTACAGCTTTGGATGAAATGTCTGATTTGCAGGTATTTGTAGAAAGGGATGTGGTGGTCTGGGAATTTGGAAGACATGGCTTGGTGTGTCATAAGTTGCTCATTGTGAAAAAATTGTCGTATTAAAGGTCGGGGTCTTTGTGGGTCTATCGTTGGGGTGTGTAGAGACAGACCCGGTTCAAAGTCTGGGTTGTCTTCTAAAGGGGTCATGGGTCCAGGTGTGGGTTGTAGTTGTAGGTGTTTGCATGCCGCCTTGAAATTCAGTAGTGTTGCATCAATTAGAGGGTGTGATTTGACGTCCTTTGGAATCTTGTGAGGGTTGATCCAAGGCAAGTGACGCAGTGGGATTGTTATAAACACCTGTTCCAACTGTATCCAGTTTTTGTTGTGGTAATGTAAATGCCAGTCAGCAATTCTTGTTAGATGGCAAGCCCAATGATATTTTTGAATGTCTGGTAGGCCTAATCCTCCCAGAGATTTGGGCAGAGTAAGTCTGGCCCAACTTAGCCTGGGTGTTTTAGAGGTCCAAATTAATGTCCTACAAATCCGTTTGTACGTAGCAAAGAATGAGAATGGTAGTTTTATGGGGATAGCTTGAAACAGATAAAGTAGTCTAGGTAATATGTTCATTTTCAAGATTGCAGTTCTTCCAAACCAAGAAAACGGTCCCGCATGCCATTTTTGTAGGTCGCCCTGTATGGCTTGGAGGACAGGTTGAAAGTTCGTTATGTAGAGGTCAGTCAGTTTATTGGGGATTTTAATTCTGAGGTATGTGATGTTGTGGGGTTCCCAGCAAAAGGGAAAATTGTGTTTGCATTGTGTAATCGTGGTGTCAGGTAAGGTAATGTTCAAAGCTTTTGATTTTGAGAAATTGATTTGTAAGTTAAAGAGGGATTTAAAAAGAGTGAAGTCTTTTAGAAGATTAGGAATAGTATTAATCGGGTCTGTGAGGAAAAGCAGAATGTCATCCGCGTAAGCTGCTACCTTGTATTGTTTGTGGTTTATGTTTAGGCCTTTTATATCTGGGTTTTCTCTGAGTTTACGTAGTAGGGGTTCCATGGTGAGGATAAAAATTAAAGGGGATAATGGACATCCCTGTCTTGTGCCATTGGAGACGGAGAAGGCGCCCCACAGGCAGCCATTTACTCTAATTCTGGCTGTGGGATTGGAATATAGCGCCAGAATCATTTGAAGTAGGTGTGGAGGTATGCCCACAGCATGTAGGGTTGCAGCCATAAAATCCCAAGCCACCCTGTCGAATGCCTTCTCCGCGTCCAAAGATAGAAAGAAGCCTTGTGTAGAGGTCGTAGAAAGCCAATGATGGATATTCAAAGCTTTAATAGCATTGTCCCTAGCTTCCCTGCCAGGGACAAAACCCACTTGGTCCAGAGACACCAGCCTGGGGATTAAGGGTAGAATTCGATTGGCTAAGGTTTTGGCATATAGTTTGACGTCTACATTTAGTAGGGAAATGGGGCGATAGTTGGAAACCGAAGTAGCATCCTTGCCTGGTTTGGGGATAAGGGTGATATGTGCCTCCAGGATATCTTTGCTGGCTATACTGGATGGTGTAAGGTTGTTGAAGGCTTTCACTAATGGGGGATAAGGATGTCAGGAAAGGATTTGTAGTAGTTGACCGTTAGACCATACGGACCGGGGCTCTTACTAGGTTTTAACTATTTTAATGCACTTAAGGTTTCTTCCATTGTTAATGGTAGGTCTAGATTGGCGGCTTCTTCAGCTGTGATGAGTGTGGGAGAGTATTGGCGAAGGAATTCTTGAATAGCTGTTTTGCGATTGTCTGGGGTGGTGGTTAGTTGGGGGGTAGGTATGTTGTATAATTTAGAAAAATATTGTACAAATTGGTCAGTTATTTCCTCTGAATTTTACTATTGCCGTACCTGAGGTGTCTTTGATCGTATGAATAGTTTGCGCAGCTTTTTTAGCTTGTAAGGCTCTGGCTAGTAGCTTTCCTGATTTATTACCGAATTCGTAGAAGTACTTTTGAGATAATGTGTATTTTAGTTTTAAAGTTTTGTGTAATTCTTCTAAAAGTTCTTCTCTGGTGCGTGTCAGTTCCGCCAGAGCCTCTGTAGCCAAAGAAGCTTTATGTTTTTGTTCTAAAGTGTAAATACGGTTAGTTAATTCCACTATTTTCGCTTTCTTACGTTTATTTCTTTTAGCCGCCAGGGAGATGAGGGTGCCCCTAATTACACATTTGTGTGCGGCCCATATGACCTCTGGGGGAGAGTCTCCTTGTACGTTTTCTGAGAAATATTGGGCTAGATTTTGAGATACGGACTGTGTTATTTCTGAGTCAGTGAGTAGGGAGCTATCAAGGCGCCAAATGTGTGAGGCAACCCGCGCATAGGGAATTTGTATGGTCATTGTTATGGGGTTGTGGTCCGATAAAATCATTGGTTCAATAGTAGCTTTGGTTAGAAAGGATAGGTCAATTTGGGAGATAAAAAAAGTGGTCCAGTCTGGAATATTTGAAGTGGGGCTTGGAGAAGAATGTGAAATCCTCGTCAGAAGGATGTAGTGTGCGCCAAGTGTCATGGAGCAATAGTTCCTTGAGTTGAATCTTTTTTTTTTTTATTAATATTGTTTTATTGAGTTTTACATATATTCAAAGTACAGTACTGTGTATATTGATACAGCAAAGTGTTACACTTGTGGTTGTTAGCCGGGATTGTCATACAGACCGTGCCGAGTAAGATAATGTTGTTTTTGTGACTAACCAGGGGAAGTTGTACTTCACATAACACGTAATGATTTACTAAGGGGTTGGTTCAGTGTTCAGTGGTAATTGTTAATTGTTAATAGTTAATAGTTAATATTTAATAGTTAATGCCGTTCATAGTCTTTCAACCCTCTCTCCTGGGCACCCCAAATGGGGACTATCTGTGCCCAGTGAGGGTGTATACAGTAATGTAATTTTAGGGCATGTCGGATCTAGATGTATAATGTGATGGGGTACCTCTCTTGCCAAGAACTGATAAGAGATTGACATGTTTAGAGTATGTACATGGACGGGAAGTTGCGGAGGGGAATGAGGGGAGTGAGGGGAAGACGGAGGTTTAGGCTGGGGCATATATTCAAACAGTTCTATGGTTATTCAAGAGCGAGTTTACGTTGCTATCAGAATCCATGATGGGAGGAATGTTCTGTGCTTGTGTCGGTTGTGATTCTTTAAAATGGAACCAACAGGCCCAAGTTTCTCTAAATTTAGATGGTGTGTCAGATGTTTGAGATTTTCTATCTCGGCTACTCTGTCCACTCTCCGAATCCATTCTGTAATTGAGGGAGGTGATGTGCTCCTCCAGTGTACAGGAATGCACAGGTTTGCCGCATTTATGAGATGGAGGACTAGCGATTTTTTGTATAAGCGTTGAGGAATGGATGTATGATGGAGTAGAAATTGTGCCGGGGTAAAGTCTGGGGTGTATGTTGTTTTTTGAGTAATTAAGCGATGTATGTCAGCCCAGTAGGGTTGAATGAGGGGACATTCCCACCAAATGTGGAGGAGTGAGCCTCTAGCTGCGTTACATCTCCAGCATTTAGGGGATACGTTTGGTATAAATTTGTTAATTTTGTCGGGAGTCCTATACCATTTCGTGTAGATTTTGAATTTACACTCCTGTATCGCTACATTGATTGAACCTTTGTGGATGTGAGTGAGTACATTTCTCCATTCGTCCGGAGTAAAGACTTGGTTCAGTTCAGTTTTCAATTGTATTAGTAATTTATCTTCTTTGATGTCATGCGATGTGAAAAGGAGTGCGTGGATGGTCGAGATGAGGTGTCTTTGAGGTTCCTGACTGTTGCAAAGGCGTTCGAAGGGTGTGAGTTCCCTGTGTAGATTGGCGGTGGGTTGTAGGCTATTGATGAAGTGGCGGATCTGAAGGTATTTGTAAAGAGGAATATTATAGTCAGGGAGTTTATCATTCAATGCCTGGTGTGATAGGAGGGATCCATGAAGGAACATGTGTTGTGCTGTGAGGCGTGTTCTTTGTGGGTCATTTGTCGGGTGGAGTAGAGACACTCCCGGCTTAAAGTCAGGGTTATCTTCTATAGGTGTCATTGGTCCTGGTGTAGGTTGAAGCCTCATTATTTTGCATGCAGCTTTAAAATTTAAGAGTGTGGAGTTGATCAGGGGATTTGATGTGGCAGTTTTCGGAATATGTTGAGGGTTAATCCAAGGAAGAAGTTTCAACAGGATCTTGGTAAAAGCGTTTTCAATATGTACCCACTCTTTTTCTCTGCTGTGTATGTGCCAGTCAACAATTCTGGCTAGATGGCAGACCCGGTAGTAGGTTTGTATGTCCGGGACTTGTAATCCTCCCTGTAATTTGGGGAGTGTCAGTCTATGCCAGTTCAATCTGGGCTGTTTGGAGAGCCAGATGAACTTCCTACAGATCCTTTTGTAAGTAGCAAAGAAAGAGAGTGGGAGCAGTATCGGAATGGTTTGGAGTAGGTATAGTATCCTAGGTAGTATGTTCATTTTTAAAATGGCTATCCTTCCGAACCACGAAAATGGACCGGTTTGCCATTTTTGCAGGTCATTCTGGATGGTTTGTAAAATGGGTATGAAGTTTAGCCGATATAAGTCTGTCAATCTGGCTGGGATTTTGATACCTAGGTATGTTATTGCTTGTGATTCCCAACCAAACGGGAAGTTATGTTTGCATTGTATGACTGTCTCATTTGTTAGCGATATGTTAAGGGCTTTGGATTTAGAAAAGTTTATTTGTAAGTTTGAAAGGGTTTTGAAAAGTGTGAAGTCTCTGAGAAGGTTCGGGATGGTAGTGATCGGATCCGTGAGAAAGAGAAGGACGTCGTCCGCGTATGCCGCTACTTTGTATTGTTTTTGGTTTATTTCAATGCCTTTGATATCCGGGTTCTCTCTAATTCTGCGCAGCATGGGTTCCATAGTTAGAATAAAGATCAGGGGGGATAAAGGGCATCCCTGTCTAGTTCCGTTGGACACGGAGAAGGCGCCCGACAAGCCACCATTCACTCTTACTTTGGCCGTGGGAGAAGAATAGAGAGTCAAAATCATGTTGATTAATCATGTCGGAAGGCCTATTGAGTGCAGGGTTGCTTCCATAAAGTCCCAGGCCACCCTGTCGAACGCCTTCTCCGCGTCCAACGAAAGGAGGAAGCCCTTAGTAGTGGTGGAAGTTAACCAATGGTGTACGTTTAGAGCTTTAGAAGTGTTATCTTTAGCTTCTCTACCCGGGACAAAACCTACTTGGTCAGTGGCAATTAAATTAGGAATCAGGGGTAGAAGACGGTTAGCTATGGCTTTAGCATATAATTTTACATCTACATTTAGTAGAGAAATGGGGCGATAATTAGAGACCATCTTGTTATCTTTTCCTGGTTTGGGGATGAGAGTAATATGCGCTTCTAATATGTCTTTGGACGCTGTACTATTGGGTGTAAGGCTATTAAACGCCTTGACTAGGTGAGGTGTTAGCAGTTCATGGAAGGTTTTGTAGTAACCGACTGGTAGTCCATCGGGACCAGGGCTTTTGCCCGGTTTCATATGTTTTAGTGCCAGTGTAATTTCCTCCGTAGTCAAGGGTTTGTCAAGAGATGCAGCCTCCTCAGCCTTGAGTGGTGAGGGAGAGTATTGGGATAAAAAATTTTGAATTGCCGTTTTCCTGTCCGATGGGGTAGGAGAAGTCTGTTTTGAGCAAAGATTGTACAAGTCTGTGAAGTAGCGTACAAATTGTTTCGCTATGTCCTCTGACGCGACTAATGTTTTACCCGAGGGGTCTACGATTGAGTGAATAGTGTGGGCAGCCTTTTTAACCTGTAGTGCTCTAGCTAGCATCTTCCCTGACTTGTTACCAAACTCATAGAAGCATTTTTTCGTAAGCATGTATTTGCGTTTAACGTTTTTGTGTAATTCTTCTAAGAGGTCGTTTCTCAATTGTGTCAGCTCGGCTAATGTATCTGAGGCCAGAGATGCTTTGTGTTTCCTTTCCAGTTGTGAAATGCGGTTAGTCATTACCTCCAGTCTCTCTTTCCTTTGTTTGTTTCTATGCGCGGCCTGGGACAAGAACGTTCCTCTCGTAACACATTTATGTGCCGCCCATACTACCTCCGGAGAGGATTCATTCTGTCCGTTGTCACTAAATAGTTAGTTAGGTGTTGGGAGATGGTGTGTGCTATGTCAGCGTCTGTGAGGAGAGATGTGTCCAAGCGCCAGATGGGAGAGTGTTTTCTTATGTTGGGAATGTGCAGGGTCATGGTGATGGGGTTGTGGTCGGAAAGTATCATCGGGTCAATGGTGGATGTCTGGAGCATCGGCAGGTCATTTTGGGAGATAAAGAAGTAATCTATACGAGAGTATTTGAGTGCGGTGGGGAGAAAAAGGTAAAGTCTTTGCCGATTGGGTTAAGTGTGCGCCATGTATCATGTAATAATAGGTCTCTGAATTGTGTTTTGATAGCCCGTAGAGCCCTATAAGAAGAAGATGAGGCCCCACTAGAAGTATCGAGGGGTGGATTGAGAGGAATATTGAAGTCACCGCCTACTATAAGAGTGCCCGCGGTAAAAGTCGTGAGAAGATGTAACGTGTTGCGAAAAAATGTCACTTGTTGCGTGTTTGGGGCATACAGGTTGGCGATGGTTATTGTTTGTTTGTGTATAGAGCCTTTGATGAAAAGGAATCTACCCTGTGGGTCTTGTATTACATCAGTTACGATCAGTGGGCAATGCTTTGATATAAGGATGCAAACACCTTTCGATTTGGCTTCCGTATTGGAGGCATGGTATACAGTTGGAAAGTGTTTGTTCTGCAGTTTGGGGATTGTGTCCGATCTAAAATGTGTCTCTTGAATCAGTGCAATATGTGTTTTGGTTTTTTGTAATGAGGCAAGTAAAAGAGAACGTTTTTCGGGTGTGTTTAGGCCGCGAATGTTCACGGAGCGTAGGTTAAGTGCTGAGTGTGTTGAAGTCTTTGAAGTAGTTACGTTAGTGGGATCCATGACCTCCGTCGGGGGAAGGTGATGTATCGGGGGAAAAGGTTCTGGGAAAGTGTGCTCAGTGTGAATGATGGGGGCTAATGATGGAGTGTGTAGCGTTGATTTGATATACCGATGAGACAGCAGAGATATTAATTAATGAAGCTGTCTCGTTGTTAATATTAAATCGGTAAGATACAGCGCAGGTACAGTCCCCAATCCGCGAAGCCCGGTTTGGCAGACTGCACCGCAGCTGTGTGGGGGTTGGCGTAAACCCGACACGAGACGAGTTATTATGAGGTGTGGTGGAGTAGTGATACCTGGGTGTCCTACTATCCTATGACTACAGATCGCATATTGAGGTGGTGTGTGCAAATTTTCCTTTTCTCGGCTTGGAGGAAAATGTTGTGGGTGTCAGGGTGGGATAAGGCAGGGCGGGCCGTGGGCCCCTGAGAAGGGAGTGCTAGCATGAATTCCATTGTTCTGACAAGAACCATAGATTTCAAGTGTTCATAAATTCATGAGTTGTTTGCCTGTATGAGAGTGGCTTGAGGTCCAGCCATCAAGCCAATCTCATGGAGGGGTATTCTCGGCTCTCTGAGAACCTCGTGGCATCCCCCTAGAGGCGCAGTAGAGGATCCAGAGTGCAAGGCGAGAAGACCGTACAGTCTATGTTGTATGGTTAGAAGATCCAGTAAACTAAACACCTAATCTCAACAGCTATGCTGTTATCTGTTTGGAAGAGCTTGAACTATAACCAAGAAAACCTTACATTTGTGTAGCATGGACTTATGCGTATATGTAACAATAATAACAATCCTGGGTACCTGGATAACTAGGTCAATTTCACAGTTATGTGTATCTAAAAGAGTAGACATTGAAGCTTTACCCTGTGGTTACCATAACTGGGAAGTCTAGTGATGGCTGCAGGCTACAGAAGGAGAGTACCTGAGCGGGGTGCAGAGTCGAGTGCATTATACCTCCCGTAGTTATTCGTGGATTCGGAAGCAGCCAGAGTCTTTATGTTCCTAAGGGTAATGTATTCGGTTGCTTTGTCCTTCCCGTCTGTGAGTCCTTAATCTTAAGCGGGAGTGCGCTGTTCTTGTAGTTGTTCCGTTGCCAGAGACGCCTCCGGACCCCGTAGGGAGAGACTTGCGGTGTGTAGATGCAAAGGACCATGGAATGTTCTCCGGGAGTGTTTTGACCAGGGGTAGTCCGCTGGGTTACCTCCTTGCGGCCTGTGTCGACAGGAATCTGGCGCCGTTTGTTAGGCTGAAGGGCGCCTTATGTTGACGTAAGAGATCATTCTGCACTTGGTGTTTCCGGTGCATTACTAGTGTCCGGATGAGGAATGTCGGGAGCGGGTTGCGTTGCCATGGAGATCATTGACTTGTTTCCGGTGAGTTGTTGCCCTGCATTCTGGGGATTGTAGTACACGCAGCCATCGTTAGTATTCCATATGTATGGAGGTGGAAGCTTTGCAGAAGCCGCTTATAGATTTAGTTTAAACAGGTATTTCGCAGACTGTGTTTTCGCAGCTTGGAGGTACTCATGTGCAGTCTTTAGTGTGTAAAAACTAAGAGAACAGAAACGTAACTGAAATAAAAGGAACTTTATCCGGGCCAGTGTGGGTGAAAGTCCGACTTGGCCTAAACAGAAATACTGTAACCCGAAAATTACTTTAGCTTGCGGGTAGCGTTAGCGTTCCCGTCTGGCCCTCCTGGAGTTGGGAGAGTTCGGGCTATGGTTACGGCGGTTAGCGCGGTATGCTCCATGAGGCGGTGTGATGGATGAGGTTCTTCTCCTCCTTTGGCTTGTATGAGAAGCCTCCATGGGTTCATCAGGTGGGTGTTCTCTGCGGACCGCGGAACAGCGGAATTCCGCATACCAGTTGGGTACTTCTATCCTCGGGATGTGCAGGGTGTCACAGAATAGAGGGAGACCTTCAGGTACCCTTAGAAAAGCCGAGCGGCCCTGAGAGGTAGCGGCTAGACAGAAAGGGAATTTCCACTTGTAGGTAATGCTTTTAGCTCGCAGAGTGTCAAGCAGGGGCTTCAGATCCCTGCGGTGTTGGAGGGTAATGCCTGACAGGTCTTGATATATTTGGACTATTTTTCCTTCGTGCACTATTTGTGGAACGGCTCTGGCTTGTTTGAGTATTTCCTCCTTGATCCTAAAATCTGTGAGACAGCAGATGACATCCCTCAGTGGATCTGTGTCTTTGCCTTTGGGCCGCAGTGCCCTATGGATCCTTTCTAGTTCAATGTGCGTCTGGAGTGGTCTGTGGAGGAGACCGTTAAACAGGCTTGTGGCGGAATGCGCAATCTGTTCGCCTTCGATCGATTCTAGTAAACCTCTGATCCGCAGATTGTGGCGTCTGCCCTGGTTGTCGAGATCCTCGAGGTGTCTTTGCATGTCTCTCATCTGGAGTGTATGAGTGTCGACATGCATAGTCGTTTTGCGTAGTTGAAGGTCCTGTCGATCCGCCATCTTTTCCACTGTCTGCACCCTGTCAGAGAGGGCGCGGATGTCTATACGGAGTTCCGAGATTGCTGCCGACAGGGTGTCTTTAATGTCTGCGGCTATCATCCGCAGGTCCTGGATGTTTAATTGCGGTGGTGGTCGGTCTTCGGTTCCGTTTGTCTGGCCGAGCGGGAGAATGTTTGTTAGAGCTCCCGTTTGTAAGGAAGGTGCGGCCTCTGGGTTACTGAGGCGGGAAGACGCCATGTTACCCCTGTTTGTCCGGAACATTTCTGGAATATTGTGTCCAGCGTTGCCCGGTTGCTCTCTGGGTGAGCGGGACTGAGAGGTTGAGGCGTTCCGGGACGCAGTCCCCATATTTTTGGCCGAGTAAATGGCGTTAGAACCACCGATAGATTGGTAGCAGGTCTTGGATATCAGGAGCTATTGGTTTAAGCAGCCATCTTCATGCCAGGTCAGGCCACGCCCCCCTTGAGTTGAATCTTTATCGCACGAAGGGCCTTGTATGTCAGAGCTGATAGACCATTAGACGTGTCGATTGATGGATTAAGGGCTACATTAAAGTCACCACCAACTATTAAGGTACCTGAGTAGAATGTTTGCAATTGTTGGAGCGTTTTACGAAAAAAGGCAACCCGTGCAGTGTTTGGTGCATAGAGATTTGCGATGGTGATAAGTCTATTATGTAGGTTACCCTTTATAAAAAGGAACCTCCCTTGAGGATCTCTCTGAATGTCAGTGATAGTAATTGAGCAATTTTTTGATATGAGAATGGATACCCCTTTTGATTTAGCATCTTTATTAGATGCATGGTGTACTGTCAGGAAGTGTCTGTCATAAAGCTTAGGTATGTCGTCCGTTCGGAATTGTGTTTCTTGGATAAGGGCAATATGATTTTTCGACTTTAGTAGGGAAGAGAGTAATTGTGACCGTTTCTCGGGTGTGTTGAGTCCTCGTATGTTTATGGAGCATAATTTGATTTGAGTGGTAGACTGAGTCTTGTCATTTGTTATGTGGGTGGGCGCCATTGCTTCTGTCAGAAATGGATGCGTAAAGAGAAGTCAAGGGCAGTGGGGTAGGAGGGTAGGAGGAGGGGTTCTGTTAAAATTAGGATGAGCTGTGGTTTGGGTACTTAAACCCTCTGGAACAACCGATGAGGCGACGAGGATATAAATCACCCGCCTCAGTGATAATCGAGAATCGGTAGGGTACAGAGTAGAAATACCGTGCACTCCGCGATTTGCGGAATTGCACCCTATTCCACTACTGTGTGGGGGATGGCAATAACCTGTCACAAGAGAGTGTTTGTAGTTTTAAAAGTACCTAGTGTCACGAGACACCTGCCACTCACCGACCATTGAAAGAAAATATTAGGGAGGGTGTGTGCGTCATCAATGGGTGATTCATGAGATGAGGTACTGTCTGGATATAAAGGGGATACATCCCCAGTATTTTAGGGTAATAGGTGAACTTATGTATGCGAAAGTGTAAACCACCCTTCATGTGTCAGTGTAACCTTAGTAAGCAAGTGTACCATGGGTGCTCTTAAGTTGGAGATCTGGGGATGTCCTCTGTCCTCAGTGAGGCAATCTGTGTAAAAGCCAGAGTGCAGCTTATCTAGTGATAATCGTTTGTATGATAAAAAATTGTAAGATTACAGAAAAATAATGTCAAATAGCAAATATATATACTTTGAACTAGTATAAGTAATTTCTTACTAAAAATAAAGAACCAAAACATTCAAAAGTGTAACATCAAAACGGTAAGTATAGTTGGATACCTGTGAGTGTATATCTGAGTTGTGTTCAATCTGATTGATATAATTAAGGTGAAAAAGTTTGTTTTCAGCTGAGCAGTACGGGCCTATTCGGGAACAGGTCTGTAGTTAATATAGGCTATCAGATGGGAGTAATGGCAAGGGGAACAGTTGTGTGTCGAAAAGTATTGACCCATGTACCTATGTATGAGTTATAGACAGGTTTTTATTTTTGGCACCATACCTGGTACATGAGTCCGCTACCAGGAGAGCAGTCAGCCGTGTCATAGCCCGCTGAGTAGAAGTTCATTCTTGTGTTTAAAGATGCCCCTGTAGTGGGGGAGGTTGGTCTGTGAGAAGTCCAAGTCGGCGGTGGGTTCCAGTAAACTGCTCCTGTGTGGGCGAAAGGAAAATCTTCAGCCATGTGGTCTTTAATAGTTTGAATCCGGCTAGGAAGGGTGATCTCTCTTTATCCAGGATCCTGGTCCAATGTATGGGTAAGCAGTTGATAACTGTGTTGACTGGTGATGTGCCGTCTTAATGAGAATGTGGCTGTAAAAGGAAGTCCGATGACATGTGACTAATGTCCATAACGTACATCCGGAAGCCGCTCGCTGTGCATTTTGGGGTTGATAGTTTAAACTATTCTCGTGATGTTAAGCCAATGTTCACAAGCAATTTACTGTCCAACTCCACAGCCGCAGTGTGTGGGGGTAATTCCATGGTGTAGTTGGGTATATCGTGAGGGTGCTGTGGACGTCCGAGACGGTTCACAGTATCCAAGTTTTTATCGGTTCACAGTATCCAAGCTTTTATAATAAAAAACAGTCAAACCATAAGTCCAAAACTAAACAAAAAAAAGTGTGTCATAAACATGACTGAATGCGGCAAACCGGCAACCTTGTAATACTGAATACCTGTAGGGAGGCTTAGTGGTCCCTTCGGGCTCTCCTTGCATTAGGAGAGTCAGATGAGCTGAAGTCGTACCGGGGATTGCGCTGTGTTGGAGTCGAGGGAAAGCGTCTCCTTCTGTATCTTGTGCCTTGCGTCTCCATAGGCTCCTCAGATTGGTGTTCTCTCCTCAAAGCCAAATGGCGAAAATCAGCATACCAATTCGGCACATCTACCAACGGGATATTGAGGGTTTCGCAAAAGTGGTGAAGGTCTTCAGGCACTTTCAGAAGTGCCGTACGACCCTGGGAGAGGCAGAAAGGGAACTTCCATTTGTATGGTATGTTCTTAGAGCGGAGAATGTCCAGCAAGGGTCTCAGATCTCTGCGATATTGAAGTGTTATACCGGAGAGATCTTGGTAAATCTGGACAGTTTTCCCTTCATGAACGATTTGCGATTTGCCTCTGGCCTGTCTGAGAATCTCTTCCTTAATCTTGAAATCTACTAGGGAGCAGATTATGTCCCTTGGGGGATCAGTGTCCCTGCCCCTGGGTCTCAAAGCTCGATGGATCCTCTCTATTTCGATTGGGGTCTGTTCAGAAGGTCATTGAACAGTCCTGTGATGGATAGCAGTATTTGGTTTCCTTTGATTGCTTCTGGGATTCCTCTTATTCTTAGGTTATGGCGTCTGCCTCTATTATCAAGGTCTTCAAGGTGCCTTTGCATATCTCGCATTTGGAGGGTATGGGTGTCAACTTGATGTGTGGTCTTGCGGATCTGTATCTCCTGACGCTCCGCCATCTTTTCAGCGGCCTGCACTCTATCGGTGAGTGTATGTATGTCAAGGCACAGTTCCGAAATTGCAGCTGAGAGTGTGTCCTTTATGTCCGCTGCAATTGTTCTCAGGTCGTGGATGTTAAGGTGAGGTTGTGTATGTGGCTCTTTGTCATTCCCGGCTGTTGAAATAGGAGGGAGAGTGACGGGTGGTGATCCCAATTGCGAGAGAGTCGCTGTATGTGAGTTCCCATGGCGGGAGGACGCCATGTTTCCCCTGCCGGAGCGGAACATGTCTGGGATATTATGGCCCGTAGTCTCTGGGTGTTCCCTGGGCGAACGGGATCGGGAAGCAGATGTGTTCCTCGAGGCAGTTCCCATTTGTGTAGGCAGGTTTGGGTCGAGTGTGCCTCCGGTAAATTAAGTTCAGGTCGTGAGGTGGCAGGAGCTTCTAAGCTAAGCAGCCATCTTCGTTCCAGGTCAGGCCACGCCCAAAAAAAATCTACCATTTCTAAATGGATTTGACAAATGATTATTCAAGCTTACAGTTTGAAACAGAAAATTCCACCTTTTCAAATCAAGGCACACTCCACCGGGCCTCTATGGCTCAAATCTGCAAATCCGCAACCTGGTTTTCAGTCCATACATTCCCCAGATTTTATCAGGTGGATGTGGGAAGGCATGAGAATATCGCCTTTGGGCGTAGTGTGCTGCAGGCAGCGGTACAAGGTCCTCAGGTCTGATTACACCCTACGTTGTGTGGTCCCTTCCCCTCAAATAGCATTGCTCTGTTACATCCCATCAGTAATTACTGAGGCTCTGTGTCCCGTGATGTACGAGAAAGAAAATAGGATTTTTATAACAGCTTACCTGTAAAATCCTTTTCTTTTGAGGTACATCACAGGACACAGAGGTCCCGCCCCTCTTCTAATACACTTATATTGCTTTGCTACAAAACTGAGGTATCCCCAGTAGGGGGACGGAATGTATTCAGACCTCCCTAAATGTTTCACTCTTTGTTATATTGCAGCCATTTGCTAAAATCATTTAAGTTCATTTTTTTCCTCATTAATGTACACACAGCACCCCATATTGACAGAAAAACACAGAATTGTTGACATTTTTGCAGATTTATTAAAAAGAAAAACTGAAATATCACATGGTCCTAAGTATTCAGACCCTTTGCTCAGTATTTAGTAGAAGCTCCCTTTTGATCTAATACAGCCATGAGTATTTTTGGGAAAGATGCAGCAAGTTTTTCACAACTGGATTTGGGGATCCTCTGCCATTTCTCCTTGCAGATCCTCTCCAGTTCTGTCAGGTTGGATGGTAAACGTTGGTGGACAGCCATTTTTAGGTCTCTCCAGAGATGCTCAATTAGGTGTGTGGCTTTCCTAATCAAGTCCAATCAGTATAATCAAAAACAGCTGGACTAAAATGGAAGTGTAGAACCATCTCAAGGATGATCACAAGAAATGGACAGCACCTGAGTTAAATATATGAGTGTCACAGCAAAGGGTTATTCAGTTTTTCTTTTTTAATAAATCTGCAAAAATGTCAACAATTCTGTGTTTTTCTGTCAATATGGGGTGCTGTGTGTACATTAATGAAGAAAAAAAAAATGAACTTAAATGATTTTAGCAAATGGCTGCAATATAACAAAGAGTGAAAAATTTAAGGGGGTATGAATACTTTCCGTCCCCCTTCCTGTTTAGGGTGTGACCAGTGTCCAATCACGTTGTGATACTACATAACCCATCAGTAATTAATGAGGCTCTGTGTCCCGTGATGTACCTCAAAAGAAAAGGATTTTACAGGTAAGTTGTTATAAAAATCCATTTTTTTTTCATACCCTGCACTATTCTTTTAAGCCAGTACCAAACCAGCATCTGATTTTTTTTTTTTAGGATTACAGACACAAAACAGCAGAGCTCATTCTAAACCCTTTATTTTTATTGGGTTACTTTTACTGTCTCATGCATTGTAAATGTGTCTTCCAGTAACACTGCTAGTTATATTATATTTTATTTGAATTTCAATAGTAATATAGTTATAAAGTGTATATATTTGTATCTAACCATCTTCTGTACATACAGCAGGGTACAATTCCAGATGATGAAGATGATTTTCTTAAAGGAGAAATGCCACAGAATAATAGTGTTGAAAAGACATCGGGTTCATATGACTCCTTCCTGAAAAGTCCATTAAGTAGTGTTGGATCGCCTCCGATCAAGTTTCTTCAGCGGCTCTTCTGAACATTTAAAAACATGTGCCCTGGAACAGTCTTAATTTGGATAACACAAAGGGTTGTTCAGCTTGGCATATAGGACACAAGCCATTATAGGCTGTGACTTTTGTGGCATAGGTCATAATTGTTCATTGTTATAAATGCCATTCTTATGGTGATCTCCACTAGCTTCTGGGTTCCATGCAGCGCCACTGCCCTGCTCCTTTCTAAACACAGGGTGGCTGCATTTTCTCAATGAATGCAAAGCATTCTCTGATTGGATGAAGTGGAAAGTATGACGACATACTCCAAGTTGGACCCCAAGTTGTAACTATGTAAAAAAAATGCCAAACCTAGAATTCTTCTTTAACGCTAACAGTAAACTCCTGGATTAGCTGCTTTCTAGCATAAAGTCATGAAAAGAATGTTCTGCATCTTTCCAATCTGTTTTTTGCATGTGGATTCATTGGACATGTGTGTTGGTTGGGGACAGGCAGTTTGCTGCCATTGAATGGAATAAATAATTCAATGTAACATATAATCATACATGAACCCTAAGAGGAGATATGTTTGCTGGTTTATTGTGCAGAAGTATGCATTTTTTAAATATATATATTTTTTAAGTCATATGTGTGTACTTGATGAGCTGATTATCTAATTTTCAACTTTCTATGTTCTCTATTCATTTCGTTGGGGAAACAGAAAAAAATAAAAATTTGGACAATATTTTTTAACCTTCAACTTGGCATTTTTATAATTATATGCAACTTTAGCTCTGCAACATGTGTAAATGTAAGGCAGACTGAAAAAGGTTGTGTGCAAGCATCTTTACTCCCTTGGCACCAATTTTATTATTATTATACAGGATTTATATAGCGCCAAGTTTACAACTTGAGGGTATACAAATACAGTACACTTTAATACAGTAGAAATCAGAGGGCCCTGTTCCTTAGAGCTTACAATCTAGGAGTGAGGGTCAAGAGATACAAAAGGTAATAACTGTGGGGGATTTGCAGATGACAAAAATAAATGTACCAGTTGTTAGGTAGGAGCCAGATAGGCTTCTCTGAAAAGATGAGTTTTCTGAGATGGTTTGAAAGTAGACAAAGTAGGAAAAAGTCAAACAGATTGGGGTAGAGCATTCCAGAGGGTGGGAGGCTCTTGAGAAGTCCTGGAGGTGAGCATGGGATGAGGTTACAAGGGAGCTAGAGAGCAGGAGGTCTTTGGAGAACCCAAGAGAACGTTTTGGTTGGTATTTTGAGACCAGGTTAGTGATGTAGGGGGGGCCAGGCTGTGGATGGCTTTGTAATTTATTGTTAGTATCTTTAATTTTATTTGTTGGTTGAGTGGCAGCCAATGGAGGGATCGGCAAAGGGGTGTAGCAGATGCAGAGCGGTTTGTAAGGTGAATGAGCCTGGCAGCAGCATTCATGAGAGACTGAAGGGGGATAGCCTATTTAGAGGTAAGCCAATGAGGAGGGAGTTGCAGTAGTCGAGAGATGACCAGGGAGTGGATTAGAAGCTTTGTGGTGACATTGGTTAGGAAGGGGCGTATCTTGGAGATGTTGCGGAGGTTGAGGCAGCAAGCTTTGGATAACGTTTTGATGTGGGGCTGAAAGGATAGTTTAGAGTCCAGGATTACACCTAGGACCATGGCGTGGGGGGACGGGTTGATGGTTGAGCCCTTGATTTTGACAGAAGTCAAGGGAAGTGGCATGTGGGGGAGGAAATATCATGAGCTCGGTTTTGGATGGGTTGAGTTTGATGAAGTGATGTGACTCCTGGATTAGCTGCTTTCTAGCATAAAGGTTGATATGTCTGTTAGTAAGTTGGTGATGCGTGAGAAGACAGATGGAGAGATAGACTTGGGTGTCATCAGCATTACGATGATATTGAAAGCCATGGGAGGCAATCAACTGACCCAGGGAGGTGGTGTAGATTGAAAAAAGGAGAGGTCCAACAGAAAGGGGCCCCCAAGGAAGTAGAGTTGTAAGTGAAACTGAAGGAGCGGTGGGATAGGTAGGATGAGAACCAGCAAAGAGTACAGTCATGGAGACCAAAGGAGTGGAGTTTTTTGAGGAGGAGGGGATGGTCCACTGTGTCAAAGGAAGCAGAGAGGTCCAATAGAAGTAGTACAGAATAGTGTCTGTTGGTTTTAGCTGTTAGTAGTTCATTTGTGAGTTTAAGGAGAGCAGTTTCCCTGGAGTGTTGAGTGCGAAACCTGGACTCATGGTGATCAAGAAGTTTGTTCATGGTCAGATGGTCACTCAGTCGGTTGTAGACCGACCTTTTAAGGAGTTTGCAGGAGAAGGAAGTAAGGATATGGGGCATAGGTTGTTAAGATGTGTGGTGTGGTTCAGTGAGGGCTTTTTAAGGATGGGGTGACTGGCGCATGTTTTAGAGAGTTTGGGAGGATGCCAGAGAGCAGGAGAGGTTGAAAATGTGATTTAGAGAGTGTAGAATCGAGTCAGAGAGTAGGCGTAGCATTTGCAAGGTAGCAGGTGGTTAGATAGGTGTTAGATAAAAGTTTACCAACCTCATTAATACCAGCAGGGTTGAATGAGGGAAGTAATAATAGGAAATATTAAAGGACTAATGCGCACAACCCAATTCTCACAGGATCAAGGGTAATAAACAAAGAAAAGCTGCCTACATATGAGGTGGCCTCACCCACCCTGCATAAATATCGTATTAAAAGATCAAAGTTATGTGGCGCTAGTCTATGTATATCAATAAAATGCTTCCTAGCTGCTCAATAATAAAACTCTCAATATGCAATAAACGCTTTATCCATTAGGGGGCAGTGAAAGCAACAAGCTGTAAGGTCCTGGTGATTACAACACAATATTAAATATCATCTAGTACCAGTGTACGTGAAAAACGTGACTAAGTGCTAACAACACCCGGTCATACGAAGTAAATAAATGTATGCTCCCTCAAATTGTGTTATCCAATGATGTGAAATGCTCTTCAAAACAATATGTGATGAAAACTAAACTGAAATGTGAAATGCAACACTATCTCACATACAAATGCAACACTATAACACATAATAATGACCGTGATCAAGTGCAAAAACTTGTGACATAAATGCACCAACGTGCATATTGATCCAATTCTAAAAGTGAGTTCCCAGAGTCCAACTCCTCTCCCAAAACAACAACAAATGAATGGAAAAAATATATAAATATAGTACAAAATAGTGAAAATGGTGACAGTAAATAATAATAATAAATAATAAACAAGTCCACAATAATGATGCTTCATGCAATGTGATTCAAAGTGTCCATATAGACGGTTGATATCAGTAGCCCTTAGCGTGACTTAATGCTGGATTCATGCAATAAGACGGACTGGTGCAGCATACAGGTGTTTCCCCCAGCCTCTCACCTCCAGCAGCGGCCCCCAGTGGGCCAAGTCAGGCCAGCGGTTAGTAATCCTCTGTGTGTGATGGTACTCCAGCAGCCGTCCCCCTCTTCCTACAGATGTATCTGGGTCGAGTTCTCTAGCAAATCACCAGCGCTCCCAAAATAACAATGAAGAAGGAGATGCTCCCATAGTGAAGTAATTCCAATACACATTTATTAAAAAGTAGTAACTTACATTAAAATCAGAAGATGTCAGCGAAAATAACAATGAACACACTCTGGCTTCCGGGTACGGCCGTTCCCAGGAAGCGTCGGCACCTGGCTCCTCCTACCCTGACGCGTTGCGTCACACCCACGTGACTTTATCAAAGGATAAAGCGTTTATTGCATATTGAGAGTTTTATTATTGAGCAGCTAGGAAGCATTTTATTGATATACATAGACTAGGGAAGTAATAATAGTACTTGTGGAAATGGGATGTTGCATGGGGGAGGTTTCTCCGTATTGGAGATCTCCTCACGAATTGTATCAATCTTATTTTGGAAGTGATTGGTGATCTCCTGGGCAGTGAGTGAGTTAGAGGGTGGAGGCAGCGGAGGACAGAGTAGAGTGTTAAAGGTTAAGAAGAGTTGATGGGGACTGGATGATAATGTGTTAATGAGCGTGATAAAATAGGTCTGTTTGGCAGTGCAGAGGCAGGAATAGTATTTTAGGAGGGCAAATTTATATTGGTTGAAATCTTCCTGGAACTTGGTCTTACGCCACAGGCGCTCTAGAGCGCGGTTATGTTTTCTGAAACTTCTGGTGTCTTCTGTTTGCCAGGGCTGTAGCAGTCGGGGGGCCTGATTCTGCGTGTAGTGAGGGGGGGTGAGCTTGTCTAGGGAGGATGACCATGCTGTTTTAGATGAAAGTGGCTAGATTGGGGCAAGACAGGGGTGAGATTTTGCCATAGAGGTGACCAGTAGCAGAGAAGAGAAGGGTTGAGGTGGCGAGGGTGTCTACGGGTTAGGCGGTTGGAGGGAGAGGAGGTGGAAGACTAGTAGAGAGTAAAATGGATAGGGTCAGGATCAGAGAGTGGAAGAGCATTGTTGGAGAAGTTGCATGGAGTGCACAGGTAAGAGAAGACAAGGTCAAGTGTGTTGCCGTTGGAGTGAGTAGGAGCTTGTGTCCATTGTTTCAGGTCAAGAGATGAGGTTAGACTGAGAAGGGGCAAGGCTGCAAATGACACGGACAAGACTGCAAGGCTGCAAATGACACTGATAAGGCTGCAAATGACACTGACAAGGCTGCAATGTCACTGGGCAAGGCTGCAAATGACACTGACAAGGCTGCAAATGACACTGACAAGGCTGCAAATGACACTGGACAAGCATGCAGATGGACGCTGTGCAAGGCTGCATTGATGAGCATTTAAATGTAAGTTTTTTTTCCTTTAAATAGTTTTTTTCCTTCAAATTCCTTAAACTCTTATCTTGAGGTTTGCTGATTGGTTATTGGCAGTTACATAGTGCCTTGTTTACTGCCGTTGAGAAAATCTGTCTGCATTAGACAGTGATGTAATGGCGGACAAACGGTATGAGTGGCGCGCTTAAAAGAAAACTAAAGGTTTAAAGTAATGTATAGAAGGTAGGGCCCCCACCACCCTAAGTCCTGCCCTGAGAATCGGTTTGCGGATGCACACGCGCCGCCGTGACCTCCATGAGTGTGATCTCGATGTCCACGGGTATACCCGCGATCGTCTCACGAAGAGAAAGAACGGTGAAATGCTGATGTAAACAAGCATTTCCCCGTTCTGCCTAGTGACACTGATCACAGCTCCCTGTAATCGGAAGCAGTGATCAGTGTCTCGTCACACACAGCCCCTCCCCCCCCACAGTTAGAATCACTTCCCTAGGACACACTTAACCCCTACAGCGCCACCTAGTGGTTAACCCCTTCACTGCCAGTCACATTTACACAGTAATCAATGCATTTTTAATTGCACTGATCACTGTATAAATGTGAATGGTCCCAAAAGTGTCCGATCTGTCCGCCATAATGTTGCAGTCATGATAAAAATCTCTGATCGCCGCCTTTACTAGTACAAAAAAAAATTTATAAAAATGCATAAAACTGTCCCCTATTTTGTAGATGCTATAACTTTTGCGCAAACCAATCAATAAACGCTTATTGCAATTTTTTTACCAAAAATATGTAGAAGAATACGTATCAGCCTGAACTGAGGAAAAAAAAGTTTTTTTATATATTTTTTGGGGATATTTATTATAGCAAAAAGTACAAAATAATGCGTTTTTTTCAAAATTATTGCTATTTTTTTGTATATAGCGCAAAAAATAAAAACTACAGAGGTGAATACCACCAAAAGAAAGCTCTATTTGTGGGGAAAAAAGGACGTCAATTTTGTTTGGGAGCCACGTCGCACGACCACGCAATTGTCAGTTAAAGCAACTCGGTGCCGAATCGCAAAATGTGCTCTGGTCTTTGGGCAGCCAAATGGTCCAGGGCTTAAGTGGGTAAACCACAAATATAATTTCAGAAGACACCATCAGACAAGGGACATGAGACATTCCTATCCACATATTGTAAAATAACTTTGGCACAAATATTATGATTGAGAGAAGGGGGGAAATTGTTTTTGTTTTGTCCCATGAATACATGAGAGTAACAGTATATTTACTAAGGGTCTCAAATTCTTATAACCAGCAAAGTACACGATATTGGGACAGCGCACTAATGACTATGAAGGCGCGCAATCACCAGCTCACTGTAATATGAAACACATTAAAATATGATTCAGAATAATACCAGATTCGATTTTAGAACAATCGGAATTCCAATTATGTAACTGCAATGACCACTAGTGGGCAGATGAGAAATGCACAGTTACCACCCAATTTTGGAATCAACAAATCATGAGGGGGGAGGGGGGCATGGCCTGACCTGGCATGAAGACGGTCGCTTAATAACTGAGCTCCGGCTGCCACAGGAGGAAACTACCTAAAACCTGAGGTAATTTTGACACGGACGGCACTCTAATGATGGGGACTTAGAAGACCTTGACAGGGGCTTCAGGTCCCGCCTGTGCTGCAGCGTTCTGCCCGAGAGATCCTGATAAATTTGGATAGGTGCCCCTTCATGAAGGATCTGCTGTCTGCCCCTCGCTTGTTTAAGGATCTCTTCCTTTAACTTGTAATCCACAATAACAGCAGATGATGTCACGCGGGGGGTCACTCTCTCTGCCTTTGGGTCGCAGAGCATGGTGGATTCTCTCCATGGCTATAGGAGTTTGGGGAGGATTACGGAGGAGGCCATTAAAGAGGCCCACAACAGCCTGAGATATTTGATCGCCTTCGATTGTTTCCGGCATTCCTGGACACACTCCGGGAGAAGGGCATTTCTTATAAATGGAAGTTCCCATTTTGTCTCTCAGCCTCCACTCCCGGCCGCACGGCCCTCCTCAAAGTGCCCGAAGACCTGCCTCACTTCTGCGGCTCACTCGGCATTCCCATGGTGCATGTACCTAACTGGTATGCAGCGTTCCGCTGTTCAAGGATGTTCAAGTTGAATCCATGGACGCCCAGGACACCAGGTACCGCCAGAGACGGTCTCCTTCTGCCCTCAGGAATTACATCAACCCCCACACTGGACATCGAGACTCCAGCCCTACTGATTCGCCCAGGTCCCGGAAAGCTCGCAGGGACCGCTAGCTCCAATCTGATGCTCTCCTGCCCCGGATTCCTGTTTGCCTCTTTTGGCTCCTACTGGTCAGCTTTTCCTTTGACTTTTATTTAGCTCTTTTACTTTCATCTAACTTTTTGGATTTTGTTTCGTTATGGGCTGATATTCTTAAAGTTTTGCCATTCTTTCACAAACTCTGACCCCCTCAGCCACACTCTGTGAAACTGAGAGCCACTACTCTCTCCACACAGTTTAGACTGCTGCTTCGCTACAGCTATGACTCCCTCTTCTCTGCAGTGTCAGATATCACCCACGTGCTACTGGAATCTGCCTAGCGACTGGAACTACGAACACCACAATGTTCTGCGGCACAAGACCCCGCCCCACACAGGAAAGACAGCATGGAACGCCCCGCTCCCACCTCTAAGACCGAGTCTCTGTTGAAGCTCCACAGCCTGATCGGTGTACAAACTCTGGCTAGCCTTTCACCGATTGTCACACCCGCTCCACCCTCCGCTCAAGAATCGCCTCATGAGACCCCCACCAATAGCAGGATCGCATGCACTCCTTGAGGTAACTACATCTACAACTCCCATCTGGCGGAGTACGTCACCTACCGGTACTTGGACTGTGACTGCCGCTTCATTCAATGGCGGTTGATTCGCGCCCACCACTCGACAAGTACATGGACCCAGCTGCAACATACCGACCGCTCAGTACCTTCGGGACAGAGCGGGTATCGCTCATGCTACATGCACTTTTTCTCCTCTTCCCCTCCAACGAGCGGTTACGGTAATATCCCAGCTCCTTAACCATTTTGATGCTTCTACTTGCTCTATTTGTACCGTTTGTTCAATGACCGATCACCCTCTGTTTAATGCATTACTGTACGGTTTACTTTGATTGCCTCCTGGTTCTAGAGAGGCAGCCTTGAAGTTCTGGGGTGCGGTACCTTAAAGTGTTAATTACACTGAATAAGTTGCTGTATTTAATGTTTTACTGCTTAGGCACCAGCTCTCAGCCCACGAGACCATCCACGTTTGTGGTCAAGCAGACCTGGGGGGGCGGCAGGCGTGGACAGTAGTCTGCCCTCCCTCACACGTCCAGGCTGATTGGTGGTCCCACCGATTGTCTGTTAGTGTTTCTTTTTCCTCCAGACATTTCCACCTGTTTCTCTGCTCACATCTTATCACCCCCAACTAGTTTGCTGGCACTCACCGTCCCGCGACTCTACCTCACACCCTGTTAGGGTTAGTCTACTAGCACCTACCACCCCTGTTACTTGCTACAATCCTGTGGTGGCGGACTATCTCCTTTTCATAGTCCCTCTTCACTGCCTTAGTTCTGGTCAACCCCCACACAGGTACGTGTCAGAGTGCTGTCTCCCCTTAAAGGACACACACTCTATCCACGTTCTGTACTCCACCGATTCAGTACATTACAGAGGTCTGTGGACAAACTACTCCACACCTCATCGGTTCTCTCCCAGTGACCCACCCGCTGCATTCACACCTACCTCACGCACTGCGGACCCTCTCCTCGCCCCCCACCCACATCACCCCCACACACACACGGCGGACGCAACAGATACCCAAGGCCCACTGGGCAACACACAGCCACAAATTCAAAAAGTTAAACTATGCTCAATCAACATTAGGGGTCTCAACACCCCTGAAGAAAGGTCTAAACTTCTATATTCCTTACAACAATCGAAGACCCAAATAGCACTCATACAGGAGACACACTTCCGAATGGACGCCATCCCTAAATTACAGAATAACTACTTCCCCACGGCATATCATTCCTCCAACACAGAGGCGAAATCGAAATGTGTGACCATTCTCATTTCTAAACATTGCCCCATCCAGGTTACTGAAGTTTTTGGGAGATTCCTTTTTCTGAAAGCCACTCTACATTAAAGACCCTTCACAACTGCCAATATTTACGCCCCTAACTCAAAAAAGGTTACCTTTTTCCGTAATACTCTCCAACTGCTCACCAGCTTCCAATCAGGTACCCTGATAGTTGGAGGAGACTTTAATGTGGCACTCACCCCTTATTGATACCTCAAACGGAACATCCTTCCTAACCTACAGGGCCTTGCGTGCAAGGGGAGAGAGGGGGGAGATAGATAGAGGGGGAGGGAGAGAGAGGAGGGATAGAGGGGGAGGGAGAGAGAGGAGGGATGGAGGGGGGAGAGAGAGAGAGGGGAGTGAGGGAGAGAGGGGAGAGAGAGAATGAGGAGGGAGGGGGAGAGAGGGAGTGGGGGGAGAGAGGGAGTGGGGGGAGGGAGACAGAGAGGGAGGGGAGAGAGAGAAGGGGGGAGAGGGAGTGGGGGGGGAGACAGAGAGGGAGGGTAGAGAGAGAAGGGAGGGGGAGAGAGAGAGGAAGGGAAAGGGGGGAGAAAGAGGGGGGAAGGAGAGAGAAGGGGGAAGGGGGAGGGAGTGAGAGGGGGACGGGGTTGAGGGGGTTTACAAATACCTACAACTGAGACACTTTTTCAATGCGACCAAGCCTACGGCATAGGGACTACACACCCTTTGAACTCATGTGCGCCAGTACGGAACCCCAGGGTCACTTAATTTCATCAATTTACTCCCTCCTTTTCTCAAAACACAAGGTCAAGGACGACAAACTAGTAAGACCATGGGAATCAGATCTATCTATAGATCTCACCCCTACTGAATGGGAACACATATTCACCCTCAATTCACAAAGGCTCAATCAACATCTCAACACAGGAAAATAGATGTAAACTGTTCTCCAAATGGTATAGGACATCCGACAAGGTCCATCACTTCCACCCCACCGTCCCCCCTACTTGCTGGAGGTGCAACACAGCTCGTGGCACCCTGCTTCACATTTGGTGGGAATGCCCTCTCTCTCCCTCCTCCCTCTCCTCTCTTCTCCCCCCTCTATCCACTCCCCCCTCTCTCTCCCTCTCCCCCTGTCCTCTCCCCCCTCAGTCCACTCCCCCCTCTCCCCCCTCAGTCCAGTCCCCCCTCTCTCTCCCTCCCCCTCTCCTCCCTCCTCCCCCCCCTCCCCCCTCTCCGCCCTTCCCCCTTCCCCCCTTTCCCCCCTTCCCCCCTCTATTCCCTTTCACGCAAGGCCTTGTAGGTTAGGGAGGATGTTCTGTTTGAGGTATCAATAGAAGGGGTGAGTGCCACATTAAAGTCTCCTCCAACTATCAGGGTACCTGATTGGAAGCTGGTAAGCTGTTGGAGAGTAGTACGGAAGAAGGTAACCTGTTTTGAGTTAGGGGCTTAAATACGTGGGCATGCTATAGGCAGTCCACGGCACAAACCGCACTGCCTGCTATACTAACTCCCACACCTTGAACTCACTGAACTGTTCTCTGTTCCCAGACCTCACGCTCCACGCACACTCTCCCTTACCCACCACTCCCTACACCTTTTAGTAAAAAATAAAAACCCAGCAGTGATTAAATACCACCAAAAGAAAAGCTCTATTTGTGTGAAGAAAATGTCATCTGGGTACAGTGTTGCATGACCGCGCAATTGTCATTCATGTGCGACAGCGCTGAAAAATGGCCTGGGCAGGAAGAGGGTGTAAGTGCCCTGTAGGCAAGTGGTTAAATTGAGTAGTGTTTTCATTTTGCTCTTCAAGATAAGTTTTCTTCTCTCCTCCAGCCGTGGAGAGTAAGAAATTGACTTAAGAGTGTTCAGGGTTCTTAGCATTAGCATTTTAAGGCACGGTTGACCACCCTTTCATAGTTGGTTGTAGCCGTTCTGGGTTTTGTCTTTGAAATTTAAAAGAAATTACCTTCTTATGGCATTGATGTCTTTGATTGTGTGTGTGTGAAAAATTGTTTACCAGTAATTCCAGTTTTGTATGTAATTGTATAATTATACTTGTATTTTGATAAATTTATATTTAATTATTAATTTAATTGAGAGATACTTCTACATTGGTAAGAAATCACCATAGATTAACCACTTCAATACAGGGCATTTTCTCCCCCTTCCTGCCCAGGCCAATTTTCAGCTTTCAGCGCTGTAACATTTTGAATGACAATTGCGCGGACGTGCGACGTTGTACTAAATTAAATTTTGATGATTTTTTTTCCCCACAAATATAGCTTTCTTTTGGTGGTATTTGATCACCTCTGCGTTTTTTTTTTTTTTTGCGCTATAAACATAGAAAAGAAATCACAATAAGCATACATTGATTGTATTGTGCAAAAGTTATAGCGCCTACAAAATAAGTTATTGATTTATGGCATTTTTATTATTTTTTTTTTTTTTTACTAGTAATGGCGGCGTTCTGCAATTTTTATCGGCAGTGCGACATTGCAGAGGACACATCAGACACTTTTGACACTATTTTGGGACCATTGACAATTTATACAGTGATCAGTGCTATAAATATATACTGATTACTGCGTAAATGTCACTGGCAGGGAAGGGGTTAACACTAGGGGGTAATCAAAGGGTTAAATGTGTTACCTAGGGCTTGAGTCTAACTGTGGGGGGATGGGACTGACTAGGGAAGGAGACTGATCAGTGTTCCTTTATACTAGGAAAAACAAAATATTTGGGGGGCACACCCTAAAAGATGCATTAAAGATGGTGCAGCCATAAGACCATACAACAGAACAAAATATTACAGTGCACACATGTAAAAAATACATTTACCTCCTGCAAGGCTATTTAAAATACCTCTCATCAGTGCCTCTCATTAGTGTCCATCTGTGTCATAGGTGGAGAACTCTAGTTTCCCATATAGAGGAGTGTATGGCTCCCATGGTTCAGAGAAGCAGGATCTTCCAATCTATGGATAGTGTAGTACCATGGGGTACTTTGTCGCAGTAAGTGGACTTAAGCACCATATAGCAATATGGTGTGACAAAATCCCCATATTTTTTGATAATGTTTTTTGAAGATGTCTAGGTGTTTTAAATAGCCTTCCAGGAGGTAAATATCTTTTTTGCATGTGTGCACTGTAATATTTCGTTCCTTTATACTAGGAACACACGATCAGTCTCCTCTCCCCTAACAGGACGTGAATCTGTGTGTTTACACACAGATCCACGTTCTTGCTCTGTGACAAGCAATCGCGGGTGCCCGGCGGACATCGCGGGTGTCCAGAACGAGTGGGTGGCGCGGTGGGCGCATGCCTCCTACAATGCTAGGAAGCCGAGGATGTCATATGACGTCCGCCCGGAGGGACAGATTGTTCCTGCGGCCATCATATTACAATGGCTGGAATGGGAAGTGGTTAAAGAACTCAGAAAAATATTGTGGAATACTATTGAGTGTCTGAACAAAAATTCATATTGATATCACTTCAATTGCTAATTAATTGCTGTAATCGGCTGGAGGCACTGTCTATCAACTATATTTATAATTCAGGTACCACTCTTTTATTTATAAATAAAAATTTGCCAAGCCCCTCATTTTAATTTAATTAAACATTCCCCACATTATGAAATGTAAAAAGGATTACGCTGTGCTAGAGTGTGTTAGACATGCTACTAAATTATAGCATGATAGAACAACTGCATCTAAATAAACGCATGTGGATGTGGGAAACACAATACCTCTACAAGGTAAGCGGACCTAATAATAGATAAATGCTCTGAATACAAATGTGAAAATTGACAAATACATATAAACGCATCAAAGTATAAATGCAAACTCAAATGTGAAATAAAACAGATTAACGCATCAAAGTGCACAGGTAACTGAATAAACTGAATAACTAAATAAATTAATATAAACGCATCAAAGTGCAAATGTGCTAATATGCATAACTAAATGACAATATTGCTCAAATGTGCAAAATATAAACACTGTAGCAGAGCGTCCCAGAGAGAGCCAAGAAAAGTCCTGTTCGGGGTTCATACATCTCCCAGGCTCCTCTCATACACGTTCAGGGATCTCTGATCCCATGGCCCAGTTCAGGTCTTGGTCCTCTCCCCCAGGCTAATTTAAGCTCACCTGAGCAGACAGCCTTTGCTCTTGGCCTGGGATACTCAGACAACTTCTGTGTAGGAGAGCAAAAAGTTATGTGGAAGCTGACAAACTGTAGGCTTGCTCAGCCTGGTAGTTAGGATCTGTAAATATTGTTTAGTTAGTGCAGAGACACGGCTAGGTTAACACTGTACAGCACCTGTATATAGACTTGTATATATCACAAATAAACACCGCACTGTTTGTCACTATTTCACTGGACTTGGTATCTGTACCTGAAAGACTGCTCATCCCAGGGAGCTTTGTACCTGCTACCTGTCCCCCAGGTTACATATGGTGGAGACTGCGACCAGCTGGAGTAATTTACTACTTAAAAGGCCAGTACCTAGAGTGACTAAACATGGAGGAAATCCTAAAACAATTGGTGATATCCAACGCTGCACAGCAACAAGCAAACGCACTGCATCAAGCAAACGCTACACAGCAGCAAACAAACGCTGTTGCACACAGATTGGTGCTGTACAGGAGCTATCGCAGAGGCTGTTTGAACAGCAAGCCACTGATGCAAAAGAGGATAGGAAAATCCTGGCTGCGGTTGTGGAGACGCTAGCACAGTGGTCACCTGCTAAAGTTAATGTTGTTGGAGACAAGCCCTCAGCCATTCTTGTGGGTCGCTTTCTTTCTAAGATGACTGCAGATGATGATCCAGAGGCCTTTCTCTTAATGTTTGAACGGACCACTGAGAGGGAAGGTTGGCCCAAAACCCAGTGGGCAGGACTGGTCGCCCCCTTGCTGTCTGGAGAATCGCAGAAGGCCTACTATGATTTGGAGTCAGCAGAAGCAGGAGACTATGAAAAGGTCAAGCGGGAAATCCTGGCGCGACTTGGTGTCACCTTGGCAGTTCAAGCACAGCGGGTCCACAGCTGGTTCTTCCAGGATGAGAAGCCCCCAAGATCGCAGATGTTCGACCTAATTCACTTTGTGAGAAAATGACTACAGCCAGAGTCCCTGTCTGGGCCACAAATAGTGGAGCGTGTGGTCATGGACCGGTTCCTGAGGTCACTACCAGTTCCCCTGGGTGAGAAGAAGACCCCCAACTCGGCAGAACACGTGGAACTCGTTGAAAGGTACTTTGCTGCAGAGAGCCTGGTCACTACCCCTACAGCGGCATGGACTTTCCAACCAAAGCCACGGTCTCCCCAGGCAACCGGTAAGACTGTTCCAGGGGAAGTAAGCATGGCAAGGAAATAGGGGGGAGGATTTTTGGTGCCAAACAAGGTAAGCTACTGCCTGTCAGCAAACCAAACTGGGGAAACATCAGGTGTTTTCGTTGCCAAGAACTGGGACATGTTGCAGCAAACTGTCCATTGACAGACGAACCAATGCAGTGTGATCTATCTATTAGAAGGCAGTCTATGTTTGCTGCTGTTTCATGCGCTGCAGCACCAAGTATGGGAAAACACATGTGCTAAATGACTGTTAATAATAAGCCTATTTATAGCCTTGCTGAACTCTGGAAGTCTAGTGACTTTGGTTACAGCTGAGATGGTTGAAACTGTGAATTCGCATTCTAAAAAAGTTGCTGTGATCTGTGTACATGGGAATACCCGCGAGTATCCTATAGCCACTGTTCAGTTTAAAACTGGCTTAGGTACGGTGACCCATCCAGTCGGACTTGTGCCCCACTTGGTGCATGAGGCCATCATTGGTAGGGACTTTCCTAAGTTTTCTGAACTGTGGGATCGTCCCGACCCGGTTGCAGTAGCTGACTCAGTGGCAGAGCCAGAACTCCTGGCCACTACTGACAATGTGGGTTCAGGGGACTCTTCCCAGGGCTCCCCGGCTTTTCCTTTCTCAGTTATGGCAGGAGAGCTGGAGGAGCCTGAGGAGGTCCCCACAACCAAGTGGAGCTGGACAGCCATCTGCTGAATCTGAGCCTACGTTGGAGTTTGCTGACCTTAATGTACACAAGGAAAATTTTGGTACCGAGCAGAGAAAAGACCAGGGCCTGGGAAAATGTAATGGTGATTAATGATGTACCTGTCGAATCAGGGGACAAGCTCTGTTTTCCTTATTTTAGCAGCAATGAGGATTTACTGTATCGAGTATGTAAAAAAAAATGATGAAGTGGTTGAACAGTTGGTGGTCCCTAAGCCATACAGACGGGTGGTGTTGGAACTTGCCCATGGGCACTTGCTAGGAGGTCATTTAGGCTTTGAGAAAACTACTGAAAGGGTGTTGCGCAGGTTTTATTGGCCCGGGATACAGAAGGATATTGAGAATTATTGTCAATCCTGACCTGTGTGTCAGATGTCAGCCCCACTACAACACTTCCGAAGTCTTTTAGTGCCCTTGCCCATTATTGAAGTGCCCTTTGAGAGGATTGCCATGGACCTTGTGGGTCCACTCCCCAAGAGGTGATCAGCAAATCCTTGTAATCATGGATTATGTCACCCGTTACCCCGAGGCCATTCCCTTACGCACCGCGTCTGCTAAAAACATTGCCAAAGAGCTGTTTATGGTGTTCAGTCGTGTCGGAATCCCTAAGGAAGTCCTTACAGACCAGGGCACCCCATTTATGTCACGAATAACTAGAGAGCTGTGCAAGTTATTTAAGGTGTCGCAATAGCGAACCTCGGTGTACCATCTTCAAACGGATGGCTTGGTGGAATGCTTCAATAAGAAATTAAAGAGCATGTTAAAAAAGGATGGGAAAAACTGGGACTTCCTGATACCATATTTGATGTTTGCCATCAGGGAGGTTTCCCAGTCCTCCACGGGGTACTCTCCATTTGATTTGCTTTATGGGAGACACCCTCGGGGACTCTTAGACATAGCCAAAGAAACTTGGGACCCCTCCATAAAAGTGTCATTGAGCATATCGCTCAAATGCAGGTCAGGATTGCAGCAATTATGCCGATGGTATAAAATTAAACTCTGTAGGGCGCGCAGCTGGAGATGGCAGCGGTGTGAAGCTTCAACTCCGCGCCCCGCTGGCCTGCTAAATCCCACCCGTGATCACAGTTTGCCCGACCAGACCCCCGCAGCAACGCTATCCCGACGGAGGACCGGGACAAAGGCAATAAACACCCCCACAGCCGCCCACGGATGGAGCTGCCCGCCAGACGGACCACACCAGAGCAGACAGAAACCCTCCACATGATCGCAGCACACCCGACCAGACTCCTGCTGCCTCCCCCATGTGGTGGAAAGACTAGGGTAGTAAGGTAGTAAGCCTAAAAAACCCCATATCTGCCTGCAAACACACTCGGTTTGCAACTTTTTCTGCGATTTACCGATTTCTACCAAACCCCAGATTCTGGTCATTGACAAGTTCTGTCAAGTTTCAGCTCATTTACCAACTTTTGCTGCGATTAACCAAATGAACTGAAACTTGACAAAACATGTTGGCAATGGCCATAGCCTTTTATTGCGTGGGGTTTGGGGGTAATCGGTTTCCAACTTTTGCTGCGATATACCAAACGAGCTGAAACTTGACAAACATGTTGGACATCTCCAGAATCGTCTATTTCGTGGGGTTTCAAGGCAATCGGTGACCAAAACCCACGCAATAGAAGATTCTATCCATTGTCAGCATGTTCTGTCAAGTTTCAGCTCATTTGGTAAATCGCAGCAAAAGTTGGTCACCGATTGCAAAAAAAAGTTGGAGACCGATTGCCCCCAAACTCCGCACAATCGAAGCTTCTGGCCATTGCCAACGTGTTCTGTCAAGTTCCTGCTCATTTGGTAAATCACAGCAAAAGTTGGAAACCGAGTGCCCCCAAACCCCGCACAATAGAAGATTCTGGTCATTGCCAACAAGTTCTGTCAACTTTCAGCTCATTTACTAACTTTTGCTGCGATTAACCAAATGAGCTGAAACTTCACAGAACATGTTAGCAATGGCTAGAATCTTCTATCGGTTTCCAACTTTTGCTGCGATTTACCAAATAAGCTGAAACTTGAGAAAACATGTTGGACATCTCCAGAATCGTCTATTTCGTGGGGTTTCAAGGCAATCGGTGACCAACTTTTGCTGCTATTTACCAAAATGAGCTGAAACTTGACAGAAAATGTTGGCAATGTTTAGAAGCTTCTATTGCGTGGGGGGCAATCGGTTTCCAAGTTTTTTTGCGATTTACCGATTGCCCCCAAACCCCACACAATAAAAGCTGCTGGCCATTGCAAACACGATCTGTCAAGTTTCTGCTCATTTGGTAAATCGCAGCAAAAGTTGGAAACCGAGTGCCCCCAAACCTCGCACAATAGAAGATTCTAGCCATTGCCAACATGTTCTGTCAAGTTTCAGTCATTTGATATAGCGCAGCAAAAGTTGGTCACCGATTGCCTTAAAACTCCACACAATAGACGATTCTGGCCATGTCCAACCTGTTCTGTCAAATTTCAGCTCATTTGGTAAATCGCAAAAAAAGTTGGAGACCGATTGTCCCCAAAACCCCATGCAATAGACGATTCTGGCCATTGACAAGATGTTTTGTCAAGTTTCAGCTCATTTGGTTAATCACAGCAAAAATTGGTAATTGAGCTGAAACTTGACAGAACATGTTGTCAATGGCCAGAATCGTCTATTGCGTGGGGTTTCAAGGCAATCGGTTTGCAACTTTTGCTGCGATATACCAAATGAGCTGAAAGTTGACAGAACATGTTGGCAATGACCCAAATCTTCTTTCAAGGCTTGACAGAACATGTTGGCAATGGCCAGAATCTTCTTTCAAGGCTTGACGGAACATGTTGGCAATGGCCAGAATCTTCTTCAAAGGCAATCGGTTGGCAACTACTGTGCGGGGTTTGGGGCACTCGGATTGCAACTTTTGCTGCGATTAACCAAATGAGCTGAAACTTGACAAAACATGTTGGCAATGGCCAACAGCTTCTAATGAGGGGGTTTGGGGGCAATCGGTAAATCGCAAAAAAAAAGTTGGAAACCGATTGCCCTCAAACCCCACGCAATAGAAGATTCTAGCCATTGCCAACATATTCTGTCAAGTTTCAGCTCATAGTTGGTAAATGAGCTGAAACTTGAAAGAACATGTTGGCAATGGCCAACGGCTTCTAATGAGCGGGGTTTGTGGGAGCAAATGTTAGCAATGTTTAGAAGCTTATATTGCGTAGGGTTTGGGAACAATCGGTTTCCAACTTTTTTAGCGATTCTGGCCATTGATAAGATGTTCTGTCAAGTTCAGCTTATTTACCAACTTTTGCAGTGATAAACCAAATGAGTTGAAACTTCACAAAATATGTTGGCATTTGGTAGAATCTTCTATTGCGTGGGGTTTCTATTAGACGTCTCACGTCATCTCCCTGGCCATCAGCTTCTAATGAGCGGGGTTTGTGGGGGCAAACGGTAAATCGTAAAAAAAAGTTGGAAACCGATTGTTCCCAAACCCTACGCAATATAAGCTTCTAAACATTGCTAACATTTGCTCGTAATTTCGTAAATCGGAGAAAAAGAAATGCAAACCGATTGCCTTGAAACCTCACGCAATAGACGATTCTAGCCATTAACAAGCCGTTCTTTCAAGTTTCAGCTCATTTACCAAATGAGCTGAAATTTGACAGAACACGTTGGCAATGTCCAGAATGTTCTATTGAGTAGGGTTTTGGGGACAATCGGTTTGCAAATTTTTCTGCGATTTACCGATTGCCCCCAAACCCCGCACAATAGAAGATTCTAGCCATTACCAACATGTTCTGTCAAGTTTCAGCTCATTTGGTAAATCGCAGCAAAAGTTGGTTACCGATTGCAAAAAAAAGTTGGACACCCCAAATCCCATGCAATAGACGATTCTGGAGATGTCCAACATGTTCTGTCAAGTTTCAGATCAATTTGTTAATCGCAGCAAAAATTGGTAATATTAACAATGTAGAAGTGGTCATCCTCATAGGCCAAGTAATGATCTCCATTCCTGCAGGATGGGTGCAGGCTGAAGATCTCCAGCTCTTCTCCATGATTAAAGTTTGTTGATCTCATGTAACAATTAAGGTCTGGCCAGACAATATAGTAATACTTGTCCACGCGGCAAAAATCTGCTTTGCTTTTGCTCTTCGGGACAATCATAGCTGAGATGTTGGCAATGGCCAGAATCTTTTATTGTGCGGGGTTTGGGGGCATTCGGTTTCCAACTTTTGCTGCGATTTACCAAATGAGCTGAAACTTGACAAAACATGTTGGAAATGGTCATAGCCTTCTATTGCGTGGGGTTTGGGGTTAATCGGTTTCCTTTGTTGGACATCTCCAGAATCATCTATATTTCGTGGGGAAACCCAAGGCAATAGACGATTCTGGCCATTGACAACATGTTTTGTCAAGTTTCAGCTCATTTGGTAAATCGCAGCAAAAAGTTGGAAACCGAGTGCCCCCAAACCCCGCACAATAGAAGCTTCTGGTCATTGCTATCATATTGTGTCAAGTTTCACTTCTATTACCAATTTTTGCTGCGATTAACCAAATGAGCTGAAACTTGACAATTGCATGGGGTTTGGGGTCTCCAACTTTTTTTGCAATCGGTGACCAACTTTTGCTATTGATAAGATGTTCTGTCAAGTTCAGCTTATTTACCAACTTTTACAGTGATAAACCAAATGAGCTGGAAACTTCACAAAATATGTTGGCATTTGCTGGAATCTTTTATTCCGTGGGGTTTGGGGGCAATCGGTTTCCAACTTTTTTTGCGATTTACCGATTGTCCCCAAGCCCCGCACAATAGAAGCTTCTGGCCCATTGCCAACATGTTCTGTCAAGTTTCAGCTCTCATTTGGTTGGTGACCGATTGTCCCCAAACCCCGCACAATAGAAGCTTCTGGCCATTGTCAACATGTTCTGTCAAGTTTCAGCTCATTTGGTAAATCGCAGCAAAAGTTGGTCACCGATTGCAAAAAAAGTTGGAGACCGATTGGTCCCCAAACCCCATGAAATAGACGATTCTGGAGATGTCCAACATGTTTTGTCAAGTTTCAGCTCATTTGGTTAATCGCAGCAAAAATTGGTAATTGAGCTGAAACTTGACAAAACATGTTGGACATCTCCAGAATCGTCTATTGCATGTGGTTTGGGGACCAATCGGTCTCCAACTTTTTTTGCAATCGGTGACCAACTTCTGCTGCGATTTACCAAATGAGCTGAAACTTGACAGAAGATGTTGACAATGGATATAATCTTCTATTGCGTGGGGTTTGGAAGGCAATCAGTGACCAACTTTTGCTTCGATTTACCAAATGAGCTTAAACTTGACAGAACATGTTGGCAATGGATAGAATCTTCTACTGCGTGGGGTTTGGAGGCAATCAGTTTCCAACTTTCTCTGCGATTTAACAAATGCACAGAAACGTGGCAAAACATGTTGGACATGGACATAATCTTCCATTGCGTGGGGATTCAAGGCAATCGGTTTCCAACTTTTGCTGGGATTTACCAAATGAGCTGAAACTTGACAGAAGATGTTGACAATGCATAGAATCGTCTATTGCGTGGGGTTTGGGGGCAATCGGTGACCAACTTTTGCTGCGATTTACCAAATGAGCTGAAACTTGACAGAAGATGTTGACATTGGATAGAATCTTCTACTGCGTGGGGTTTGGAGGCAATCGGTTTCCAACTTTCTCTGCGATTTAACAAATGCACAGAAACTTGGCAAAACATGTTGGACATGGCCCGAATCGTCCATTGTGTGGGGGTTTCAAGGCAATCGGTTTCCAACTTTTGCTGGGATTTACCAAATGAGCTGAAACTTTACAAGATGTTGACAATGCATAGAATCGTCTATTGCATGGGGTTTGGGGGCAATCGGTGACCAACTTTTGCTGCGATTTACCAAATGAGCTGAAACTTGACAGAACATGTTTGACGTGGCCAGCAGCCTCTATTGTGCGGAGTTTGAGGGCAATCGGTAAAACGCAAAAAAAGTTGGAAACCGAAGGAACATTTGAAACATAATGAGTGTCAGTTGGAGGAATAGCGATGAATGAATTAATAGTATGAGATTGGTGTCAGATAAAGTAACACAATATTTAGCCGAGCTGTAGAAAACCAGTGCGCATTTTTATATTTTCGAGGGATAGTTGTAATGGCAATTAAGGTATTAAGGAATGTTGGTAATAACAATAAGATCAGATGGTTTGATAATTGATGCATCACCTTTTTCGGACAACTGTTTGAAGACTGGGAAATTGCTTAAATACTGTAAATGTAACATTTGTAAAGATAGTACCTATCACCCAAATGTGAATTTGTATTACACGATCCGTATCAGTGAGACGTTTTACATGGTTGAGAAAAACGTCAGATTACACTATATATATAAAAGCCCTGATAATGAGTTGGTTGCGAGACATGTTAAGAGTGTTATCACATTAGGATGCATTTTCTTTAAACATATCAAATATGGCAGTGAGACAACACATTGACAATTTAAATCGGTTTCTTTAACCCAATAATAGGCAGTAGCCTATTAGTGTTTTGGAGATAGTTGCATTAGAGTACAAAGACATTGATATTTGTTGAGATGAAGCTAAACACAAAATAGTAATCAATTGTAATCAAAGCCGTGAGTCGGTTTATAGAGATCGTTACAATCTGTATTTCACAAGCAATTTGTTTTTAGATGTAAGATATGTTGCATTTACGCTAAATTTAGCAATAAGAGAAGATAAGCTGTTGAACATGGTATTGTAATTGCAACTATCAGAGTGAGCATTTCGTCTTAATTAAGGTATTGGTAACTATTTGTCCGACAATATAAACGTAAGACCTGCAACTTTATCTCAATGCTCGATGTTATCCTGACTTTATTTATGATAATGCATGAGTATTTAGAAGGAGAAGATGTATCCGGAGATGTGCCAGATTTAGAGTAATGCAACAAATTCTCAGCCAGTGAGCGAAATAGTACACATCATTGGTGTCAGTGGAAGGCACAGTAAACAAACATTGGTGTCATTTGGAGAAATAGTGATGAATGAATAGTATAGTGTGTCAGATAAAGTCACACAATATTTAGCAGGGCTTTAGAAACCAGTGCACATTTTTATATTTTTAAGAGATAGAATATAGAGATAGATTTAAGGATAGCAATGAGATCAAATTGTGTGCATTATCTGTAAGACTCAAGAAGCAGCAGAGTATAATTGGACAGTTAACGAAGACTGGGGAAGTGCTGAAGTGCTGAAATACTGCAAAATTACCATTAACTCAAGATAGCACTGATATCACCTAAATGTGAATTTGCATTACACTATCCTTTTTCCCTGGTTTTGCTATATCAGCAAAATATCAGAAACATATAGCGAAAAAGTCTTTATAATAGTGAGTGGTTTGCGAGACATGTCAAGGAGGTTGAGACGGTATACATTAGGATTATTTGATGTAGATGTTAAATAGATGCATAAAACATATCAAGTATAGCAGTAAGACGGATTAACACTTGCCGAGAGACAGGTTTAAGCGCAAATTTGTTAGTTGCAATGTTGTTATTATTTGTCAAAATAAATTCCGAAACTATTACAACAGAAAGTCGGTAATGTGATGAGATGATTCCTGCATAACACAAAATAGAGCAAACTTTAGCACACCGTGAGTCGGTTTTGTTTTAAGCAAATTTTCAGTATATCTTACATTAAATATATGATAAGGTTGCATTTATGCTAAATATAGTAAGACGAGAAGATAGCTGTTGCACGGTAATTTCAGGTTATATTGCACTATTGAAATCAGGATCAGGATTAGCACTGAGATAGCTCATATAAATTGAGTGACTATTGCATTTTAATGCAATAGTCACTCAATTTATATCAGCTATCTTGGTAAAAAGAGTAAAAAAAAAACAGAAATACGGTTTAGCTTATAGATACGGTTTAGCTTAGACATTGTGGAGTTTAAGCATAGCATAGCTTTGTCAGACAGTTTGACTTGCTTTCGAGTAATTCTTAAATAAGAACAGCAGTGAGACAGGCCCCACATAGTATGTCAGATGGTTTGAATTGGATTCGATTTTTTTACTTACTTTGAAGATAGAATACTTTAAGTGTTTTCATAGCTTACTTGAGAGTTTCCATAGCTTAATTAATATAATTGAATTATGCTCAAAATACCAATATCAATATTGGGCCATATTTTAATGGCTGAGTAACGATATTAGAAACGAATAGAAACCGACTCAAGCCTATGCCGATATTGTGCTCTATTTGTGTTTTTCTATTTCTCTTTGCAATTCCGACATTATGTCTTAATTTTGGGTATTGGCAACTTATGTCTCCAACAGTATAAACTGTGAGCTATGTAACTCTATCGCAAAGAATATATACTGGCTCAATGCTATCCTGACTTTAGTTATGCAACACGTTATGTTGTATGCAATTACGTTAATGCGACTATTCCTTAACCGATGTAAACCTCAATCTTTACACATTTTTATCAGCACCAGCGAGATAAATAGCACCCCATTGTTGGTGTGAGTGGGGGGAGGACGACATCATTGGTAAAGGAACTAAAGTTGTCAAGGTGATTGGTGGTGTGTTGTTCGTGGAAAGACTATTTAAATCATCATTTGTGGAAGGAATAATGACTCATCAAGCGTTGTTGGTTCTCAATAGAGAAATAATCATTGGTGTAAGTTAGAGGAACAGTGACCCATCATTGGTGTCAGTGGAAAGATTAGTAACCCATTAGTGACCATTGGTGTCATTGGGAGAAATAGTGAACCCATCATTGGTGTCAGAAGAAGAAACAGTGACACATCTTTGGTGTCAAAGTGAGGGAATAGTGACCCATCATTGGTGTCAGTGGGAGGATAAGGGACCCATCATTGGAGTCAGTTGGAGAAATAGTGACCCATCATTGGAGTCAGTGTGAGAAAAAAACACATTTTTGGTGTCAGTGGGATGAATAATGAACGATCATTGGTATCAGAAATAAACAATATTCCACCAATAGCCCCATATAGAAATATAATTATATGCATATTCTTATCAGAAATGGGTTAAATAGCATCCTATGTATATTTATAAACAATATTTCACCCATAATCCCTAGAAAAATACTTGTATATTTCTTGTCAGATATGGGTTAAATATAGTCCTATGTATGTTAAACTAGAATATTCCATTCATAATCCCTATGTAGAAAAAAAATTATATGCATATTCTTAGAAATTGGTTAAATAGGGTCCTATGTATATTTATAAACAATATTCCACTCCCCATATTGAAAACGAATTTTATGCATATTCTTATCAGAAATGGGTTAAATAGGTTACTATGTATATTTAAAAACAGAATTCTATCCATAATCACTACGTAGAAAAATAATCATATGCATATTCTTATCAGAAACGGGTTAAATAGGTTACTATGTATATTTATAAACAATATTCCACCCATAATCCCTATGTAGAAAAATAATTATATGCATATTCTTATCAGAAATGGGTTATATAGGTTCCTATGTATATTTATAAACAATTTCCCACTATATTCCCCATGTAGAAAAATATTTATATGCATATTCTTATCACAAATGCTCTAATTAGGTTCCTATGTATATTTATAACCAATATTCCACCCATAACCCCTCATAGAAAAATAATTATATGCATATTCTTATCGGAAATATGTTAAATAGGGTCCTATGTATATTTATTAACAATATCCCACCAATAATCCCTGTGTAGAAAAATAATTATATGCATAGTCTTATCAGAAATGCTTTAATTAGGTTCCTGTTTATATTTATAAACAATATTACACCCATAACCACAGATAGAAAAATAATTATATGCATAGTCTTATCAGAAATGGGTTAAATAAGGTTCCTATCTATATTTATAAACAATATTCCACCCATAATCCCCATATAGACAAGTAATAATATTCATATTCTTATCAGAAATGGGTTAAATAGGTTCCTATGTATATTTATAAACAATTTTCCACCATAATCCCCATATAGAAAAATAATGATATGCATATTCTTATCAGAAATTGGTTAAATAGGTTCCCATGTATATTTATAAACAATATTCCAACAATAATCCCAATGTAGAAAAATAATTATATGCATATTTTTATCGGAAATGGGTTAATTAGTTTCCTATGTATATTTAATGGGTTAATTAGGTTCCTATGTATATTTATAACCAATATTCCACCCATAACCCCTCATAGAAAAATAATTATATGCATATTCTTATCAGAAATGGCTTAAAGAGGGTCCTATGTATATTTATAAACAATATCCCACCAATAATCCCCATGTAGAAAAATAATTATATGCTTATCAGAAATGGGTTAAATAGGTTCCTATCTATATTGATAAACAATAATATTCCACCCATAATCCCCGTATAGACAAATAATAATATTTATATTCTTATCAGAAATGGGTTAAATAGGTTCCTATGTATATTCATAAACAATATTCAACCAGTAATCCCCATGTAGAAAAATAGTAATATGCATATTTTTATCAGAAATGGGTTAATTAGTTTCCTATGTATATTTAAAAACAGTATTCTACCCATAATCCCTACGTAGAAAAATAATCATATGCATATTCTTATCAGAAATGTATATTTATAAACAATATTCATAAAAATAATCATATGCATATTCTTAACAGGAAATGTATATTTATAAACAATATTCCACCCATAATCCCTATGTAGAAAAATAATTATATGCATATTCTTATCAGAAATGGGTTACCTATGTTCCTATGTATATTTATAAACAATATTCCACCTATAATCCCCATATTGAAAAATAATTTTATGCATATTCTTATCAGAAATAGGTTTAATATGTTTCGATGTAAATTTATAAACAATATTCCACCCATAATCCCCATGTAGAAAAATAATTATATGCATATTCTTATCATAAATGGGTTAAATACGTTCCTATGTATATTTATAAACAATTTTCCACTATAATCCCCATGTAGAAAAATAATTATATGCAGATTCTTATCAGAAATGCTTTAATTAGGTTCCTATGTATATTTATAACCAATATTCCACCCATAACCCCTTATAGAAAAATAATTATATGCATATTCTTATCAGAAATTGGTTAAATAGGGTCCTATGTATATTTATAAACAATATTCCACCAATAATCCCCATGTAGAAAAATAATTATATGCATAGTCTTATCAGAAATGCTTTAATTAGGTTCCTATTTATATTTATAAACAATATTACACCCATAACCCCAGATAGAAAAATAATTATATGCATATTCTTGTCAGAAATTGGTTAAATAGGTTCCTATGTATATTTATAAACAATTTTCCACCATAATCCCCATGTAGAAAAATAATTATATGCATATTCTTATCAGAAATTGGTTAAATAGGTTCCTATGTATATTTATAAACAATATTCCACCTATAATCCCCATATTGAAAACGAATTTTATGCATATTTTTATCAGAAATGGGTTAAATAGGTTACTATGTATATTTAAAAACAGTATTCTACCCATAATCACTACGTAGAAAAATAATCATATGCATATTCTTATCAGAAACGGGTTAAATAGGTTACTATGTATATTTATAAACAATATTCCACCCATAATCCCTATGTAGAAAAATAATTATATGCATATTCTTATCAGAAATGGGTTACATATGTTCCTATGTACATTTATAAACAAATTCGTTTTCAATATGGGGATTATAGGTGGAATATTCCACCTATAATCCCCATATTGAAAACGAATTTTATGCATATTCTTATCAGAAATGGGTTAAATAGGATACTATGTATATTTACAAACAATATTCCACCCATAATCCCCATGTAAGAAAATAATGTTATGCATATTCATATCAGAAATAGGTTTAATATGTTTCTATGTCAATTTATAAACAATATTCCATTCATAATGCCCATGTAGAAAAATAATTATATGTATTTTCTTATCAGAAATGGGTTATATAGGTTCCTATATATATTTATAAACGATTTCCCACTATATTCCCAAAAACAGTATTCTACCCATAATCCCTACGTAGAAAAATAATCATATGCATATTCTTATCAGAAATGGGTTAAATAGGTTACTAGGTATATTTATAAACAATATTTCACCCATAATCCCCATGTAGAAAAATATTTTTATGCATATTCATATCAGAAATAGGTTTAATATGTTTCTATGTAAATTTATAAACAATATTCCACCCATAATCCCCATGTAGAAAAATAATTATATGCATATTCTTATTAGAAATAGGTTAAATACGTTCCTATGTATATTTATAAACAATTTTCCACTATAATCCCCATGTAGAAAAATAATTATATGCAGATTCTTATCAGAAATGCTTTAATTAGGTTCCTATGTATATTTATAACCAATATTCCACCCATTACCCCTTATAGAAAAATAATTATGTGCATATTCTTATCAGAAATTGGTTAAATAGGTTCCTATTTATATTTACAAACAATATTTCACCCATAACCCCAGATAGAAAAATAATTATATGCATATTCTTATCAGAAAAGGGTTAAATAGGTTCCTATGTATATTTATAAACAATATTCCACCCATAATCCCCATATAGTAAAATAATTATATGCATATTCTTATCAGAAAAGGGTTAAATAGGTTCCTATGTATATTTACAAACAATATTCCAACAATAATCCCCATGTAGAAAAATAATTATATGCATATTTTTATCGGAAATGGGTTAATTAGTTTCCTATGTATATTTAATGGGTTAATTAGGTTCCTATGTATATTTATAACCAATATTCCACCCATAACCCCTTATAGAAAAATAATTATATGCATATTCTTATCAGAAACGGGTTAAATAGGTTACTATGTATATTTATAAACAATATTCCACCCATAATCCCTATGTAGAAAAATAATTATATGCCTATTCTTATCAGAAATGGGTTACATATGTTCCTATGTATATTTATAAACAATATTCCACCTATAATCCCCATGTAAGAAAATATTGTTATGCATATTCATATCAGAAATAGGTTTAAAATGTTTCTATGTCAATTTATAAACAATATTCCATTCATAATGCCCATGTAGAAAAATAATTATATGTATTTTCTTATCAGAAATGGGTTATATAGGTTCCTATGTATATTTATAAACAATTTCCCACTATATTCCCCATGTAGAAAAATAATTATATGCATATTCTTATCACAAATGCTCTAATTAGGTTCCTATGTATATTTATAACCAATATTCCACTCATAACCCCTCATAGAAAAATAATTATATGCATATTCTTATCGGAAATGGGTTAAATAGGGTCCTATGTATATTTATTAACAATATCCCACCAATATTCCCTGTGTAGAAAAATAATTATATGCATAGTCTTATCAGAAATGCTTTATTTAGGTTCCTGTTTATATTTATAAACAATATTACACCCATAACCACAGATAGAAAAATAATTATATGCATATTCTTATCAGAAATGGGTTAAATAAGGTTCCTATCTATATTTATAAACAATATTCCACCCATAATCCCCATATAGACAAATAATAATATTCATATTCTTATCAGAATGGGTTAAATAGGTTCCTATGTATATTTATAAACAATTTTCCACCATAATCCCCATATAGAAAAATAATTATATGCATATTCTTATCAGAAATTGGTTAAATAGGTTCCCATGTATATTTATAAACAATATTCCAACAATAATCCCAATGTAGAAAAATAATTATATGCATATTTTTATTGGAAATGGGTTAAATAAGGTTCCTATCTATATTTATAAACAATATTCCACCCATAATAACCATATAGACAAATAATAATATTCATATTCTTATCAGAAATGGGTTAAATAGGTTCCTATGTATATTTATATTTTTATATATTATATTTTTATTGGAAATTACTTTCCTATGTATATTTAATGGGTTAATTAGGTTCCTATGTATATTTATAACCAATATTCCACCCATAACCCCTTATAGAAAAATAATTATATGCATATTGTTATCAGAAATGGGTTAAATAGGTTCCTATGTATATTTATAAACAATTTTCCACCATAATCCCCGTATAAAAAATGTAATTATATGCATATTCTTATCAGAAATTGGTTATATAGGTTCCTATGTATATTTATAAACAATATTCCACCAGTAATCCCCATGTAGAAAAATAGTTATATGCATATTTTTATCAGAAATGGGTTAATTAGTTTCCTATGTATATTTAATCAGTTAAATAGGTTACTATGTATATTTATAAACAGTATTCTACCCATAATCCCTACGTTGAAAAATAATCATATGCATATTCTTATCAGAAATGGGTTAAATAGGTTACTATGTATATTTATAAACAATATTCCACCCATAATCCCTATGTAGCAAAATAATTATATGCATATTCTTATCAGAAATGGGTTTACATATGTTCCTATGTATATTTATAAACAATATTCCACCTATAATCCCATATTGAAAAATAATTTTATGCATATTCTTATCAGAAATGGGTTAAATAGGTTACTAGGTATATTTATAAACAATATTCCAACAATAATCCCCATTTAGAAAAATAATTATACGCATAGTCTTATCAGAAATAGGTTTAATATGTTTCTATGTAAATTTATAAACAATATTCCACCCATAATCCCCATTTAGAAAAATAATTATACGCATAGTCTTATCAGAAATGCTTTAATTAGGTTCCTATTTATATTTATAACCAATATTCCACCCATTACCCCTTATAGAAAAATAATTATATGCATATTCTTATCAGAAATGGGTTAAATACGTTCCGATGTATATTTTTAAGCAATATTCCACTATAATCCCCATGTAGAAAAATAATTATATGCAGATTCTTATCAGAAATGCTTTAATTTGGGTCCTATGTATATTTATAACCAATATTCCACCCATAACCCCTGATAGAAAAATAATTATATGCATATTCTTATCAGAAATGGGTTAAATAGGGTCCTATGTATATTTATAAACAATATTCCACTAATAATCCCCATGTAGAAAAATAATTATATGCATAGTCTTATCAGAAATGCTTTAATTAGGTTCCTATTTATATTTATAAACAATATTACACCCATAACCCCAGATAGAAAAATAATTATATGCATATTCTTATCAGAAATGGGTTAAATAGGTTCCTATGTATATTTATAAACAATATTCCACCTATAATCCCCATATTGAAAACGAATTTTATGCATATTCTTATCAGAAATGGGTTAAATAGGTTACTATGTATATTTAAAAACAGTATTCTACCCATAATCACTACGTAGAAAAATAATCATATGCATATTCTTATCAGAAATGGGTTAAATAGGTTACTATGTATATTTATAAACAATATTCCACCCATAATCCCTATGTAGAAAAATAATTATATGCATATTCTTATCAGAAATGGGTTACATATGTTCCTATGTATATTTATAAACACTATTCCACCTATAATCCCCATATTGAAAACGAATTTTATGCATATTCTTATCAGAAATGGGTTAAATAGGTTACTATGTATATTTACAAACAATATTCCACCCATAATCCCCATGTAAGAAAATAATGTTATACATATTCATATCAGAAATAGGTTTAATATGTTTCTATGTCAATTTATAAACAATATTCCATTCATAATGCCCATGTAGAAAAATAATTATATGTATTTTCTTATCAGAAATCTGTTATATAGGTTCCTATATATATTTATAAACAATTTCCCACTATATTCCCAAAAACAGTATTCTACCCATAATCCCTACGTAGAAAAATAAACATATGCATATTCTTATCAGAAATGGGTTAAATAGGTTACTATGTATATTTATAAACAATATTCCACCCATAATCCCTATGTAGAAAAATAATTATATGCATATTCTTATCAGAAATGGGTGACATATGTTCCTATGTATATTTATAAACAATATTCCACCTATAATCCCCATATTGAAAAATAATTTTATGCATAGTCTTATCAGAAATGGGTTAAATAGGTTACTAGGTATATTTTTAAACAATATTTCACCCATAATCCCCATGTAGAAAAATATTTTTATGCATATTCATATCAGAAATAGGTTTAATATGTTTCTATGTAAATTTATAAACAATATTCCACCCATAATCCCCATGTAGAAAAATAATTATATGCATATTCTTATCAGAAATAGGTTAAATACGTTCCAATGTATATTTATAAACAATTTTCCACTATAATCCCCATGTAGAAAAATAATTATATGCATATTCTTATCAGAAATGGGTTAAATAGGGTCCTATGTATATTTATAAACAATATTCCACCAATAATCCCCATGTAGAAAAATAATTATATGCATAGTCTTATCAGAAATGCTTTAATTAGGTTCCTATTTATATTTACAAACAATATTTCACCCATAACCCCAGATAGAAAAATAATTATATGCATATTCTTATCAGAAAAGGGTTAAATAGGTTCCTATGTATATTTATAAACAATATTCCACCCATAATCCCCATATAGACAAATAATAATATTCATAATCTTATCAGAAATGGGATAAATAGGTTCCTGTGTATATTTATAAACAATTTTCCACCATAATCCCGATATAGTAAAATAATTATATGCATATTCTTATCAGAAATTGGTTAAATAGGTTCCCATGTATATTTATAAACAATATTCCAACAATAATCCCCATGTAGAAAAATAATTATATGCATATTTTTATCGGAAATGGGTTAATTAGTTTCCTATGTATATTTAATGGGTTAATTAGGTTCCTATGTATATTTATAAACAATATTCCACCCATAACCCCTTATAGAAAAATAATTATATGCATATTCTTATCAGAAATGGGTTAAAGAGGGTCCTATGTATATTTATAAACAATATCCCACCAATAATCCCCATGTAGAAAAATAATTATATGAATAGTCTTATCAGAAATGCTTTAATTAGGTTCCTGTTTATATTTATAAACAATATTACACCCATAACCACAGATAGAAAAATAATTATATGCATATTCTTATCAGAAATGGGTTAAATAGGTTCCTATCTATATTTATAAATAATAATATTCCACCCATAATCCCCGTATAGACAAATAATAATAATATTCATATTCTTATCAGAAATGGGTTAAATAGGTTCCTATGTATATTTATAAACAATTTTCCACCATAATCCCCATATAAAAAAGTAATTATATGCATATTCTTATCAGAAATTGGTTAAATAGGTTCCTATGTATATTTATAAACAATATTCCACCAGTAATCCCCATGTAGAAAAATAGTTATATGCATATTTTTATCAGAAATGGGTGAATTAGTTTCCTATGTATATTTAATGGGTTAAATTATATGCATATTCTTATCAGAAATGCTCTAATTAGGTTCCTATGTATATTTATAACCAATATTCCACCCATAACCCCTCATAGAAAAATAATTATATGCATATTCTTATCGGAAATGGGTTAAATAGGGTCCTATGTATATTTATTAACAATATCCCACCAATAATCCCTGTGTAGAAAAATAATTATATGCATAGTCTTATCAGAAATGCTTTAATTAGGTTCCTGTTTATATTTATAAACTATATTACACCCATAACCACAGATAGAAAAATAATTATATGCATATTCTTATCAGAAATGGGTTAAATAAGGTTCCTATCTATATTTATAAACAATATTCCACCCATAATCCCCATATAGACAAATAATAATATTCATATTCTTATCAGAAATGGGTTAAATAGGTTCCTATGTAGATTTATAAACAATTTTCCACCATAATCCCCATATAAAAAAATAATTATATGCATAGTCTTATCAAAAATTGGTTAAATAGGTTCCTATGTATATTTATAAACAATATTCCACCAGTAATCCCCGTGTAGAAAAATAGTTATATGCATATTTTTATCAGAAATGGGTTAATTAGTTTCCTATGTATATTTAATGGGTTAAATAGGTTACTATGTATATTTAAAAACAGTATTCTACCCATAATCCCTATGTAGAAAAATAATCATATGCATATTCTTATCAGAAATGGGTTAAATAGGTTACTATGTATATTTATAAACAATATTCCACCTATAATCCCCATATTGAAAAATAATTTTATGCATATTCTTATCAGAAATGGGTTAAATAGGTTACTAGGTATATTTATAAACAATATTTCAACCATAATCCCCATGTAGAAAAATATTTTTATGCATATTCATATCAGAAATAGGTTTAATATGTTTCTATGTAAATTTATAAACAATATTCCACCCATAATCCCCATGTAGAAAAATAATTATATGCATATTCTTATCAGAAATAGGTTAAATACGTTCCTATGTATATTTATAAACAATTTTCCACTATAATCCCCATGTAGAAAAATAATTATATGCAGATTCTTATCAGAAATGCTTTAATTAGGTTCCTATGTATATTTATAACCAATATTACACCCATAACCCCTTATAGAAAAATAATTATATGCATATTCTTATCAGAAATGGGTTAAAGAGGGTCCTATGTATATTTATAAACAATATTCCACCAATAATCCCCATGTCGAAAAATAATTATATGCATAGTCTTATCAGAAATGCTTTAATTAGGTTCCTATTTATATTTATAAACAATATTTCACCCATAACCCCAGATAGAAAAATAATAATATTCATAATCTTATCAGAAATGGGATAAATAGGTTCCTATGTATATTTATAAACAATTTTCCACCTTAATCCCCATATAGTAAAATAATTATATGCATATTCTTATCAGAAATTGGTTAAATAGGTTCCCATGTATATTTATAAACAATATTCCAACAATAATCCCCATGTAGAAAAATAATTATATGCTTATTTTTATCAGAAATGGGTTAATTAGTTTCCTATGTATATTTAATGGGTTAATTAGGTTCCTATGTATATTTATAACCAATATTCCACCCATAACCCCATATAAAAAAGTAATTATATGCATATTCTTATCAGAAATTGGTTAAATAGGTTCCTATGTATATTTATAAACAATATTCCACCAGTAATCCCCATGTAGGAAAATAGTTATATGCATATTTTTATCAGAAATGGGTTAATTAGTTTCCTATGTATATTTAATGGGTTAAATAGGTTACTATGTATATTTAAAAACAGTATTCTACCCATAATCCCTATGTAGAAAAATAATTATATGCATATTCTTATCAGAAATGGGTTACATATGTTCCTATGTATATTTATAAACAATATTCCACCTATAATCCCCATATTGAAAAATAATTTTATGCATATTCTTATTAGAAATGGGTTAAATAGGTTACTAGGTATATTTATAAACAATATTTCCCCCATAATCCCCATGTAGAAAAATATTTTTATGCATATTCATATCAAGAAATAGGTTTAATATATTTCCATGTAAATTTATAAACAAAATTCCAACCATAATCCCCATTTAGAAAAATAATTATATGCATATTCTTATCAGAAATAGGTTAAATACGTTCCTATGTATATTTATAACCAATATTCCACCCATAACCACAGATAGAAAAATAATTATATGCATATTCTTATCAGAAATGGGTTAAATAGGTTCCTATCTATATTTATAAACAGTTTTCCACTATAATCTCCATGAAGAAAAATAATTATATGCAGATTCTTATCAGAAATGGGTTAAATAGGTTCCTTTGTATATTTATAAACAATATTCCACCCATAATCCCCATATAGACAAATAATAATATTCATAATCTTATCAGAAATGGGATAAATAGGTTCCTATGTATATTTATAAACAATTTTCCTCCATAATCCCCATATAGTAAAATAATTATATGCATATTCTTATCAGAAATTGGTTAAATAGGTTCCCATGTATATTTATAAACAATATTCCAACAATAATCCCCATGTAGAAAAATAATTATATGCATATTTTTATCGGAAATGGGTTAATTAGTTTCCTATGTATATTTATAACCAATATTCCACCCATAACCCCTCATAGAAAAATAATTATATGCATATTCTTATCGGAAATGGGTTAAATAGGGTCCTATGTATATTTATAAACAATATTCCACCAATAATCCCCATGTAGAAAAATAATTATATGCATAGTCTTATCAGAAATGCTTTAATTAGCTTCCTATTTATATTTATAAATAATATTACACCCATAACCCCAGATAGAAAAATAATTATATGCATATTCTTATCAGAAATGGGTTAAATAGTTTCCTATGTATATTTATAAACAATATTCCACCCATAATCCCCATAAAGACAAATAATAATATTCATATTCTAATCAGAAATGGGTTAAATAGGTTCCTATGTATATTTATAAAAAATTTTCCACCATAATCCCCATGTAGAAAAATAATTATATGCATATTCTTATCAGAAATTGGTTAAATAGGTTCCTATGTATATTTATAAACAATATTCCACCAATAATCCCCATGTAGAAAAATAATAATATGCATATTTTTATCAGAAATAGGTTAATTAGTTTCCTATGTATATTTAATGGGTTAAATAGGTTCCTATGTATATTTAAAAACAGTATTCTACCCATAATAACTACGTAGAAAAATAATCATATGCATATTCTTATCAGAAACGGGTTAAATAGGTTACTATGTATATTTATAAACAATATTCCACCCATAATCCCTATGTAGAAAAATAATTATATGCATATTCTTATCAGAAATGGGCTACATATGTTCCTATGTATATTTATAAATAATATTCCACCTATAATCCCCATATTGAAATCTAATTTTATACATATTCTTATCAGAAATGGGTTAAATAGGTTACTATGTATATTTACAAACAATATTCCACCCATAATCCCCATGTAAGAAAATAATTTTATGCATATTCATATCAGAAATAGGTTTAATATGTTTCTATGTCAATTTATAAACAATTTTCAACCCATAATCCAAATATAGCAATACAATTATATGCATATTCATGTCAGAAATAGGTTTAATATGTTGCTATCTAAATTTATAAACAATATTCCATTCATAATGCCCATGTAGAAAAATAATTATATGTATTTTCTTATCAGAAATGCTCTAATTAGGTTCCTATGTATATTTATAACCAATATTCCACCCATAACCCCTCATAGAAAAATAATTATATGCATATTCTTATCGGAAATGGGTTATATAGGTTCCTATGTATATTTATAAACAATTTCCCACTATATTCCCCATGTAGAAAAATAATTATATGCATATTCTTATCAGAAATGCTCTAATTAGGTTCCTATGTATATTTATAACCAATATTCCACCCATAACCCCTCATAGAAAAATAATTATATGCATATTCTTATCGGAAATGGGTTAAATAGGGTCCTATGTATATTTATAAAAATATCCCACCAATAATCCCCATGTAGAAAAATAATTATATGCATAGTCTTATTAGAAATGCTTTAATTAGGTTCCTGTTTATATTTATAAACAATATTACACCCATAACCACTGATAGAAAAATAATTATATGCATATTCTTATCAGAAATGGGTTAAATAGGTTCCTATCTATATGTATAAACAATATTCCACCCATAATCCCCATATAGACAAATAATAATATTCATATTCTTATCAGAAATTGGTTAAATAGGTTCCTATGTATATTTATAAAAATTTTCCACTATAATCCCCATATAAAAAAATAATTATATGCATAGTCTTATCAGAAATTGGTTAAATAGGTTCCTATGTATATTTATAAACAATATTCCACCAATAATCCCCATGTAGAAAAATATTTATATGCATATTTTTATCAGAAATGGGTTAATTAGTTTCCTATGTATATTTAACGGGTTAAATAGGTTACTATGTATATTAAAAAACAGTATTCTACCCATAATCCCTACGTAGAAAAATAATCATATGCATATTCTTATCAGAAATGGGTTAAATAGGTTACTATGTATATTTATAAACAATTTTCCACCATAATCCCCATGTAGAAAAATAATTATATTCATATTCTTATCAGAAATTGGTTAAATAGGTTCCTATGTATATTTATAAACAATATTCCACCTATAATCCCCATATTGAAAACGAATTTTATGCATATTCTTATCAGAAATGGGTTAAATAGGTTACTATGTATATTTAAAAACAGTATTCTACCCATAATCACTACGTAGAAAAATAATTATATGCATATTCTTATCAGAAATGGGTTACATATGTTCCTATGTATATTTATAAACAATATTCCACCTATAATCCCCATATTGAAAACTAATTTTATACATATTCTTATCAGAAATGGGTTAAATAGGTTACTAGGTATATTTATAAACAATATTTCACCCATAATCCCCATGTAGAAAAATATTTGTATGCATATTCATATCAGAAATAGGTTTAATATGTTTCTATGTAAATTTATAAACAATATTCCACCCATAATCCCCATGTAGAAAAATAATTATATGCATATTCTTATCAGAAATAGGTTAAATACGTTCCAATGTATATTTATAAACAATATTCCACCAATAATCCCCATGTAGAAAAATAATTATATGCATAGTCTTATCAGAAATGCTTTAATTAAGTTCCTATTTATATTTGTAAACAATATTACACCCATAACCCCAGATAGAAAAATAATTATATGCATATTCTTATCAGAAATGGATTAAATAGGTTACTATGTTTATCTATAAACAATATTCCACCCATAATCCCCATGTAGAAAAATAATTATATGCATATTCTTATCAGAAATAGGTTAAATACGTTCCAATGTATATTTATAAACAATATTCCACCAATAATCCCCATGTAGAAAAATAATTATATGAATAGTCTTATCAGAAATGCTTTAATTAGGTTCCTGTTTATATTTATAAACAATATTACACCCATAATCCCCATATAGACAAATAATAATATTCATATTCTTATCAAAAATGGGTTAAATAGGTTCCTATGTATATTTATAAACAATTTTCCACCATAATCCCCGTATAAAAAAGTAATTATATGCATATTCTTATCAGAAATTGGTTAAATAGGTTCCTATGTATATTTATAAACAATATTCCACCAGTAATCCCCATGTAGAAAAATAGTTATATGCATATTTTTATCAGAAATGGGTTAATTAGTTTCCTATGTATATTTAATCAGTTAAATAGGTTACTGTGTATATTTAAAAACAGTATTCTACCCATAATCCCTACGTAGAAAAAGAATCATATGCATATTCTTATCAGAAATGGGTTACATATGTTCCTATGTATATTTATAAACAATATTCCACCTATAATCCCCATATTGAAAAATAATTTTATGCATATTCTTATCAGAAATGGGTTAAATAGGTTACTAGGTATATTTATAAACAATATTTCACCCATAATCCCCATGTAGAAAAATATTTTTATGCATATTCATATCAGAAATAGGTTTAATATGTTTCTATGTAAATTTATAAACAATATTCCACCCATAATCCCCATTTAGAAAAATAATTATATGCATATTCCTATCAGAAATTAGTTAAATACGTTCCTGTGTATATTTTTAAACAATATTCCACTATAATCCCCATGTAGAAAAATAATTATATGCATATTCTTATCAGAAATGCTTTAATTTGGTTCCTATGTATATTTATAACCAATATTCCACCCATAACCCCTGATAGAAAAATAATTATATGCATATTCTTATCAGAAATGGGTTAAATAGGTTCCTATGTATATTTATAAACAATATTCCACCAATAATCCCCATGTAGAAAAATAATTATATGCATAGTCTTATCAGAAATGCTTTAATTAAGTTCCTATTTATATTTATAAACAATATTACACCCATAACCCCAGATAGAAAAATAATTATATGCATATTCTTATCAGAAATGGGTTAAATAGGTTCCTATGTATATTTATAAACAATATTCCACCAATAATCCCCATGTAGAAAAATAATTATATGCATAGTCTTATCAGAAATGCTTTAATTAGGTTCCTATTTATATTTATAAACAATATTACACCCATAACCCCCATATAGACAAATAATAATATTCATATTCTTATCAGAAATTGGTTAAATAGGTTCCTATGTATATTTATAAAAATTTTCCACTATAATCCCCATATAAAAAAATAATTATATGCATAGTCTTATCAGAAATTGGTTAAATAGGTTCCTATGTATATTTATAAACAATATTCCACCAATAATCCCCATGTAGAAAAATATTTATATGCATATTTTTATCAGAAATGGGTTAATTAGTTTCCTATGTATATTTAACGGGTTAAATAGGTTACTATGTATATTAAAAAACAGTATTCTACCCATAATCCCTACGTAGAAAAATAATCATATGCATATTCTTATCAGAAATGGGTTAAATAGGTTACTATGTATATTTATAAACAATTTTCCACCATAATCCCCATGTAGAAAAATAATTATATTCATATTCTTATCAGAAATTGGTTAAATAGGTTCCTATGTATATTTATAAACAATATTCCACCTATAATCCCCATATTGAAAACGAATTTTATGCATATTCTTATCAGAAATGGGTTAAATAGGTTACTATGTATATTTAAAAACAGTATTCTACCCATAATCACTACGTAGAAAAATAATTATATGCATATTCTTATCAGAAATGGGTTACATATGTTCCTATGTATATTTATAAACAATATTCCACCTATAATCCCCATATTGAAAACTAATTTTATACATATTCTTATCAGAAATGGGTTAAATAGGTTACTAGGTATATTTATAAACAATATTTCACCCATAATCCCCATGTAGAAAAATATTTGTATGCATATTCATATCAGAAATAGGTTTAATATGTTTCTATGTAAATTTATAAACAATATTCCACCCATAATCCCCATGTAGAAAAATAATTATATGCATATTCTTATCAGAAATAGGTTAAATACGTTCCAATGTATATTTATAAACAATATTCCACCAATAATCCCCATGTAGAAAAATAATTATATGCATAGTCTTATCAGAAATGCTTTAATTAAGTTCCTATTTATATTTGTAAACAATATTACACCCATAACCCCAGATAGAAAAATAATTATATGCATATTCTTATCAGAAATGGATTAAATAGGTTACTATGTTTATCTATAAACAATATTCCACCCATAATCCCCATGTAGAAAAATAATTATATGCATATTCTTATCAGAAATAGGTTAAATACGTTCCAATGTATATTTATAAACAATATTCCACCAATAATCCCCATGTAGAAAAATAATTATATGAATAGTCTTATCAGAAATGCTTTAATTAGGTTCCTGTTTATATTTATAAACAATATTACACCCATAATCCCCATATAGACAAATAATAATATTCATATTCTTATCAAAAATGGGTTAAATAGGTTCCTATGTATATTTATAAACAATTTTCCACCATAATCCCCGTATAAAAAAGTAATTATATGCATATTCTTATCAGAAATTGGTTAAATAGGTTCCTATGTATATTTATAAACAATATTCCACCAGTAATCCCCATGTAGAAAAATAGTTATATGCATATTTTTATCAGAAATGGGTTAATTAGTTTCCTATGTATATTTAATCAGTTAAATAGGTTACTGTGTATATTTAAAAACAGTATTCTACCCATAATCCCTACGTAGAAAAAGAATCATATGCATATTCTTATCAGAAATGGGTTAAATAGGTTACTATGTATATTTATAAACAATATTCCACCCATAATCCCTATGTAGCAAAATAATTATATGCATATTCTTATCAGAAATGGGTTACATATGTTCCTATGTATATTTATAAACAATATTCCACCTATAATCCCCATATTGAAAAATAATTTTATGCATATTCTTATCAGAAATGGGTTAAATAGGTTACTAGGTATATTTATAAACAATATTTCACCCATAATCCCCATGTAGAAAAATATTTTTATGCATATTCATATCAGAAATAGGTTTAATATGTTTCTATGTAAATTTATAAACAATATTCCACCCATAATCCCCATTTAGAAAAATAATTATATGCATATTCCTATCAGAAATAGGTTAAATACGTTCCTATGTATATTTTTAAACAATATTCCACTATAATCCCCATGTAGAAAAATAATTATATGCATATTCTTATCAGAAATGCTTTAATTTGGTTCCTATGTATATTTATAACCAATATTCCACCCATAACCCCTGATAGAAAAATAATTATATGCATATTCTTATCAGAAATGGGTTAAATAGGTTCCTATGTATATTTATAAACAATATTCCACCAATAATCCCCATGTAGAAAAATAATTATATGCATAGTCTTATCAGAAATGCTTTAATTAGGTTCCTATTTATATTTATAAACAATATTACACCCATAACCCCAGATAGAAAAATAATTATATGCATATTCTTATCAGAAATGGGTTAAATAGGTTCCTATGTATATTTATAAACAATATTCCACCTATAATCACTACGTAGAAAAATAATCATATGCATATTCTTATCAGAAACGGGTTAAATAGGTTACTATGTATATTTATAAACAATATTCCACCCATAATCCCTATGTAGAAAAATAATTATATGCATATTCTTATCAGAAATGGGTGACATATGTTCCTATGTATATTTATAAACAATATTCCACCTATAATCCCCATATTGAAAACGAATTTTATGCATATTCTTATCAGAAATGGGTTAAATAGGTTACTATGTATATTTAAAAACAATATTCCAAACATAATCCCCATGTAAGAAAATAATGTTATGCATATTCATATCAGAAATAGGTTTAATATGTTTCTATGTCAATTTATAAACAATATTCCATTCATAATGCCCATGTAGAAAAATAATTATATGTATTTTCTTATCAGAAATGGGTTATATAGGTTCCTATATATATTTATAAACAATTTCCCACTATATTCCCAAAAACAGTATTCTACCCATAATCCCTACGTAGAAAAATAATCATATGCATATTCTTATCAAAAATGGGTTAAATAGGTTACTATGTATATTTATAAACAATATTCCACCCATAATCCCTATGTAGAAAAATAATTATATGCATATTCTTATCAGAAATGGGTGACATATGTTCCTATGTATATTTATAAACAATATTCCACCTATAATCCCCATATTGAAAAATAATTTTATGCATATTCTTATCAGAAATGGGTTAAATAGGTTACTAGGTATATTTATAAACAATATTTCACCCATAATCCCCATGTAGAAAAATATTTTTATGCATATTCATATCAGAAATAGGTTTAATATGTTTCTATGTAAATTTATAAACAATATTCCACCCATAATCCCCATGTAGAAAAATAATTATATGCATATTCTTATTAGAAATAGGTTAAATACGTTCCTATGTATATTTATAAACAATTTTCCACTATAATCCCCATGTAGAAAAATAATTATATGCAGATTCTTATCAGAAATGCTTTAATTAGGTTCCTATGTATATTTATAACCAATATTCCACCCATTACCCCTTATAGAAAAATAATTATATGCATATTCTTATCAGAAATGGGTTAAATAGGTTCCTATTTATATTTACAAACAATATTTCACCCATAACCCCAGATAGAAAAATAATTATATGCATATTCTTATCAGAAAAGGGTTAAATAGGTTCCTATGTATATTTATAAACAATATTCCACCCATAATCCCCATATAGTAAAATAATTATATGCATATTCTTATCATAAATTGGTTAAATAGGTTCCCATGTATATTTACAAACAATATTCCAACAATAATCCCCATGTAGAAAAATAATTATATGCATATTTTTATCGGAAATGGGTTAATTAGTTTCCTATGTATATTTAATGGGTTAATTAGGTTCCTATGTATATTTATAACCAATATTCCACCCATAACCCCTTATAGAAAAATAATTATATGCATATTCTTATCAGAAATGGGTTAAAGAGGGTTCTATGTATATTTATAAGCAATATCCCACCAATAATCCCCATGTAGAAAAATAATTATATGAATAGTCTTATCAGAAATGCTTTAATTAGGTTCCTATTTATATTTATAAACAATATTACACCCATAACCCCAGATAGAAAAATAATTATATGCATATTCTTGTCAGAAATGGGTTAAATAGGTTCCTATGTATATTTATAAACAATTTTCCACCATAATCCCCATGTAGAAAAATAATTATATGCATATTCTTATCAGAAATTGGTTAAATATGTTCCTATGTATATTTATAAACAATATTCCACCTATAATCCCCATATTGAAAACAAATTTTATGCATATTCTTATCAGAAATGGGTTAAATAGGTTACTATGTATATTTAAAAACAGAATTCTATCCATAATCACTACGTAGAAAAATAATCATATGCATATTCTTATCAGAAATTGGTTAAATAGGTTCCTATGTATATTTATAAACAATATTCCACCAGTAATCCCCATGTAGAAAAATAGTTATATGCATATTTGTATCAGAAATGGGTTAATTAGTTTCCTATGTATATTTATAAACAATATTCCACCCATAATCCCTATGTAGCAAAATAATTATATGCATATTGTTATCAGAAATTGGTTACATATGTTCCTATGTATATTTATAAACAATATTCCACCCATAATCCCCATTTAGAAAAATAATTATATGCATATTCTTATCAGAAATTGGTTAAATAGGTTCCTATGTATATTTATAAACAATATTCCACCTATAATCCCCATATTGAAAACAAATTTTATGCATATTCTTATCAGAAATGGGTTAAATAGGTTACTATGTATATTTAAAAACAGAATTCTATCCATAATCACTACGTAGAAAAATAATCATATGCATATTCTTATCAGAAACGGGTTAAATAGGTTACTATGTATATTTATAAACAATATTCCACCCATAATCCCTATGTAGAAAAATAATTATATGCATAGTCTTATCAGAAATGCTTTAATTAGGTTCCTATTTATATTTACAAACAATATTTCACCCATAACCCCAGATAGAAAAATAATTATATGCATATTCTTATCAGAAAAGGGTTAAATAGGTTCCTATGTATATTTATAAACAATATTCCACCCATAATCCCCATATAGACAAATAATAATATTCATAATCTTATCAGAAATGGGATAAATAGGTTCCTGTGTATATTTATAAACAATTTTCCACCATAATCCCGATATAGTAAAATAATTATATGCATATTCTTATCAGAAATTGGTTAAATAGGTTCCCATGTATATTTATAAACAATATTCCAACAATAATCCCCATGTAGAAAAATAATTATATGCATATTTTTATCGGAAATGGGTTAATTAGTTTCCTATGTATATTTAATGGGTTAATTAGGTTCCTATGTATATTTATAAACAATATTCCACCCATAACCCCTTATAGAAAAATAATTATATGCATATTCTTATCAGAAATGGGTTAAATAGGTTCCTATCTATATTTATAAATAATAATATTCCACCCATAATCCCCGTATAGACAAATAATAATAATATTCATATTCTTATCAGAAATGGGTTAAATAGGTTCCTATGTATATTTATAAACAATTTTCCACCATAATCCCCATATAAAAAAGTAATTATATGCATATTCTTATCAGAAATTGGTTAAATAGGTTCCTATGTATATTTATAAACAATATTCCACCAGTAATCCCCATGTAGAAAAATAGTTATATGCATATTTTTATCAGAAATGGGTGAATTAGTTTCCTATGTATATTTAATGGGTTAAATTATATGCATATTCTTATCAGAAATGCTCTAATTAGGTTCCTATGTATATTTATAACCAATATTCCACCCATAACCCCTCATAGAAAAATAATTATATGCATATTCTTATCGGAAATGGGTTAAATAGGGTCCTATGTATATTTATTAACAATATCTCACCAATAATCCCTGTGTAGAAAAATAATTATATGCATAGTCTTATCAGAAATGCTTTAATTAGGTTCCTGTTTATATTTATAAACTATATTACACCCATAACCACAGATAGAAAAATAATTATATGCATATTCTTATCAGAAATGGGTTAAATAAGGTTCCTATCTATATTTATAAACAATATTCCACCCATAATCCCCATATAGACAAATAATAATATTCATATTCTTATCAGAAATGGGTTAAATAGGTTCCTATGTAGATTTATAAACAATTTTCCACCATAATCCCCATATAAAAAAATAATTATATGCATAGTCTTATCAAAAATTGGTTAAATAGGTTCCTATGTATATTTATAAACAATATTCCACCAGTAATCCCCGTGTAGAAAAATAGTTATATGCATATTTTTATCAGAAATGGGTTAATTAGTTTCCTATGTATATTTAATGGGTTAAATAGGTTACTATGTATATTTAAAAACAGTATTCTACCCATAATCCCTATGTAGAAAAATAATCATATGCATATTCTTATCAGAAATGGGTTAAATAGGTTACTATGTATATTTATAAACAATATTCCACCTATAATCCCCATATTGAAAAATAATTTTATGCATATTCTTATCAGAAATGGGTTAAATAGGTTACTAGGTATATTTATAAACAATATTTCAACCATAATCCCCATGTAGAAAAATATTTTTATGCATATTCATATCAGAAATAGGTTTAATATGTTTCTATGTAAATTTATAAACAATATTCCACCCATAATCCCCATGTAGAAAAATAATTATATGCATATTCTTATCAGAAATAGGTTAAATACGTTCCTATGTATATTTATAAACAATTTTCCACTATAATCCCCATGTAGAAAAATAATTATATGCAGATTCTTATCAGAAATGCTTTAATTAGGTTCCTATGTATATTTATAACCAATATTACACCCATAACCCCTTATAGAAAAATAATTATATGCATATTCTTATCAGAAATGGGTTAAAGAGGGTCCTATGTATATTTATAAACAATATTCCACCAATAATCCCCATGTCGAAAAATAATTATATGCATAGTCTTATCAGAAATGCTTTAATTAGGTTCCTATTTATATTTATAAACAATATTTCACCCATAACCCCAGATAGAAAAATAATAATATTCATAATCTTATCAGAAATGGGATAAATAGGTTCCTATGTATATTTATAAACAATTTTCCACCTTAATCCCCATATAGTAAAATAATTATATGCATATTCTTATCAGAAATTGGTTAAATAGGTTCCCATGTATATTTATAAACAATATTCCAACAATAATCCCCATGTAGAAAAATAATTATATGCTTATTTTTATCGGAAATGGGTTAATTAGTTTCCTATGTATATTTAATGGGTTAATTAGGTTCCTATGTATATTTATAACCAATATTCCACCCATAACCCCATATAAAAAAGTAATTATATGCATATTCTTATCAGAAATTGGTTAAATAGGTTCCTATGTATATTTATAAACAATATTCCACCAGTAATCCCCATGTAGAAAAATAGTTATATGCATATTTTTATCAGAAATGGGTTAATTAGTTTCCTATGTATATTTAATGGGTTAAATAGGTTACTATGTATATTTAAAAACAGTATTCTACCCATAATCCCTATGTAGAAAAATAATTATATGCATATTCTTATCAGAAATGGGTTACATATGTTCCTATGTATATTTATAAACAATATTCCACCTATAATCCCCATATTGAAAAATAATTTTATGCATATTCTTATTAGAAATGGGTTAAATAGGTTACTAGGTATATTTATAAACAATATTTCCCCCATAATCCCCATGTAGAAAAATATTTTTATGCATATTCATATCAAGAAATAGGTTTAATATATTTCCATGTAAATTTATAAACAAAATTCCAACCATAATCCCCATTTAGAAAAATAATTATATGCATATTCTTATCAGAAATAGGTTTAATACGTTCCTATGTATATTTATAACCAATATTCCACCCATAACCACAGATAGAAAAATAATTATATGCATATTCTTATCAGAAATGGGTTAAATAGGTTCCTATCTATATTTATAAACAGTTTTCCACTATAATCTCCATGAAGAAAAATAATTATATGCAGATTCTTATCAGAAATGGGTTAAATAGGTTCCTTTGTATATTTATAAACAATATTCCACCCATAATCCCCATATAGACAAATAATAATATTCATAATCTTATCAGAAATGGGATAAATAGGTTCCTATGTATATTTATAAACAATTTTCCACCATAATCCCCATATAGTAAAATAATTATATGCATATTCTTATCAGAAATTGGTTAAATAGGTTCCCATGTATATTTATAAACAATATTCCAACAATAATCCCCATGTAGAAAAATAATTATATGCATATTTTTATCGGAAATGGGTTAATTAGTTTCCTATGTATATTTATAACCAATATTCCACCCATAACCCCTCATAGAAAAATAATTATATGCATATTCTTATCGGAAATGGGTTAAATAGGGTCCTATGTATATTTATAAACAATATTCCACCAATAATCCCCATGTAGAAAAATAATTATATGCATAGTCTTATCAGAAATGCTTTAATTAGCTTCCTATTTATATTTATAAATAATATTACACCCATAACCCCAGATAGAAAAATAATTATATGCATATTCTTATCAGAAATGGGTTAAATAGTTTCCTATGTATATTTATAAACAATATTCCACCCATAATCCCCATAAAGACAAATAATAATATTCATATTCTAATCAGAAATGGGTTAAATAGGTTCCTATGTATATTTATAAAAAATTTTCCACCATAATCCCCATGTAGAAAAATAATTATATGCATATTCTTATCAGAAATTGGTTAAATAGGTTCCTATGTATATTTATAAACAATATTCCACCAATAATCCCCATGTAGAAAAATAATAATATGCATATTTTTATCAGAAATAGGTTAATTAGTTTCCTATGTATATTTAATGGGTTAAATAGGTTCCTATGTATATTTAAAAACAGTATTCTACCCATAATAACTACGTAGAAAAATAATCATATGCATATTCTTATCAGAAACGGGTTAAATAGGTTACTATGTATATTTATAAACAATATTCCACCCATAATCCCTATGTAGAAAAATAATTATATGCATATTCTTATCAGAAATGGGCTACATATGTTCCTATGTATATTTATAAATAATATTCCACCTATAATCCCCATATTGAAATCTAATTTTATACATATTCTTATCAGAAATGGGTTAAATAGGTTACTATGTATATTTACAAACAATATTCCACCCATAATCCCCATGTAAGAAAATAATTTTATGCATATTCATATCAGAAATAGGTTTAATATGTTTCTATGTCAATTTATAAACAATTTTCAACCCATAATCCAAATATAGCAATACAATTATATGCATATTCATGTCAGAAATAGGTTTAATATGTTGCTATCTAAATTTATAAACAATATTCCATTCATAATGCCCATGTAGAAAAATAATTATATGTATTTTCTTATCAGAAATGCTCTAATTAGGTTCCTATGTATATTTATAACCAATATTCCACCCATAACCCCTCATAGAAAAATAATTATATGCATATTCTTATCGGAAATGGGTTATATAGGTTCCTATGTATATTTATAAACAATTTCCCACTATATTCCCCATGTAGAAAAATAATTATATGCATATTCTTATCAGAAATGCTCTAATTAGGTTCCTATGTATATTTATAACCAATATTCCACCCATAACCCCTCATAGAAAAATAATTATATGCATATTCTTATCGGAAATGGGTTAAATAGGGTCCTATGTATATTTATAAAAATATCCCACCAATAATCCCCATGTAGAAAAATAATTATATGCATAGTCTTATTAGAAATGCTTTAATTAGGTTCCTGTTTATATTTATAAACAATATTACACCCATAACCACTGATAGAAAAATAATTATATGCATATTCTTATCAGAAATGGGTTAAATAGGTTCCTATCTATATGTATAAACAATATTCCACCCATAATCCCCATATAGACAAATAATAATATTCATATTCTTATCAGAAATTGGTTAAATAGGTTCCTATGTATATTTATAAAAATTTTCCACTATAATCCCCATATAAAAAAATAATTATATGCATAGTCTTATCAGAAATTGGTTAAATAGGTTCCTATGTATATTTATAAACAATATTCCACCAATAATCCCCATGTAGAAAAATATTTATATGCATATTTTTATCAGAAATGGGTTAATTAGTTTCCTATGTATATTTAACGGGTTAAATAGGTTACTATGTATATTAAAAAACAGTATTCTACCCATAATCCCTACGTAGAAAAATAATCATATGCATATTCTTATCAGAAATGGGTTAAATAGGTTACTATGTATATTTATAAACAATTTTCCACCATAATCCCCATGTAGAAAAATAATTATATTCATATTCTTATCAGAAATTGGTTAAATAGGTTCCTATGTATATTTATAAACAATATTCCACCTATAATCCCCATATTGAAAACGAATTTTATGCATATTCTTATCAGAAATGGGTTAAATAGGTTACTATGTATATTTAAAAACAGTATTCTACCCATAATCACTACGTAGAAAAATAATTATATGCATATTCTTATCAGAAATGGGTTACATATGTTCCTATGTATATTTATAAACAATATTCCACCTATAATCCCCATATTGAAAACTAATTTTATACATATTCTTATCAGAAATGGGTTAAATAGGTTACTAGGTATATTTATAAACAATATTTCACCCATAATCCCCATGTAGAAAAATATTTGTATGCATATTCATATCAGAAATAGGTTTAATATGTTTCTATGTAAATTTATAAACAATATTCCACCCATAATCCCCATGTAGAAAAATAATTATATGCATATTCTTATCAGAAATAGGTTAAATACGTTCCAATGTATATTTATAAACAATATTCCACCAATAATCCCCATGTAGAAAAATAATTATATGAATAGTCTTATCAGAAATGCTTTAATTAGGTTCCTGTTTATATTTATAAACAATATTACACCCATAATCCCCATATAGACAAATAATAATATTCATATTCTTATCAAAAATGGGTTAAATAGGTTCCTATGTATATTTATAAACAATTTTCCACCATAATCCCCGTATAAAAAAGTAATTATATGCATATTCTTATCAGAAATTGGTTAAATAGGTTCCTATGTATATTTATAAACAATATTCCACCAGTAATCCCCATGTAGAAAAATAGTTATATGCATATTTTTTATCAGAAATGGGTTAATTAGTTTCCTATGTATATTTAATCAGTTAAATAGGTTACTGTGTATATTTAAAAACAGTATTCTACCCATAATCCCTACGTAGAAAAAGAATCATATGCATATTCTTATCAGAAATGGGTTAAATAGGTTACTATGTATATTTATAAACAATATTCCACCCATAATCCCTATGTAGCAAAATAATTATATGCATATTCTTATCAGAAATGGGTTACATATGTTCCTATGTATATTTATAAACAATATTCCACCTATAATCCCCATATTGAAAAATAATTTTATGCATATTCTTATCAGAAATGGGTTAAATAGGTTACTAGGTATATTTATAAACAATATTTCACCCATAATCCCCATGTAGAAAAATATTTGTATGCATATTCATATCAGAAATAGGTTTAATATGTTTCTATGTAAATTTATAAACAATATTCCACCCATAATCCCCATTTAGAAAAATAATTATATGCATATTCCTATCAGAAATTAGTTAAATACGTTCCTATGTATATTTTTAAACAATATTCCACTATAATCCCCATGTAGAAAAATAATTATATGCATATTCTTATCAGAAATGCTTTAATTTGGTTCCTATGTATATTTATAACCAATATTCCACCCATAACCCCTGATAGAAAAATAATTATATGCATATTCTTATCAGAAATGGGTTAAATAGGTTCCTATGTATATTTATAAACAATATTCCACCAATAATCCCCATGTAGAAAAATAATTATATGCATAGTCTTATCAGAAATGCTTTAATTAAGTTCCTATTTATATTTATAAACAATATTACACCCATAACCCCAGATAGAAAAATAATTATATGCATATTCTTATCAGAAATGGGTTAAATAGGTTCCTATGTATATTTATAAACAATATTCCACCAATAATCCCCATGTAGAAAAATAAGTATATGCATAGTCTTATCAGAAATGCTTTAATTAGGTTCCTATTTATATTTATAAACAATATTACACCCATAACCCCCATATAGACAAATAATAATATTCATATTCTTATCAGAAATTGGTTAAATAGGTTCCTATGTATATTTATAAAAATTTTCCACTATAATCCCCATATAAAAAAATAATTATATGCATAGTCTTATCAGAAATTGGTTAAATAGGTTCCTATGTATATTTATAAACAATATTCCACCAATAATCCCCATGTAGAAAAATATTTATATGCATATTTTTATCAGAAATGGGTTAATTAGTTTCCTATGTATATTTAACGGGTTAAATAGGTTACTATGTATATTAAAAAACAGTATTCTACCCATAATCCCTACGTAGAAAAATAATCATATGCATATTCTTATCAGAAATGGGTTAAATAGGTTACTATGTATATTTATAAACAATTTTCCACCATAATCCCCATGTAGAAAAATAATTATATTCATATTCTTATCAGAAATTGGTTAAATAGGTTCCTATGTATATTTATAAACAATATTCCACCTATAATCCCCATATTGAAAACGAATTTTATGCATATTCTTATCAGAAATGGGTTAAATAGGTTACTATGTATATTTAAAAACAGTATTCTACCCATAATCACTACGTAGAAAAATAATTATATGCATATTCTTATCAGAAATGGGTTACATATGTTCCTATGTATATTTATAAACAATATTCCACCTATAATCCCCATATTGAAAACTAATTTTATACATATTCTTATCAGAAATGGGTTAAATAGGTTACTAGGTATATTTATAAACAATATTTCACCCATAATCCCCATGTAGAAAAATATTTGTATGCATATTCATATCAGAAATAGGTTTAATATGTTTCTATGTAAATTTATAAACAATATTCCACCCATAATCCCCATGTAGAAAAATAATTATATGCATATTCTTATCAGAAATAGGTTAAATACGTTCCAATGTATATTTATAAACAATATTCCACCAATAATCCCCATGTAGAAAAATAATTATATGCATAGTCTTATCAGAAATGCTTTAATTAAGTTCCTATTTATATTTGTAAACAATATTACACCCATAACCCCAGATAGAAAAATAATTATATGCATATTCTTATCAGAAATGGATTAAATAGGTTACTATGTTTATCTATAAACAATATTCCACCCATAATCCCCATGTAGAAAAATAATTATATGCATATTCTTATCAGAAATAGGTTAAATACGTTCCAATGTATATTTATAAACAATATTCCACCAATAATCCCCATGTAGAAAAATAATTATATGAATAGTCTTATCAGAAATGCTTTAATTAGGTTCCTGTTTATATTTATAAACAATATTACACCCATAATCCCCATATAGACAAATAATAATATTCATATTCTTATCAAAAATGGGTTAAATAGGTTCCTATGTATATTTATAAACAATTTTCCACCATAATCCCCGTATAAAAAAGTAATTATATGCATATTCTTATCAGAAATTGGTTAAATAGGTTCCTATGTATATTTATAAACAATATTCCACCAGTAATCCCCATGTAGAAAAATAGTTATATGCATATTTTTATCAGAAATGGGTTAATTAGTTTCCTATGTATATTTAATCAGTTAAATAGGTTACTGTGTATATTTAAAAACAGTATTCTACCCATAATCCCTACGTAGAAAAAGAATCATATGCATATTCTTATCAGAAATGGGTTAAATAGGTTACTATGTATATTTATAAACAATATTCCACCCATAATCCCTATGTAGCAAAATAATTATATGCATATTCTTATCAGAAATGGGTTACATATGTTCCTATGTATATTTATAAACAATATTCCACCTATAATCCCCATATTGAAAAATAATTTTATGCATATTCTTATCAGAAATGGGTTAAATAGGTTACTAGGTATATTTATAAACAATATTTCACCCATAATCCCCATGTAGAAAAATATTTTTATGCATATTCATATCAGAAATAGGTTTAATATGTTTCTATGTAAATTTATAAACAATATTCCACCCATAATCCCCATTTAGAAAAATAATTATATGCATATTCCTATCAGAAATAGGTTAAATACGTTCCTATGTATATTTTTAAACAATATTCCACTATAATCCCCATGTAGAAAAATAATTATATGCATATTCTTATCAGAAATGCTTTAATTTGGTTCCTATGTATATTTATAACCAATATTCCACCCATAACCCCTGATAGAAAAATAATTATATGCATATTCTTATCAGAAATGGGTTAAATAGGTTCCTATGTATATTTATAAACAATATTCCACCAATAATCCCCATGTAGAAAAATAATTATATGCATAGTCTTATCAGAAATGCTTTAATTAGGTTCCTATTTATATTTATAAACAATATTACACCCATAACCCCAGATAGAAAAATAATTATATGCATATTCTTATCAGAAATGGGTTAAATAGGTTCCTATGTATATTTATAAACAATATTCCACCTATAATCACTACGTAGAAAAATAATCATATGCATATTCTTATCAGAAACGGGTTAAATAGGTTACTATGTATATTTATAAACAATATTCCACCCATAATCCCTATGTAGAAAAATAATTATATGCATATTCTTATCAGAAATGGGTGACATATGTTCCTATGTATATTTATAAACAATATTCCACCTATAATCCCCATATTGAAAACGAATTTTATGCATATTCTTATCAGAAATGGGTTAAATAGGTTACTATGTATATTTAAAAACAATATTCCAAACATAATCCCCATGTAAGAAAATAATGTTATGCATATTCATATCAGAAATAGGTTTAATATGTTTCTATGTCAATTTATAAACAATATTCCATTCATAATGCCCATGTAGAAAAATAATTATATGTATTTTCTTATCAGAAATGGGTTATATAGGTTCCTATATATATTTATAAACAATTTCCCACTATATTCCCAAAAACAGTATTCTACCCATAATCCCTACGTAGAAAAATAATCATATGCATATTCTTATCAAAAATGGGTTAAATAGGTTACTATGTATATTTATAAACAATATTCCACCCATAATCCCTATGTAGAAAAATAATTATATGCATATTCTTATCAGAAATGGGTGACATATGTTCCTATGTATATTTATAAACAATATTCCACCTATAATCCCCATATTGAAAAATAATTTTATGCATATTCTTATCAGAAATGGGTTAAATAGGTTACTAGGTATATTTATAAACAATATTTCACCCATAATCCCCATGTAGAAAAATATTTTTATGCATATTCATATCAGAAATAGGTTTAATATGTTTCTATGTAAATTTATAAACAATATTCCACCCATAATCCCCATGTAGAAAAATAATTATATGCATATTCTTATTAGAAATAGGTTAAATACGTTCCTATGTATATTTATAAACAATTTTCCACTATAATCCCCATGTAGAAAAATAATTATATGCAGATTCTTATCAGAAATGCTTTAATTAGGTTCCTATGTATATTTATAACCAATATTCCACCCATTACCCCTTATAGAAAAATAATTATATGCATATTCTTATCAGAAATGGGTTAAATAGGTTCCTATTTATATTTACAAACAATATTTCACCCATAACCCCAGATAGAAAAATAATTATATGCATATTCTTATCAGAAAAGGGTTAAATAGGTTCCTATGTATATTTATAAACAATATTCCACCCATAATCCCCATATAGTAAAATAATTATATGCATATTCTTATCATAAATTGGTTAAATAGGTTCCCATGTATATTTACAAACAATATTCCAACAATAATCCCCATGTAGAAAAATAATTATATGCATATTTTTATCGGAAATGGGTTAATTAGTTTCCTATGTATATTTAATGGGTTAATTAGGTTCCTATGTATATTTATAACCAATATTCCACCCATAACCCCTTATAGAAAAATAATTATATGCATATTCTTATCAGAAATGGGTTAAAGAGGGTTCTATGTATATTTATAAGCAATATCCCACCAATAATCCCCATGTAGAAAAATAATTATATGAATAGTCTTATCAGAAATGCTTTAATTAGGTTCCTATTTATATTTATAAACAATATTACACCCATAACACCAGATAGAAAAATAATTATATGCATATTCTTGTCAGAAATGGGTTAAATAGGTTCCTATGTATATTTATAAACAATTTTCCACCATAATCCCCATGTAGAAAAATAATTATATGCATATTCTTATCAGAAATTGGTTAAATATGTTCCTATGTATATTTATAAACAATATTCCACCTATAATCCCCATATTGAAAACAAATTTTATGCATATTCTTATCAGAAATGGGTTAAATAGGTTACTATGTATATTTAAAAACAGAATTCTATCCATAATCACTACGTAGAAAAATAATCATATGCATATTCTTATCAGAAATTGGTTAAATAGGTTCCTATGTATATTTATAAACAATATTCCACCAGTAATCCCCATGTAGAAAAATAGTTATATGCATATTTGTATCAGAAATGGGTTAATTAGTTTCCTATGTATATTTATAAACAATATTCCACCCATAATCCCTATGTAGCAAAATAATTATATGCATATTGTTATCAGAAATTGGTTACATATGTTCCTATGTATATTTATAAACAATATTCCACCCATAATCCCCATTTAGAAAAATAATTATATGCATATTCTTATCAGAAATTGGTTAAATAGGTTCCTATGTATATTTATAAACAATATTCCACCTATAATCCCCATATTGAAAACAAATTTTATGCATATTCTTATCAGAAATGGGTTAAATAGGTTACTATGTATATTTAAAAACAGAATTCTATCCATAATCACTACGTAGAAAAATAATCATATGCATATTCTTATCAGAAACGGGTTAAATAGGTTACTATGTATATTTATAAACAATATTCCACCCATAATCCCTATGTAGAAAAATAATTATATGCATAGTCTTATCAGAAATGCTTTAATTAGGTTCCTATTTATATTTACAAACAATATTTCACCCATAACCCCAGATAGAAAAATAATTATATGCATATTCTTATCAGAAAAGGGTTAAATAGGTTCCTATGTATATTTATAAACAATATTCCACCCATAATCCCCATATAGACAAATAATAATATTCATAATCTTATCAGAAATGGGATAAATAGGTTCCTGTGTATATTTATAAACAATTTTCCACCATAATCCCGATATAGTAAAATAATTATATGCATATTCTTATCAGAAATTGGTTAAATAGGTTCCCATGTATATTTATAAACAATATTCCAACAATAATCCCCATGTAGAAAAATAATTATATGCATATTTTTATCGGAAATGGGTTAATTAGTTTCCTATGTATATTTAATGGGTTAATTAGGTTCCTATGTATATTTATAAACAATATTCCACCCATAACCCCTTATAGAAAAATAATTATATGCATATTCTTATCAGAAATGGGTTAAATAGGTTCCTATCTATATTTATAAATAATAATATTCCACCCATAATCCCCGTATAGACAAATAATAATAATATTCATATTCTTATCAGAAATGGGTTAAATAGGTTCCTATGTATATTTATAAACAATTTTCCACCATAATCCCCATATAAAAAAGTAATTATATGCATATTCTTATCAGAAATTGGTTAAATAGGTTCCTATGTATATTTATAAACAATATTCCACCAGTAATCCCCATGTAGAAAAATAGTTATATGCATATTTTTATCAGAAATGGGTGAATTAGTTTCCTATGTATATTTAATGGGTTAAATTATATGCATATTCTTATCAGAAATGCTCTAATTAGGTTCCTATGTATATTTATAACCAATATTCCACCCATAACCCCTCATAGAAAAATAATTATATGCATATTCTTATCGGAAATGGGTTAAATAGGGTCCTATGTATATTTATTAACAATATCCCACCAATAATCCCTGTGTAGAAAAATAATTATATGCATAGTCTTATCAGAAATGCTTTAATTAGGTTCCTGTTTATATTTATAAACTATATTACACCCATAACCACAGATAGAAAAATAATTATATGCATATTCTTATCAGAAATGGGTTAAATAAGGTTCCTATCTATATTTATAAACAATATTCCACCCATAATCCCCATATAGACAAATAATAATATTCATATTCTTATCAGAAATGGGTTAAATAGGTTCCTATGTAGATTTATAAACAATTTTCCACCATAATCCCCATATAAAAAAATAATTATATGCATAGTCTTATCAAAAATTGGTTAAATAGGTTCCTATGTATATTTATAAACAATATTCCACCAGTAATCCCCGTGTAGAAAAATAGTTATATGCATATTTTTATCAGAAATGGGTTAATTAGTTTCCTATGTATATTTAATGGGTTAAATAGGTTACTATGTATATTTAAAAACAGTATTCTACCCATAATCCCTATGTAGAAAAATAATCATATGCATATTCTTATCAGAAATGGGTTAAATAGGTTACTATGTATATTTATAAACAATATTCCACCTATAATCCCCATATTGAAAAATAATTTTATGCATATTCTTATCAGAAATGGGTTAAATAGGTTACTAGGTATATTTATAAACAATATTTCAACCATAATCCCCATGTAGAAAAATATTTTTATGCATATTCATATCAGAAATAGGTTTAATATGTTTCTATGTAAATTTATAAACAATATTCCACCCATAATCCCCATGTAGAAAAATAATTATATGCATATTCTTATCAGAAATAGGTTAAATACGTTCCTATGTATATTTATAAACAATTTTCCACTATAATCCCCATGTAGAAAAATAATTATATGCAGATTCTTATCAGAAATGCTTTAATTAGGTTCCTATGTATATTTATAACCAATATTACACCCATAACCCCTTATAGAAAAATAATTATATGCATATTCTTATCAGAAATGGGTTAAAGAGGGTCCTATGTATATTTATAAACAATATTCCACCAATAATCCCCATGTCGAAAAATAATTATATGCATAGTCTTATCAGAAATGCTTTAATTAGGTTCCTATTTATATTTATAAACAATATTTCACCCATAACCCCAGATAGAAAAATAATAATATTCATAATCTTATCAGAAATGGGATAAATAGGTTCCTATGTATATTTATAAACAATTTTCCACCTTAATCCCCATATAGTAAAATAATTATATGCATATTCTTATCAGAAATTGGTTAAATAGGTTCCCATGTATATTTATAAACAATATTCCAACAATAATCCCCATGTAGAAAAATAATTATATGCTTATTTTTATCGGAAATGGGTTAATTAGTTTCCTATGTATATTTAATGGGTTAATTAGGTTCCTATGTATATTTATAACCAATATTCCACCCATAACCCCATATAAAAAAGTAATTATATGCATATTCTTATCAGAAATTGGTTAAATAGGTTCCTATGTATATTTATAAACAATATTCCACCAGTAATCCCCATGTAGAAAAATAGTTATATGCATATTTTTATCAGAAATGGGTTAATTAGTTTCCTATGTATATTTAATGGGTTAAATAGGTTACTATGTATATTTAAAAACAGTATTCTACCCATAATCCCTATGTAGAAAAATAATTATATGCATATTCTTATCAGAAATGGGTTACATATGTTCCTATGTATATTTATAAACAATATTCCACCTATAATCCCCATATTGAAAAATAATTTTATGCATATTCTTATTAGAAATGGGTTAAATAGGTTACTAGGTATATTTATAAACAATATTTCCCCCATAATCCCCATGTAGAAAAATATTTTTATGCATATTCATATCAAGAAATAGGTTTAATATATTTCCATGTAAATTTATAAACAAAATTCCAACCATAATCCCCATTTAGAAAAATAATTATATGCATATTCTTATCAGAAATAGGTTTAATACGTTCCTATGTATATTTATAACCAATATTCCACCCATAACCACAGATAGAAAAATAATTATATGCATATTCTTATCAGAAATGGGTTAAATAGGTTCCTATCTATATTTATAAACAGTTTTCCACTATAATCTCCATGAAGAAAAATAATTATATGCAGATTCTTATCAGAAATGGGTTAAATAGGTTCCTTTGTATATTTATAAACAATATTCCACCCATAATCCCCATATAGACAAATAATAATATTCATAATCTTATCAGAAATGGGATAAATAGGTTCCTATGTATATTTATAAACAATTTTCCACCATAATCCCCATATAGTAAAATAATTATATGCATATTCTTATCAGAAATTGGTTAAATAGGTTCCCATGTATATTTATAAACAATATTCCAACAATAATCCCCATGTAGAAAAATAATTATATGCATATTTTTATCGGAAATGGGTTAATTAGTTTCCTATGTATATTTATAACCAATATTCCACCCATAACCCCTCATAGAAAAATAATTATATGCATATTCTTATCGGAAATGGGTTAAATAGGGTCCTATGTATATTTATAAACAATATTCCACCAATAATCCCCATGTAGAAAAATAATTATATGCATAGTCTTATCAGAAATGCTTTAATTAGCTTCCTATTTATATTTATAAATAATATTACACCCATAACCCCAGATAGAAAAATAATTATATGCATATTCTTATCAGAAATGGGTTAAATAGTTTCCTATGTATATTTATAAACAATATTCCACCCATAATCCCCATAAAGACAAATAATAATATTCATATTCTAATCAGAAATGGGTTAAATAGGTTCCTATGTATATTTATAAAAAATTTTCCACCATAATCCCCATGTAGAAAAATAATTATATGCATATTCTTATCAGAAATTGGTTAAATAGGTTCCTATGTATATTTATAAACAATATTCCACCAATAATCCCCATGTAGAAAAATAATAATATGCATATTTTTATCAGAAATAGGTTAATTAGTTTCCTATGTATATTTAATGGGTTAAATAGGTTCCTATGTATATTTAAAAACAGTATTCTACCCATAATAACTACGTAGAAAAATAATCATATGCATATTCTTATCAGAAACGGGTTAAATAGGTTACTATGTATATTTATAAACAATATTCCACCCATAATCCCTATGTAGAAAAATAATTATATGCATATTCTTATCAGAAATGGGCTACATATGTTCCTATGTATATTTATAAATAATATTCCACCTATAATCCCCATATTGAAATCTAATTTTATACATATTCTTATCAGAAATGGGTTAAATAGGTTACTATGTATATTTACAAACAATATTCCACCCATAATCCCCATGTAAGAAAATAATTTTATGCATATTCATATCAGAAATAGGTTTAATATGTTTCTATGTCAATTTATAAACAATTTTCAACCCATAATCCAAATATAGCAATACAATTATATGCATATTCATGTCAGAAATAGGTTTAATATGTTGCTATCTAAATTTATAAACAATATTCCATTCATAATGCCCATGTAGAAAAATAATTATATGTATTTTCTTATCAGAAATGCTCTAATTAGGTTCCTATGTATATTTATAACCAATATTCCACCCATAACCCCTCATAGAAAAATAATTATATGCATATTCTTATCGGAAATGGGTTATATAGGTTCCTATGTATATTTATAAACAATTTCCCACTATATTCCCCATGTAGAAAAATAATTATATGCATATTCTTATCAGAAATGCTCTAATTAGGTTCCTATGTATATTTATAACCAATATTCCACCCATAACCCCTCATAGAAAAATAATTATATGCATATTCTTATCGGAAATGGGTTAAATAGGGTCCTATGTATATTTATAAAAATATCCCACCAATAATCCCCATGTAGAAAAATAATTATATGCATAGTCTTATCAGAAATGCTTTAATTAGGTTCCTGTTTATATTTATGAACAATATTACACCCATAACCACTGATAGAAAAATAATTATATGCATATTCTTATCAGAAATGGGTTAAATAGGTTCCTATCTATATGTATAAACAATATTCCACCCATAATCCCCATATAGACAAATAATAATATTCATATTCTTATCAGAAATTGGTTAAATAGGTTCCTATGTATATTTATAAAAATTTTCCACTATAATCCCCATATAAAAAAATAATTATATGCATAGTCTTATCAGAAATTGGTTAAATAGGTTCCTATGTATATTTATAAACAATATTCCACCAATAATCCCCATGTAGAAAAATATTTATATGCATATTTTTATCAGAAATGGGTTAATTAGTTTCCTATGTATATTTAACGGGTTAAATAGGTTACTATGTATATTAAAAAACAGTATTCTACCCATAATCCCTACGTAGAAAAATAATCATATGCATATTCTTATCAGAAATGGGTTAAATAGGTTACTATGTATATTTATAAACAATTTTCCACCATAATCCCCATGTACAAAAATAATTATATTCATATTCTTATCAGAAATTGGTTAAATAGGTTCCTATGTATATTTATAAACAATATTCCACCTATAATCCCCATATTGAAAACGAATTTTATGCATATTCTTATCAGAAATGGGTTAAATAGGTTACTATGTATATTTAAAAACAGTATTCTACCCATAATCACTACGTAGAAAAATAATTATATGCATATTCTTATCAGAAATGGGTTACATATGTTCCTATGTATATTTATAAACAATATTCCACCTATAATCCCCATATTGAAAACTAATTTTATACATATTCTTATCAGAAATGGGTTAAATAGGTTACTAGGTATATTTATAAACAATATTTCACCCATAATCCCCATGTAGAAAAATATTTGTATGCATATTCATATCAGAAATAGGTTTAATATGTTTCTATGTAAATTTATAAACAATATTCCACCCATAATCCCCATGTAGAAAAATAATTATATGCATATTCTTATCAGAAATAGGTTAAATACGTTCCAATGTATATTTATAAACAATATTCCACCAATAATCCCCATGTAGAAAAATAATTATATGCATAGTCTTATCAGAAATGCTTTAATTAAGTTCCTATTTATATTTGTAAACAATATTACACCCATAACCCCAGATAGAAAAATAATTATATGCATATTCTTATCAGAAATGGATTAAATAGGTTACTATGTTTATCTATAAACAATATTCCACCCATAATCCCCATGTAGAAAAATAATTATATGCATATTCTTATCAGAAATAGGTTAAATACGTTCCAATGTATATTTATAAACAATATTCCACCAATAATCCCCATGTAGAAAAATAATTATATGAATAGTCTTATCAGAAATGCTTTAATTAGGTTCCTGTTTATATTTATAAACAATATTACACCCATAATCCCCATATAGACAAATAATAATATTCATATTCTTATCAAAAATGGGTTAAATAGGTTCCTATGTATATTTATAAACAATTTTCCACCATAATCCCCGTATAAAAAAGTAATTATATGCATATTCTTATCAGAAATTGGTTAAATAGGTTCCTATGTATATTTATAAACAATATTCCACCAGTAATCCCCATGTAGAAAAATAGTTATATGCATATTTTTATCAGAAATGGGTTAATTAGTTTCCTATGTATATTTAATCAGTTAAATAGGTTACTGTGTATATTTAAAAACCGTATTCTACCCATAATCCCTACGTAGAAAAAGAATCATATGCATATTCTTATCAGAAATGGGTTAAATAGGTTACTATGTATATTTATAAACAATATTCCACCCATAATCCCTATGTAGCAAAATAATTATATGCATATTCTTATCAGAAATGGGTTACATATGTTCCTATGTATATTTATAAACAATATTCCACCTATAATCCCCATATTGAAAAATAATTTTATGCATATTCTTATCAGAAATGGGTTAAATAGGTTACTAGGTATATTTATAAACAATATTTCACCCATAATCCCCATGTAGAAAAATATTTTTATGCATATTCATATCAGAAATAGGTTTAATATGTTTCTATGTAAATTTATAAACAATATTCCACCCATAATCCCCATTTAGAAAAATAATTATATGCATATTCCTATCAGAAATAGGTTAAATACGTTCCTATGTATATTTTTAAACAATATTCCACTATAATCCCCATGTAGAAAAATAATTATATGCATATTCTTATCAGAAATGCTTTAATTTGGTTCCTATGTATATTTATAACCAATATTCCACCCATAACCCCTGATAGAAAAATAATTATATGCATATTCTTATCAGAAATGGGTTAAATAGGTTCCTATGTATATTTATAAACAATATTCCACCAATAATCCCCATGTAGAAAAATAATTATATGCATAGTCTTATCAGAAATGCTTTAATTAGGTTCCTATTTATATTTATAAACAATATTACACCCATAACCCCAGATAGAAAAATAATTATATGCATATTCTTATCAGAAATGGGTTAAATAGGTTCCTATGTATATTTATAAACAATATTCCACCTATAATCACTACGTAGAAAAATAATCATATGCATATTCTTATCAGAAACGGGTTAAATAGGTTACTATGTATATTTATAAACAATATTCCACCCATAATCCCTATGTAGAAAAATAATTATATGCATATTCTTATCAGAAATGGGTGACATATGTTCCTATGTATATTTATAAACAATATTCCACCTATAATCCCCATATTGAAAACGAATTTTATGCATATTCTTATCAGAAATGGGTTAAATAGGTTACTATGTATATTTAAAAACAATATTCCAAACATAATCCCCATGTAAGAAAATAATGTTATGCATATTCATATCAGAAATAGGTTTAATATGTTTCTATGTCAATTTATAAACAATATTCCATTCATAATGCCCATGTAGAAAAATAATTATATGTATTTTCTTATCAGAAATGGGTTATATAGGTTCCTATATATATTTATAAACAATTTCCCACTATATTCCCAAAAACAGTATTCTACCCATAATCCCTACGTAGAAAAATAATCATATGCATATTCTTATCAAAAATGGGTTAAATAGGTTACTATGTATATTTATAAACAATATTCCACCCATAATCCCTATGTAGAAAAATAATTATATGCATATTCTTATCAGAAATGGGTGACATATGTTCCTATGTATATTTATAAACAATATTCCACCTATAATCCCCATATTGAAAAATAATTGTATGCATATTCTTATCAGAAATGGGTTAAATAGGTTACTAGGTATATTTATAAACAATATTTCACCCATAATCCCCATGTAGAAAAATATTTTTATGCATATTCATATCAGAAATAGGTTTAATATGTTTCTATGTAAATTTATAAACAATATTCCACCCATAATCCCCATGTAGAAAAATAATTATATGCATATTCTTATTAGAAATAGGTTAAATACGTTCCTATGTATATTTATAAACAATTTTCCACTATAATCCCCATGTAGAAAAATAATTATATGCAGATTCTTATCAGAAATGCTTTAATTAGGTTCCTATGTATATTTATAACCAATATTCCACCCATTACCCCTTATAGAAAAATAATTATATGCATATTCTTATCAGAAATGGGTTAAATAGGTTCCTATTTATATTTACAAACAATATTTCACCCATAACCCCAGATAGAAAAATAATTATATGCATATTCTTATCAGAAAAGGGTTAAATAGGTTCCTATGTATATTTATAAACAATATTCCACCCATAATCCCCATATAGTAAAATAATTATATGCATATTCTTATCATAAATTGGTTAAATAGGTTCCCATGTATATTTACAAACAATATTCCAACAATAATCCCCATGTAGAAAAATAATTATATGCATATTTTTATCGGAAATGGGTTAATTAGTTTCCTATGTATATTTAATGGGTTAATTAGGTTCCTATGTATATTTATAACCAATATTCCACCCATAACCCCTTATAGAAAAATAATTATATGCATATTCTTATCAGAAATGGGTTAAAGAGGGTTCTATGTATATTTATAAGCAATATCCCACCAATAATCCCCATGTAGAAAAATAATTATATGAATAGTCTTATCAGAAATGCTTTAATTAGGTTCCTATTTATATTTATAAACAATATTACACCCATAACCCCAGATAGAAAAATAATTATATGCATATTCTTGTCAGAAATGGGTTAAATAGGTTCCTATGTATATTTATAAACAATTTTCCACCATAATCCCCATGTAGAAAAATAATTATATGCATATTCTTATCAGAAATTGGTTAAATATGTTCCTATGTATATTTATAAACAATATTCCACCTATAATCCCCATATTGAAAACAAATTTTATGCATATTCTTATCAGAAATGGGTTAAATAGGTTACTATGTATATTTAAAAACAGAATTCTATCCATAATCACTACGTAGAAAAATAATCATATGCATATTCTTATCAGAAATTGGTTAAATAGGTTCCTATGTATATTTATAAACAATATTCCACCAGTAATCCCCATGTAGAAAAATAGTTATATGCATATTTGTATCAGAAATGGGTTAATTAGTTTCCTATGTATATTTATAAACAATATTCCACCCATAATCCCTATGTAGCAAAATAATTATATGCATATTGTTATCAGAAATTGGTTACATATGTTCCTATGTATATTTATAAACAATATTCCACCCATAATCCCCATTTAGAAAAATAATTATATGCATATTCTTATCAGAAATTGGTTAAATAGGTTCCTATGTATATTTATAAACAATATTCCACCTATAATCCCCATATTGAAAACAAATTTTATGCATATTCTTATCAGAAATGGGTTAAATAGGTTACTATGTATATTTAAAAACAGAATTCTATCCATAATCACTACGTAGAAAAATAATCATATGCATATTCTTATCAGAAACGGGTTAAATAGGTTACTATGTATATTTATAAACAATATTCCACCCATAATCCCTATGTAGAAAAATAATTATATGCATAGTCTTATCAGAAATGCTTTAATTAGGTTCCTATTTATATTTACAAACAATATTTCACCCATAACCCCAGATAGAAAAATAATTATATGCATATTCTTATCAGAAAAGGGTTAAATAGGTTCCTATGTATATTTATAAACAATATTCCACCCATAATCCCCATATAGACAAATAATAATATTCATAATCTTATCAGAAATGGGATAAATAGGTTCCTGTGTATATTTATAAACAATTTTCCACCATAATCCCGATATAGTAAAATAATTATATGCATATTCTTATCAGAAATTGGTTAAATAGGTTCCCATGTATATTTATAAACAATATTCCAACAATAATCCCCATGTAGAAAAATAATTATATGCATATTTTTATCGGAAATGGGTTAATTAGTTTCCTATGTATATTTAATGGGTTAATTAGGTTCCTATGTATATTTATAAACAATATTCCACCCATAACCCCTTATAGAAAAATAATTATATGCATATTCTTATCAGAAATGGGTTAAATAGGTTCCTATCTATATTTATAAATAATAATATTCCACCCATAATCCCCGTATAGACAAATAATAATAATATTCATATTCTTATCAGAAATGGGTTAAATAGGTTCCTATGTATATTTATAAACAATTTTCCACCATAATCCCCATATAAAAAAGTAATTATATGCATATTCTTATCAGAAATTGGTTAAATAGGTTCCTATGTATATTTATAAACAATATTCCACCAGTAATCCCCATGTAGAAAAATAGTTATATGCATATTTTTATCAGAAATGGGTGAATTAGTTTCCTATGTATATTTAATGGGTTAAATTATATGCATATTCTTATCAGAAATGCTCTAATTAGGTTCCTATGTATATTTATAACCAATATTCCACCCATAACCCCTCATAGAAAAATAATTATATGCATATTCTTATCGGAAATGGGTTAAATAGGGTCCTATGTATATTTATTAACAATATCCCACCAATAATCCCTGTGTAGAAAAATAATTATATGCATAGTCTTATCAGAAATGCTTTAATTAGGTTCCTGTTTATATTTATAAACTATATTACACCCATAACCACAGATAGAAAAATAATTATATGCATATTCTTATCAGAAATGGGTTAAATAAGGTTCCTATCTATATTTATAAACAATATTCCACCCATAATCCCCATATAGACAAATAATAATATTCATATTCTTATCAGAAATGGGTTAAATAGGTTCCTATGTAGATTTATAAACAATTTTCCACCATAATCCCCATATAAAAAAATAATTATATGCATAGTCTTATCAAAAATTGGTTAAATAGGTTCCTATGTATATTTATAAACAATATTCCACCAGTAATCCCCGTGTAGAAAAATAGTTATATGCATATTTTTATCAGAAATGGGTTAATTAGTTTCCTATGTATATTTAATGGGTTAAATAGGTTACTATGTATATTTAAAAACAGTATTCTACCCTTAATCCCTATGTAGAAAAATAATCATATGCATATTCTTATCAGAAATGGGTTAAATAGGTTACTATGTATATTTATAAACAATATTCCACCTATAATCCCCATATTGAAAAATAATTTTATGCATATTCTTATCAGAAATGGGTTAAATAGGTTACTAGGTATATTTATAAACAATATTTCAACCATAATCCCCATGTAGAAAAATATTTTTATGCATATTCATATCAGAAATAGGTTTAATATGTTTCTATGTAAATTTATAAACAATATTCCACCCATAATCCCCATGTAGAAAAATAATTATATGCATATTCTTATCAGAAATAGGTTAAATACGTTCCTATGTATATTTATAAACAATTTTCCACTATAATCCCCATGTAGAAAAATAATTATATGCAGATTCTTATCAGAAATGCTTTAATTAGGTTCCTATGTATATTTATAACCAATATTACACCCATAACCCCTTATAGAAAAATAATTATATGCATATTCTTATCAGAAATGGGTTAAAGAGGGTCCTATGTATATTTATAAACAATATTCCACCAATAATCCCCATGTCGAAAAATAATTATATGCATAGTCTTATCAGAAATGCTTTAATTAGGTTCCTATTTATATTTATAAACAATATTTCACCCATAACCCCAGATAGAAAAATAATAATATTCATAATCTTATCAGAAATGGGATAAATAGGTTCCTATGTATATTTATAAACAATTTTCCACCTTAATCCCCATATAGTAAAATAATTATATGCATATTCTTATCAGAAATTGGTTAAATAGGTTCCCATGTATATTTATAAACAATATTCCAACAATAATCCCCATGTAGAAAAATAATTATATGCTTATTTTTATCGGAAATGGGTTAATTAGTTTCCTATGTATATTTAATGGGTTAATTAGGTTCCTATGTATATTTATAACCAATATTCCACCCATAACCCCATATAAAAAAGTAATTATATGCATATTCTTATCAGAAATTGGTTAAATAGGTTCCTATGTATATTTATAAACAATATTCCACCAGTAATCCCCATGTAGAAAAATAGTTATATGCATATTTCTATCAGAAATGGGTTAATTAGTTTCCTATGTATATTTAATGGGTTAAATAGGTTACTATGTATATTTAAAAACAGTATTCTACCCATAATCCCTATGTAGAAAAATAATTATATGCATATTCTTATCAGAAATGGGTTACATATGTTCCTATGTATATTTATAAACAATATTCCACCTATAATCCCCATATTGAAAAATAATTTTATGCATATTCTTATTAGAAATGGGTTAAATAGGTTACTAGGTATATTTATAAACAATATTTCCCCCATAATCCCCATGTAGAAAAATATTTTTATGCATATTCATATCAAGAAATAGGTTTAATATATTTCCATGTAAATTTATAAACAAAATTCCAACCATAATCCCCATTTAGAAAAATAATTATATGCATATTCTTATCAGAAATAGGTTAAATACGTTCCTATGTATATTTATAACCAATATTCCACCCATAACCACAGATAGAAAAATAATTATATGCATATTCTTATCAGAAATGGGTTAAATAGGTTCCTATCTATATTTATGAACAGTTTTCCACTATAATCTCCATGAAGAAAAATAATTATATGCAGATTCTTATCAGAAATGGGTTAAATAGGTTCCTTTGTATATTTATAAACAATATTCCACCCATAATCCCCATATAGACAAATAATAATATTCATAATCTTATCAGAAATGGGATAAATAGGTTCCTATGTATATTTATAAACAATTTTCCACCATAATCCCCATATAGTAAAATAATTATATGCATATTCTTATCAGAAATTGGTTAAATAGGTTCCCATGTATATTTATAAACAATATTCCAACAATAATCCCCATGTAGAAAAATAATTATATGCATATTTTTATCGGAAATGGGTTAATTAGTTTCCTATGTATATTTATAACCAATATTCCACCCATAACCCCTCATAGAAAAATAATTATATGCATATTCTTATCGGAAATGGGTTAAATAGGGTCCTATGTATGTTTATAAACAATATTCCACCAATAATCCCCATGTAGAAAAATAATTATATGCATAGTCTTATCAGAAATGCTTTAATTAGCTTCCTATTTATATTCATAAATAATATTACACCCATAACCCCAGATAGAAAAATAATTATATGCATATTCTTATCAGAAATGGGTTAAATAGTTTCCTATGTATATTTATAAACAATATTCCACCCATAATCCCCATAAAGACAAATAATAATATTCATATTCTAATCAGAAATGGGTTAAATAGGTTCCTATGTATATTTATAAAAAATTTTCCACCATAATCCCCATGTAGAAAAATAATTATATGCATATTCTTATCAGAAATTGGTTAAATAGGTTCCTATGTATATTTATAAACAATATTCCACCAATAATCCCCATGTAGAAAAATAATAATATGCATATTTTTATCAGAAATAGGTTAATTAGTTTCCTATGTATATTTAATGGGTTAAATAGGTTCCTATGTATATTTAAAAACAGTATTCTACCCATAATAACTACGTAGAAAAATAATCATATGCATATTCTTATCAGAAACGGGTTAAATAGGTTACTATGTATATTTATAAACAATATTCCACCCATAATCCCTATGTAGAAAAATAATTATATGCATATTCTTATCAGAAATGGGCTACATATGTTCCTATGTATATTTATAAATAATATTCCACCTATAATCCCCATATTGAAATCTAATTTTATACATATTCTTATCAGAAATGGGTTAAATAGGTTACTATGTATATTTACAAACAATATTCCACCCATAATCCCCATGTAAGAAAATAATTTTATGCATATTCATATCAGAAATAGGTTTAATATGTTTCTATGTCAATTTATAAACAATTTTCAACCCATAATCCAAATATAGCAATACAATTATATGCATATTCATGTCAGAAATAGGTTTAATATGTTGCTATCTAAATTTATAAACAATATTCCATTCATAATGCCCATGTAGAAAAATAATTATATGTATTTTCTTATCAGAAATGCTCTAATTAGGTTCCTATGTATATTTATAACCAATATTCCACCCATAACCCCTCATAGAAAAATAATTATATGCATATTCTTATCGGAAATGGGTTATATAGGTTCCTATGTATATTTATAAACAATTTCCCACTATATTCCCCATGTAGAAAAATAATTATATGCATATTCTTATCAGAAATGCTCTAATTAGGTTCCTATGTATATTTATAACCAATATTCCACCCATAACCCCTCATGGAAAAATAATTATATGCATATTCTTATCGGAAATGGGTTAAATAGGGTCCTATGTATATTTATAAAAATATCCCACCAATAATCCCCATGTAGAAAAATAATTATATGCATAGTCTTATCAGAAATGCTTTAATTAGGTTCCTGTTTATATTTATAAACAATATTACACCCATAACCACTGATAGAAAAATAATTATATGCATATTCTTATCAGAAATGGGTTAAATAGGTTCCTATCTATATGTATAAACAATATTCCACCCATAATCCCCATATAGACAAATAATAATATTCATATTCTTATCAGAAATTGGTTAAATAGGTTCCTATGTATATTTATAAAAATTTTCCACTATAATCCCCATATAAAAAAATAATTATATGCATAGTCTTATCAGAAATTGGTTAAATAGGTTCCTATGTATATTTATAAACAATATTCCACCAATAATCCCCATGTAGAAAAATATTTATATGCATATTTTTATCAGAAATGGGTTAATTAGTTTCCTATGTATATTTAACGGGTTAAATAGGTTACTATGTATATTAAAAAACAGTATTCTACCCATAATCCCTACGTAGAAAAATAATCATATGCATATTCTTATCAGAAATGGGTTAAATAGGTTACTATGTATATTTATAAACAATTTTCCACCATAATCCCCATGTAGAAAAATAATTATATTCATATTCTTATCAGAAATTGGTTAAATAGGTTCCTATGTATATTTATAAACAATATTCCACCTATAATCCCCATATTGAAAACGAATTTTATGCATATTCTTATCAGAAATGGGTTAAATAGGTTACTATGTATATTTAAAAACAGTATTCTACCCATAATCACTACGTAGAAAAATAATTATATGCATATTCTTATCAGAAATGGGTTACATATGTTCCTATGTATATTTATAAACAATATTCCACCTATAATCCCCATATTGAAAACTAATTTTATACATATTCTTATCAGAAATGGGTTAAATAGGTTACTAGGTATATTTATAAACAATATTTCACCCATAATCCCCATGTAGAAAAATATTTGTATGCATATTCATATCAGAAATAGGTTTAATATGTTTCTATGTAAATTTATAAACAATATTCCACCCATAATCCCCATGTAGAAAAATAATTATATGCATATTCTTATCAGAAATAGGTTAAATACGTTCCAATGTATATTTATAAACAATATTCCACCAATAATCCCCATGTAGAAAAATAATTATATGCATAGTCTTATCAGAAATGCTTTAATTAAGTTCCTATTTATATTTGTAAACAATATTACACCCATAACCCCAGATAGAAAAATAATTATATGCATATTCTTATCAGAAATGGATTAAATAGGTTACTATGTTTATCTATAAACAATATTCCACCCATAATCCCCATGTAGAAAAATAATTATATGCATATTCTTATCAGAAATAGGTTAAATACGTTCCAATGTATATTTATAAACAATATTCCACCAATAATCCCCATGTAGAAAAATAATTATATGAATAGTCTTATCAGAAATGCTTTAATTAGGTTCCTGTTTATATTTATAAACAATATTACACCCATAATCCCCATATAGACAAATAATAATATTCATATTCTTATCAAAAATGGGTTAAATAGGTTCCTATGTATATTTATAAACAATTTTCCACCATAATCCCCGTATAAAAAAGTAATTATATGCATATTCTTATCAGAAATTGGTTAAATAGGTTCCTATGTATATTTATAAACAATATTCCACCAGTAATCCCCATGTAGAAAAATAGTTATATGCATATTTTTATCAGAAATGGGTTAATTAGTTTCCTATGTATATTTAATCAGTTAAATAGGTTACTGTGTATATTTAAAAACAGTATTCTACCCATAATCCCTACGTAGAAAAAGAATCATATGCATATTCTTATCAGAAATGGGTTAAATAGGTTACTATGTATATTTATAAACAATATTCCACCCATAATCCCTATGTAGCAAAATAATTATATGCATATTCTTATCAGAAATGGGTTACATATGTTCCTATGTATATTTATAAACAATATTCCACCTATAATCCCCATATTGAAAAATAATTTTATGCATATTCTTATCAGAAATGGGTTAAATAGGTTACTAGGTATATTTATAAACAATATTTCACCCATAATCCCCATGTAGAAAAATATTTTTATGCATATTCATATCAGAAATAGGTTTAATATGTTTCTATGTAAATTTATAAACAATATTCCACCCATAATCCCCATTTAGAAAAATAATTATATGCATATTCCTATCAGAAATAGGTTAAATACGTTCCTATGTATATTTTTAAACAATATTCCACTATAATCCCCATGTAGAAAAATAATTATATGCATATTCTTATCAGAAATGCTTTAATTTGGTTCCTATGTATATTTATAACCAATATTCCACCCATAACCCCTGATAGAAAAATAATTATATGCATATTCTTATCAGAAATGGGTTAAATAGGTTCCTATGTATATTTATAAACAATATTCCACCAATAATCCCCATGTAGAAAAATAATTATATGCATAGTCTTATCAGAAATGCTTTAATTAGGTTCCTATTTATATTTATAAACAATATTACACCCATAACCCCAGATAGAAAAATAATTATATGCATATTCTTATCAGAAATGGGTTAAATAGGTTCCTATGTATATTTATAAACAATATTCCACCTATAATCACTACGTAGAAAAATAATCATATGCATATTCTTATCAGAAACGGGTTAAATAGGTTACTATGTATATTTATAAACAATATTCCACCCATAATCCCTATGTAGAAAAATAATTATATGCATATTCTTATCAGAAATGGGTGACATATGTTCCTATGTATATTTATAAACAATATTCCACCTATAATCCCCATATTGAAAACGAATTTTATGCATATTCTTATCAGAAATGGGTTAAATAGGTTACTATGTATATTTAAAAACAATATTCCAAACATAATCCCCATGTAAGAAAATAATGTTATGCATATTCATATCAGAAATAGGTTTAATATGTTTCTATGTCAATTTATAAACAATATTCCATTCATAATGCCCATGTAGAAAAATAATTATATGTATTTTCTTATCAGAAATGGGTTATATAGGTTCCTATATATATTTATAAACAATTTCCCACTATATTCCCAAAAACAGTATTCTACCCATAATCCCTACGTAGAAAAATAATCATATGCATATTCTTATCAAAAATGGGTTAAATAGGTTACTATGTATATTTATAAACAATATTCCACCCATAATCCCTATGTAGAAAAATAATTATATGCATATTCTTATCAGAAATGGGTGACATATGTTCCTATGTATATTTATAAACAATATTCCACCTATAATCCCCATATTGAAAAATAATTGTATGCATATTCTTATCAGAAATGGGTTAAATAGGTTACTAGGTATATTTATAAACAATATTTCACCCATAATCCCCATGTAGAAAAATATTTTTATGCATATTCATATCAGAAATAGGTTTAATATGTTTCTATGTAAATTTATAAACAATATTCCACCCATAATCCCCATGTAGAAAAATAATTATATGCATATTCTTATTAGAAATAGGTTAAATACGTTCCTATGTATATTTATAAACAATTTTCCACTATAATCCCCATGTAGAAAAATAATTATATGCAGATTCTTATCAGAAATGCTTTAATTAGGTTCCTATGTATATTTATAACCAATATTCCACCCATTACCCCTTATAGAAAAATAATTATATGCATATTCTTATCAGAAATGGGTTAAATAGGTTCCTATTTATATTTACAAACAATATTTCACCCATAACCCCAGATAGAAAAATAATTATATGCATATTCTTATCAGAAAAGGGTTAAATAGGTTCCTATGTATATTTATAAACAATATTCCACCCATAATCCCCATATAGTAAAATAATTATATGCATATTCTTATCATAAATTGGTTAAATAGGTTCCCATGTATATTTACAAACAATATTCCAACAATAATCCCCATGTAGAAAAATAATTATATGCATATTTTTATCGGAAATGGGTTAATTAGTTTCCTATGTATATTTAATGGGTTAATTAGGTTCCTATGTATATTTATAACCAATATTCCACCCATAACCCCTTATAGAAAAATAATTATATGCATATTCTTATCAGAAATGGGTTAAAGAGGGTTCTATGTATATTTATAAGCAATATCCCACCAATAATCCCCATGTAGAAAAAATAATTATATGAATAGTCTTATCAGAAATGCTTTAATTAGGTTCCTATTTATATTTATAAACAATATTACACCCATAACCCCAGATAGAAAAATAATTATATGCATATTCTTGTCAGAAATGGGTTAAATAGGTTCCTATGTATATTTATAAACAATTTTCCACCATAATCCCCATGTAGAAAAATAATTATATGCATATTCTTATCAGAAATTGGTTAAATATGTTCCTATGTATATTTATAAACAATATTCCACCTATAATCCCCATATTGAAAACAAATTTTATGCATATTCTTATCAGAAATGGGTTAAATAGGTTACTATGTATATTTAAAAACAGAATTCTATCCATAATCACTACGTAGAAAAATAATCATATGCATATTCTTATCAGAAATTGGTTAAATAGGTTCCTATGTATATTTATAAACAATATTCCACCAGTAATCCCCATGTAGAAAAATAGTTATATGCATATTTGTATCAGAAATGGGTTAATTAGTTTCCTATGTATATTTATAAACAATATTCCACCCATAATCCCTATGTAGCAAAATAATTATATGCATATTGTTATCAGAAATTGGTTACATATGTTCCTATGTATATTTATAAACAATATTCCACCCATAATCCCCATTTAGAAAAATAATTATATGCATATTCTTATCAGAAATTGGTTAAATAGGTTCCTATGTATATTTATAAACAATATTCCACCTATAAATCCCCATATTGAAAACAAATTTTATGCATATTCTTATCAGAAATGGGTTAAATAGGTTACTATGTATATTTAAAAACAGAATTCTATCCATAATCACTACGTAGAAAAATAATCATATGCATATTCTTATCAGAAACGGGTTAAATAGGTTACTATGTATATTTATAAACAATATTCCACCCATAATCCCTATGTAGAAAAATAATTATATGCATAGTCTTATCAGAAATGCTTTAATTAGGTTCCTATTTATATTTACAAACAATATTTCACCCATAACCCCAGATAGAAAAATAATTATATGCATATTCTTATCAGAAAAGGGTTAAATAGGTTCCTATGTATATTTATAAAACAATATTCCACCCATAATCCCCATATAGACAAATAATAATATTCATAATCTTATCAGAAATGGGATAAATAGGTTCCTGTGTATATTTATAAACAATTTTCCACCATAATCCCGATATAGTAAAATAATTATATGCATATTCTTATCAGAAATTGGTTAAATAGGTTCCCATGTATATTTATAAACAATATTCCAACAATAATCCCCATGTAGAAAAATAATTATATGCATATTTTTATCGGAAATGGGTTAATTAGTTTCCTATGTATATTTAATGGGTTAATTAGGTTCCTATGTATATTTATAAACAATATTCCACCCATAACCCCTTATAGAAAAATAATTATATGCATATTCTTATCAGAAATGGGTTAAATAGGTTCCTATCTATATTTATAAATAATAATATTCCACCCATAATCCCCGTATAGACAAATAATAATAATATTCATATTCTTATCAGAAATGGGTTAAATAGGTTCCTATGTATATTTATAAACAATTTTCCACCATAATCCCCATATAAAAAAGTAATTATATGCATATTCTTATCAGAAATTGGTTAAATAGGTTCCTATGTATATTTATAAACAATATTCCACCAGTAATCCCCATGTAGAAAAATAGTTATATGCATATTTTTATCAGAAATGGGTGAATTAGTTTCCTATGTATATTTAATGGGTTAAATTATATGCATATTCTTATCAGAAATGCTCTAATTAGGTTCCTATGTATATTTATAACCAATATTCCACCCATAACCCCTCATAGAAAAATAATTATATGCATATTCTTATCGGAAATGGGTTAAATAGGGTCCTATGTATATTTATTAACAATATCCCACCAATAATCCCTGTGTAGAAAAATAATTATATGCATAGTCTTATCAGAAATGCTTTAATTAGGTTCCTGTTTATATTTATAAACTATATTACACCCATAACCACAGATAGAAAAATAATTATATGCATATTCTTATCAGAAATGGGTTAAATAAGGTTCCTATCTATATTTATAAACAATATTCCACCCATAATCCCCATATAGACAAATAATAATATTCATATTCTTATCAGAAATGGGTTAAATAGGTTCCTATGTAGATTTATAAACAATTTTCCACCATAATCCCCATATAAAAAAATAATTATATGCATAGTCTTATCAAAAATTGGTTAAATAGGTTCCTATGTATATTTATAAACAATATTCCACCAGTAATCCCCGTGTAGAAAAATAGTTATATGCATATTTTTATCAGAAATGGGTTAATTAGTTTCCTATGTATATTTAATGGGTTAAATAGGTTACTATGTATATTTAAAAACAGTATTCTACCCATAATCCCTATGTAGAAAAAGAATCATATGCATATTCTTATCAGAAATGGGTTAAATAGGTTACTATGTATATTTATAAACAATATTCCACCTATAATCCCCATATTGAAAAATAATTTTATGCATATTCTTATCAGAAATGGGTTAAATAGGTTACTAGGTATATTTATAAACAATATTTCAACCATAATCCCCATGTAGAAAAATATTTTTATGCATATTCATATCAGAAATAGGTTTAATATGTTTCTATGTAAATTTATAAACAATATTCCACCCATAATCCCCATGTAGAAAAATAATTATATGCATATTCTTATCAGAAATAGGTTAAATACGTTCCTATGTATATTTATAAACAATTTTCCACTATAATCCCCATGTAGAAAAATAATTATATGCAGATTCTTATCAGAAATGCTTTAATTAGGTTCCTATGTATATTTATAACCAATATTACACCCATAACCCCTTATAGAAAAATAATTATATGCATATTCTTATCAGAAATGGGTTAAAGAGGGTCCTATGTATATTTATAAACAATATTCCACCAATAATCCCCATGTCGAAAAATAATTATATGCATAGTCTTATCAGAAATGCTTTAATTAGGTTCCTATTTATATTTATAAACAATATTTCACCCATAACCCCAGATAGAAAAATAATAATATTCATAATCTTATCAGAAATGGGATAAATAGGTTCCTATGTATATTTATAAACAATTTTCCACCTTAATCCCCATATAGTAAAATAATTATATGCATATTCTTATCAGAAATTGGTTAAATAGGTTCCCATGTATATTTATAAACAATATTCCAACAATAATCCCCATGTAGAAAAATAATTATATGCTTATTTTTATCGGAAATGGGTTAATTAGTTTCCTATGTATATTTAATGGGTTAATTAGGTTCCTATGTATATTTATAACCAATATTCCACCCATAACCCCATATAAAAAAGTAATTATATGCATATTCTTATCAGAAATTGGTTAAATAGGTTCCTATGTATATTTATAAACAATATTCCACCAGTAATCCCCATGTAGAAAAATAGTTATATGCATATTTCTATCAGAAATGGGTTAATTAGTTTCCTATGTATATTTAATGGGTTAAATAGGTTACTATGTATATTTAAAAACAGTATTCTACCCATAATCCCTATGTAGAAAAATAATTATATGCATATTCTTATCAGAAATGGGTTACATATGTTCCTATGTATATTTATAAACAATATTCCACCTATAATCCCCATATTGAAAAATAATTTTATGCATATTCTTATTAGAAATGGGTTAAATAGGTTACTAGGTATATTTATAAACAATATTTCCCCCATAATCCCCATGTAGAAAAATATTTTTATGCATATTCATATCAAGAAATAGGTTTAATATATTTCCATGTAAATTTATAAACAAAATTCCAACCATAATCCCCATTTAGAAAAATAATTATATGCATATTCTTATCAGAAATAGGTTAAATACGTTCCTATGTATATTTATAACCAATATTCCACCCATAACCACAGATAGAAAAATAATTATATGCATATTCTTATCAGAAATGGGTTAAATAGGTTCCTATCTATATTTATGAACAGTTTTCCACTATAATCTCCATGAAGAAAAATAATTATATGCAGATTCTTATCAGAAATGGGTTAAATAGGTTCCTTTGTATATTTATAAACAATATTCCACCCATAATCCCCATATAGACAAATAATAATATTCATAATCTTATCAGAAATGGGATAAATAGGTTCCTATGTATATTTATAAACAATTTTCCACCATAATCCCCATATAGTAAAATAATTATATGCATATTCTTATCAGAAATTGGTTAAATAGGTTCCCATGTATATTTATAAACAATATTCCAACAATAATCCCCATGTAGAAAAATAATTATATGCATATTTTTATCGGAAATGGGTTAATTAGTTTCCTATGTATATTTATAACCAATATTCCACCCATAACCCCTCATAGAAAAATAATTATATGCATATTCTTATCGGAAATGGGTTAAATAGGGTCCTATGTATGTTTATAAACAATATTCCACCAATAATCCCCATGTAGAAAAATAATTATATGCATAGTCTTATCAGAAATGCTTTAATTAGCTTCCTATTTATATTCATAAATAATATTACACCCATAACCCCAGATAGAAAAATAATTATATGCATATTCTTATCAGAAATGGGTTAAATAGTTTCCTATGTATATTTATAAACAATATTCCACCCATAATCCCCATAAAGACAAATAATAATATTCATATTCTAATCAGAAATGGGTTAAATAGGTTCCTATGTATATTTATAAAAAATTTTCCACCATAATCCCCATGTAGAAAAATAATTATATGCATATTCTTATCAGAAATTGGTTAAATAGGTTCCTATGTATATTTATAAACAATATTCCACCAATAATCCCCATGTAGAAAAATAATAATATGCATATTTTTATCAGAAATAGGTTAATTAGTTTCCTATGTATATTTAATGGGTTAAATAGGTTCCTATGTATATTTAAAAACAGTATTCTACCCATAATAACTACGTAGAAAAATAATCATATGCATATTCTTATCAGAAACGGGTTAAATAGGTTACTATGTATATTTATAAACAATATTCCACCCATAATCCCTATGTAGAAAAATAATTATATGCATATTCTTATCAGAAATGGGCTACATATGTTCCTATGTATATTTATAAATAATATTCCACCTATAATCCCCATATTGAAATCTAATTTTATACATATTCTTATCAGAAATGGGTTAAATAGGTTACTATGTATATTTACAAACAATATTCCACCCATAATCCCCATGTAAGAAAATAATTTTATGCATATTCATATCAGAAATAGGTTTAATATGTTTCTATGTCAATTTATAAACAATTTTCAACCCATAATCCAAATATAGCAATACAATTATATGCATATTCATGTCAGAAATAGGTTTAATATGTTGCTATCTAAATTTATAAACAATATTCCATTCATAATGCCCATGTAGAAAAATAATTATATGTATTTTCTTATCAGAAATGCTCTAATTAGGTTCCTATGTATATTTATAACCAATATTCCACCCATAACCCCTCATAGAAAAATAATTATATGCATATTCTTATCGGAAATGGGTTATATAGGTTCCTATGTATATTTATAAACAATTTCCCACTATATTCCCCATGTAGAAAAATAATTATATGCATATTCTTATCAGAAATGCTCTAATTAGGTTCCTATGTATATTTATAACCAATATTCCACCCATAACCCCTCATGGAAAAATAATTATATGCATATTCTTATCGGAAATGGGTTAAATAGGGTCCTATGTATATTTATAAAAATATCCCACCAATAATCCCCATGTAGAAAAATAATTATATGCATAGTCTTATCAGAAATGCTTTAATTAGGTTCCTGTTTATATTTATAAACAATATTACACCCATAACCACTGATAGAAAAATAATTATATGCATATTCTTATCAGAAATGGGTTAAATAGGTTCCTATCTATATGTATAAACAATATTCCACCCATAATCCCCATATAGACAAATAATAATATTCATATTCTTATCAGAAATTGGTTAAATAGGTTCCTATGTATATTTATAAAAATTTTCCACTATAATCCCCATATAAAAAAATAATTATATGCATAGTCTTATCAGAAATTGGTTAAATAGGTTCCTATGTATATTTATAAACAATATTCCACCAATAATCCCCATGTAGAAAAATATTTATATGCATATTTTTATCAGAAATGGGTTAATTAGTTTCCTATGTATATTTAACGGGTTAAATAGGTTACTATGTATATTAAAAAACAGTATTCTACCCATAATCCCTACGTAGAAAAATAATCATATGCATATTCTTATCAGAAATGGGTTAAATAGGTTACTATGTATATTTATAAACAATTTTCCACCATAATCCCCATGTAGAAAAATAATTATATTCATATTCTTATCAGAAATTGGTTAAATAGGTTCCTATGTATATTTATAAACAATATTCCACCTATAATCCCCATATTGAAAACGAATTTTATGCATATTCTTATCAGAAATGGGTTAAATAGGTTACTATGTATATTTAAAAACAGTATTCTACCCATAATCACTACGTAGAAAAATAATTATATGCATATTCTTATCAGAAATGGGTTACATATGTTCCTATGTATATTTATAAACAATATTCCACCTATAATCCCCATATTGAAAACTAATTTTATACATATTCTTATCAGAAATGGGTTAAATAGGTTACTAGGTATATTTATAAACAATATTTCACCCATAATCCCCATGTAGAAAAATATTTGTATGCATATTCATATCAGAAATAGGTTTAATATGTTTCTATGTAAATTTATAAACAATATTCCACCCATAATCCCCATGTAGAAAAATAATTATATGCATATTCTTATCAGAAATAGGTTAAATACGTTCCAATGTATATTTATAAACAATATTCCACCAATAATCCCCATGTAGAAAAATAATTATATGCATAGTCTTATCAGAAATGCTTTAATTAAGTTCCTATTTATATTTGTAAACAATATTACACCCATAACCCCAGATAGAAAAATAATTATATGCATATTCTTATCAGAAATGGATTAAATAGGTTACTATGTTTATCTATAAACAATATTCCACCCATAATCCCCATGTAGAAAAATAATTATATGCATATTCTTATCAGAAATAGGTTAAATACGTTCCAATGTATATTTATAAACAATATTCCACCAATAATCCCCATGTAGAAAAATAATTATATGAATAGTCTTATCAGAAATGCTTTAATTAGGTTCCTGTTTATATTTATAAACAATATTACACCCATAATCCCCATATAGACAAATAATAATATTCATATTCTTATCAAAAATGGGTTAAATAGGTTCCTATGTATATTTATAAACAATTTTCCACCATAATCCCCGTATAAAAAAGTAATTATATGCATATTCTTATCAGAAATTGGTTAAATAGGTTCCTATGTATATTTATAAACAATATTCCACCAGTAATCCCCATGTAGAAAAATAGTTATATGCATATTTTTATCAGAAATGGGTTAATTAGTTTCCTATGTATATTTAATCAGTTAAATAGGTTACTGTGTATATTTAAAAACAGTATTCTACCCATAATCCCTACGTAGAAAAAGAATCATATGCATATTCTTATCAGAAATGGGTTAAATAGGTTACTATGTATATTTATAAACAATATTCCACCCATAATCCCTATGTAGCAAAATAATTATATGCATATTCTTATCAGAAATGGGTTACATATGTTCCTATGTATATTTATAAACAATATTCCACCTATAATCCCCATATTGAAAAATAATTTTATGCATATTCTTATCAGAAATGGGTTAAATAGGTTACTAGGTATATTTATAAACAATATTTCACCCATAATCCCCATGTAGAAAAATATTTTTATGCATATTCATATCAGAAATAGGTTTAATATGTTTCTATGTAAATTTATAAACAATATTCCACCCATAATCCCCATTTAGAAAAATAATTATATGCATATTCCTATCAGAAATAGGTTAAATACGTTCCTATGTATATTTTTAAACAATATTCCACTATAATCCCCATGTAGAAAAATAATTATATGCATATTCTTATCAGAAATGCTTTAATTTGGTTCCTATGTATATTTATAACCAATATTCCACCCATAACCCCTGATAGAAAAATAATTATATGCATATTCTTATCAGAAATGGGTTAAATAGGTTCCTATGTATATTTATAAACAATATTCCACCAATAATCCCCATGTAGAAAAATAATTATATGCATAGTCTTATCAGAAATGCTTTAATTAGGTTCCTATTTATATTTATAAACAATATTACACCCATAACCCCAGATAGAAAAATAATTATATGCATATTCTTATCAGAAATGGGTTAAATAGGTTCCTATGTATATTTATAAACAATATTCCACCTATAATCACTACGTAGAAAAATAATCATATGCATATTCTTATCAGAAACGGGTTAAATAGGTTACTATGTATATTTATAAACAATATTCCACCCATAATCCCTATGTAGAAAAATAATTATATGCATATTCTTATCAGAAATGGGTGACATATGTTCCTATGTATATTTATAAACAATATTCCACCTATAATCCCCATATTGAAAACGAATTTTATGCATATTCTTATCAGAAATGGGTTAAATAGGTTACTATGTATATTTAAAAACAATATTCCAAACATAATCCCCATGTAAGAAAATAATGTTATGCATATTCATATCAGAAATAGGTTTAATATGTTTCTATGTCAATTTATAAACAATATTCCATTCATAATGCCCATGTAGAAAAATAATTATATGTATTTTCTTATCAGAAATGGGTTATATAGGTTCCTATATATATTTATAAACAATTTCCCACTATATTCCCAAAAACAGTATTCTACCCATAATCCCTACGTAGAAAAATAATCATATGCATATTCTTATCAAAAATGGGTTAAATAGGTTACTATGTATATTTATAAACAATATTCCACCCATAATCCCTATGTAGAAAAATAATTATATGCATATTCTTATCAGAAATGGGTGACATATGTTCCTATGTATATTTATAAACAATATTCCACCTATAATCCCCATATTGAAAAATAATTGTATGCATATTCTTATCAGAAATGGGTTAAATAGGTTACTAGGTATATTTATAAACAATATTTCACCCATAATCCCCATGTAGAAAAATATTTTTATGCATATTCATATCAGAAATAGGTTTAATATGTTTCTATGTAAATTTATAAACAATATTCCACCCATAATCCCCATGTAGAAAAATAATTATATGCATATTCTTATTAGAAATAGGTTAAATACGTTCCTATGTATATTTATAAACAATTTTCCACTATAATCCCCATGTAGAAAAATAATTATATGCAGATTCTTATCAGAAATGCTTTAATTAGGTTCCTATGTATATTTATAACCAATATTCCACCCATTACCCCTTATAGAAAAATAATTATATGCATATTCTTATCAGAAATGGGTTAAATAGGTTCCTATTTATATTTACAAACAATATTTCACCCATAACCCCAGATAGAAAAATAATTATATGCATATTCTTATCAGAAAAGGGTTAAATAGGTTCCTATGTATATTTATAAACAATATTCCACCCATAATCCCCATATAGTAAAATAATTATATGCATATTCTTATCATAAATTGGTTAAATAGGTTCCCATGTATATTTACAAACAATATTCCAACAATAATCCCCATGTAGAAAAATAATTATATGCATATTTTTATCGGAAATGGGTTAATTAGTTTCCTATGTATATTTAATGGGTTAATTAGGTTCCTATGTATATTTATAACCAATATTCCACCCATAACCCCTTATAGAAAAATAATTATATGCATATTCTTATCAGAAATGGGTTAAAGAGGGTTCTATGTATATTTATAAGCAATATCCCACCAATAATCCCCATGTAGAAAAATAATTATATGAATAGTCTTATCAGAAATGCTTTAATTAGGTTCCTATTTATATTTATAAACAATATTACACCCATAACCCCAGATAGAAAAATAATTATATGCATATTCTTGTCAGAAATGGGTTAAATAGGTTCCTATGTATATTTATAAACAATTTTCCACCATAATCCCCATGTAGAAAAATAATTATATGCATATTCTTATCAGAAATTGGTTAAATATGTTCCTATGTATATTTATAAACAATATTCCACCTATAATCCCCATATTGAAAACAAATTTTATGCATATTCTTATCAGAAATGGGTTAAATAGGTTACTATGTATATTTAAAAACAGAATTCTATCCATAATCACTACGTAGAAAAATAATCATATGCATATTCTTATCAGAAATTGGTTAAATAGGTTCCTATGTATATTTATAAACAATATTCCACCAGTAATCCCCATGTAGAAAAATAGTTATATGCATATTTGTATCAGAAATGGGTTAATTAGTTTCCTATGTATATTTATAAACAATATTCCACCCATAATCCCTATGTAGCAAAATAATTATATGCATATTGTTATCAGAAATTGGTTACATATGTTCCTATGTATATTTATAAACAATATTCCACCCATAATCCCCATTTAGAAAAATAATTATATGCATATTCTTATCAGAAATTGGTTAAATAGGTTCCTATGTATATTTATAAACAATATTCCACCTATAATCCCCATATTGAAAACAAATTTTATGCATATTCTTATCAGAAATGGGTTAAATAGGTTACTATGTATATTTAAAAACAGAATTCTATCCATAATCACTACGTAGAAAAATAATCATATGCATATTCTTATCAGAAACGGGTTAAATAGGTTACTATGTATATTTATAAACAATATTCCACCCATAATCCCTATGTAGAAAAATAATTATATGCATAGTCTTATCAGAAATGCTTTAATTAGGTTCCTATTTATATTTACAAACAATATTTCACCCATAACCCCAGATAGAAAAATAATTATATGCATATTCTTATCAGAAAAGGGTTAAATAGGTTCCTATGTATATTTATAAACAATATTCCACCCATAATCCCCATATAGACAAATAATAATATTCATAATCTTATCAGAAATGGGATAAATAGGTTCCTGTGTATATTTATAAACAATTTTCCACCATAATCCCGATATAGTAAAATAATTATATGCATATTCTTATCAGAAATTGGTTAAATAGGTTCCCATGTATATTTATAAACAATATTCCAACAATAATCCCCATGTAGAAAAATAATTATATGCATATTTTTATCGGAAATGGGTTAATTAGTTTCCTATGTATATTTAATGGGTTAATTAGGTTCCTATGTATATTTATAAACAATATTCCACCCATAACCCCTTATAGAAAAATAATTATATGCATATTCTTATCAGAAATGGGTTAAATAGGTTCCTATCTATATTTATAAATAATAATATTCCACCCATAATCCCCGTATAGACAAATAATAATAATATTCATATTCTTATCAGAAATGGGTTAAATAGGTTCCTATGTATATTTATAAACAATTTTCCACCATAATCCCCATATAAAAAAGTAATTATATGCATATTCTTATCAGAAATTGGTTAAATAGGTTCCTATGTATATTTATAAACAATATTCCACCAGTAATCCCCATGTAGAAAAATAGTTATATGCATATTTTTATCAGAAATGGGTGAATTAGTTTCCTATGTATATTTAATGGGTTAAATTATATGCATATTCTTATCAGAAATGCTCTAATTAGGTTCCTATGTATATTTATAACCAATATTCCACCCATAACCCCTCATAGAAAAATAATTATATGCATATTCTTATCGGAAATGGGTTAAATAGGGTCCTATGTATATTTATTAACAATATCCCACCAATAATCCCTGTGTAGAAAAATAATTATATGCATAGTCTTATCAGAAATGCTTTAATTAGGTTCCTGTTTATATTTATAAACTATATTACACCCATAACCACAGATAGAAAAATAATTATATGCATATTCTTATCAGAAATGGGTTAAATAAGGTTCCTATCTATATTTATAAACAATATTCCACCCATAATCCCCATATAGACAAATAATAATATTCATATTCTTATCAGAAATGGGTTAAATAGGTTCCTATGTAGATTTATAAACAATTTTCCACCATAATCCCCATATAAAAAAATAATTATATGCATAGTCTTATCAAAAATTGGTTAAATAGGTTCCTATGTATATTTATAAACAATATTCCACCAGTAATCCCCGTGTAGAAAAATAGTTATATGCATATTTTTATCAGAAATGGGTTAATTAGTTTCCTATGTATATTTAATGGGTTAAATAGGTTACTATGTATATTTAAAAACAGTATTCTACCCATAATCCCTATGTAGAAAAAGAATCATATGCATATTCTTATCAGAAATGGGTTAAATAGGTTACTATGTATATTTATAAACAATATTCCACCTATAATCCCCATATTGAAAAATAATTTTATGCATATTCTTATCAGAAATGGGTTAAATAGGTTACTAGGTATATTTATAAACAATATTTCAACCATAATCCCCATGTAGAAAAATATTTTTATGCATATTCATATCAGAAATAGGTTTAATATGTTTCTATGTAAATTTATAAACAATATTCCACCCATAATCCCCATGTAGAAAAATAATTATATGCATATTCTTATCAGAAATAGGTTAAATACGTTCCTATGTATATTTATAAACAATTTTCCACTATAATCCCCATGTAGAAAAATAATTATATGCAGATTCTTATCAGAAATGCTTTAATTAGGTTCCTATGTATATTTATAACCAATATTACACCCATAACCCCTTATAGAAAAATAATTATATGCATATTCTTATCAGAAATGGGTTAAAGAGGGTCCTATGTATATTTATAAACAATATTCCACCAATAATCCCCATGTCGAAAAATAATTATATGCATAGTCTTATCAGAAATGCTTTAATTAGGTTCCTATTTATATTTATAAACAATATTTCACCCATAACCCCAGATAGAAAAATAATAATATTCATAATCTTATCAGAAATGGGATAAATAGGTTCCTATGTATATTTATAAACAATTTTCCACCTTAATCCCCATATAGTAAAATAATTATATGCATATTCTTATCAGAAATTGGTTAAATAGGTTCCCATGTATATTTATAAACAATATTCCAACAATAATCCCCATGTAGAAAAATAATTATATGCTTATTTTTATCGGAAATGGGTTAATTAGTTTCCTATGTATATTTAATGGGTTAATTAGGTTCCTATGTATATTTATAACCAATATTCCACCCATAACCCCATATAAAAAAGTAATTATATGCATATTCTTATCAGAAATTGGTTAAATAGGTTCCTATGTATATTTATAAACAATATTCCACCAGTAATCCCCATGTAGAAAAATAGTTATATGCATATTTCTATCAGAAATGGGTTAATTAGTTTCCTATGTATATTTAATGGGTTAAATAGGTTACTATGTATATTTAAAAACAGTATTCTACCCATAATCCCTATGTAGAAAAATAATTATATGCATATTCTTATCAGAAATGGGTTACATATGTTCCTATGTATATTTATAAACAATATTCCACCTATAATCCCCATATTGAAAAATAATTTTATGCATATTCTTATTAGAAATGGGTTAAATAGGTTACTAGGTATATTTATAAACAATATTTCCCCCATAATCCCCATGTAGAAAAATATTTTTATGCATATTCATATCAAGAAATAGGTTTAATATATTTCCATGTAAATTTATAAACAAAATTCCAACCATAATCCCCATTTAGAAAAATAATTATATGCATATTCTTATCAGAAATAGGTTAAATACGTTCCTATGTATATTTATAACCAATATTCCACCCATAACCACAGATAGAAAAATAATTATATGCATATTCTTATCAGAAATGGGTTAAATAGGTTCCTATCTATATTTATGAACAGTTTTCCACTATAATCTCCATGAAGAAAAATAATTATATGCAGATTCTTATCAGAAATGGGTTAAATAGGTTCCTTTGTATATTTATAAACAATATTCCACCCATAATCCCCATATAGACAAATAATAATATTCATAATCTTATCAGAAATGGGATAAATAGGTTCCTATGTATATTTATAAACAATTTTCCACCATAATCCCCATATAGTAAAATAATTATATGCATATTCTTATCAGAAATTGGTTAAATAGGTTCCCATGTATATTTATAAACAATATTCCAACAATAATCCCCATGTAGAAAAATAATTATATGCATATTTTTATCGGAAATGGGTTAATTAGTTTCCTATGTATATTTATAACCAATATTCCACCCATAACCCCTCATAGAAAAATAATTATATGCATATTCTTATCGGAAATGGGTTAAATAGGGTCCTATGTATGTTTATAAACAATATTCCACCAATAATCCCCATGTAGAAAAATAATTATATGCATAGTCTTATCAGAAATGCTTTAATTAGCTTCCTATTTATATTCATAAATAATATTACACCCATAACCCCAGATAGAAAAATAATTATATGCATATTCTTATCAGAAATGGGTTAAATAGTTTCCTATGTATATTTATAAACAATATTCCACCCATAATCCCCATAAAGACAAATAATAATATTCATATTCTAATCAGAAATGGGTTAAATAGGTTCCTATGTATATTTATAAAAAATTTTCCACCATAATCCCCATGTAGAAAAATAATTATATGCATATTCTTATCAGAAATTGGTTAAATAGGTTCCTATGTATATTTATAAACAATATTCCACCAATAATCCCCATGTAGAAAAATAATAATATGCATATTTTTATCAGAAATAGGTTAATTAGTTTCCTATGTATATTTAATGGGTTAAATAGGTTCCTATGTATATTTAAAAACAGTATTCTACCCATAATAACTACGTAGAAAAATAATCATATGCATATTCTTATCAGAAACGGGTTAAATAGGTTACTATGTATATTTATAAACAATATTCCACCCATAATCCCTATGTAGAAAAATAATTATATGCATATTCTTATCAGAAATGGGCTACATATGTTCCTATGTATATTTATAAATAATATTCCACCTATAATCCCCATATTGAAATCTAATTTTATACATATTCTTATCAGAAATGGGTTAAATAGGTTACTATGTATATTTACAAACAATATTCCACCCATAATCCCCATGTAAGAAAATAATTTTATGCATATTCATATCAGAAATAGGTTTAATATGTTTCTATGTCAATTTATAAACAATTTTCAACCCATAATCCAAATATAGCAATACAATTATATGCATATTCATGTCAGAAATAGGTTTAATATGTTGCTATCTAAATTTATAAACAATATTCCATTCATAATGCCCATGTAGAAAAATAATTATATGTATTTTCTTATCAGAAATGCTCTAATTAGGTTCCTATGTATATTTATAACCAATATTCCACCCATAACCCCTCATAGAAAAATAATTATATGCATATTCTTATCGGAAATGGGTTATATAGGTTCCTATGTATATTTATAAACAATTTCCCACTATATTCCCCATGTAGAAAAATAATTATATGCATATTCTTATCAGAAATGCTCTAATTAGGTTCCTATGTATATTTATAACCAATATTCCACCCATAACCCCTCATGGAAAAATAATTATATGCATATTCTTATCGGAAATGGGTTAAATAGGGTCCTATGTATATTTATAAAAATATCCCACCAATAATCCCCATGTAGAAAAATAATTATATGCATAGTCTTATCAGAAATGCTTTAATTAGGTTCCTGTTTATATTTATAAACAATATTACACCCATAACCACTGATAGAAAAATAATTATATGCATATTCTTATCAGAAATGGGTTAAATAGGTTCCTATCTATATGTATAAACAATATTCCACCCATAATCCCCATATAGACAAATAATAATATTCATATTCTTATCAGAAATTGGTTAAATAGGTTCCTATGTATATTTATAAAAATTTTCCACTATAATCCCCATATAAAAAAATAATTATATGCATAGTCTTATCAGAAATTGGTTAAATAGGTTCCTATGTATATTTATAAACAATATTCCACCAATAATCCCCATGTAGAAAAATATTTATATGCATATTTTTATCAGAAATGGGTTAATTAGTTTCCTATGTATATTTAACGGGTTAAATAGGTTACTATGTATATTAAAAAACAGTATTCTACCCATAATCCCTACGTAGAAAAATAATCATATACATATTCTTATCAGAAATGGGTTAAATAGGTTACTATGTATATTTATAAACAATTTTCCACCATAATCCCCATGTAGAAAAATAATTATATTCATATTCTTATCAGAAATTGGTTAAATAGGTTCCTATGTATATTTATAAACAATATTCCACCTATAATCCCCATATTGAAAACGAATTTTATGCATATTCTTATCAGAAATGGGTTAAATAGGTTACTATGTATATTTAAAAACAGTATTCTACCCATAATCACTACGTAGAAAAATAATTATATGCATATTCTTATCAGAAATGGGTTACATATGTTCCTATGTATATTTATAAACAATATTCCACCTATAATCCCCATATTGAAAACTAATTTTATACATATTCTTATCAGAAATGGGTTAAATAGGTTACTAGGTATATTTATAAACAATATTTCACCCATAATCCCCATGTAGAAAAATATTTGTATGCATATTCATATCAGAAATAGGTTTAATATGTTTCTATGTAAATTTATAAACAATATTCCACCCATAATCCCCATGTAGAAAAATAATTATATGCATATTCTTATCAGAAATAGGTTAAATACGTTCCAATGTATATTTATAAACAATATTCCACCAATAATCCCCATGTAGAAAAATAATTATATGCATAGTCTTATCAGAAATGCTTTAATTAAGTTCCTATTTATATTTGTAAACAATATTACACCCATAACCCCAGATAGAAAAATAATTATATGCATATTCTTATCAGAAATGGATTAAATAGGTTACTATGTTTATCTATAAACAATATTCCACCCATAATCCCCATGTAGAAAAATAATTATATGCATATTCTTATCAGAAATAGGTTAAATACGTTCCAATGTATATTTATAAACAATATTCCACCAATAATCCCCATGTAGAAAAATAATTATATGAATAGTCTTATCAGAAATGCTTTAATTAGGTTCCTGTTTATATTTATAAACAATATTACACCCATAATCCCCATATAGACAAATAATAATATTCATATTCTTATCAAAAATGGGTTAAATAGGTTCCTATGTATATTTATAAACAATTTTCCACCATAATCCCCGTATAAAAAAGTAATTATATGCATATTCTTATCAGAAATTGGTTAAATAGGTTCCTATGTATATTTATAAACAATATTCCACCAGTAATCCCCATGTAGAAAAATAGTTATATGCATATTTTTATCAGAAATGGGTTAATTAGTTTCCTATGTATATTTAATCAGTTAAATAGGTTACTGTGTATATTTAAAAACAGTATTCTACCCATAATCCCTACGTAGAAAAAGAATCATATGCATATTCTTATCAGAAATGGGTTAAATAGGTTACTATGTATATTTATAAACAATATTCCACCCATAATCCCTATGTAGCAAAATAATTATATGCATATTCTTATCAGAAATGGGTTACATATGTTCCTATGTATATTTATAAACAATATTCCACCTATAATCCCCATATTGAAAAATAATTTTATGCATATTCTTATCAGAAATGGGTTAAATAGGTTACTAGGTATATTTATAAACAATATTTCACCCATAATCCCCATGTAGAAAAATATTTTTATGCATATTCATATCAGAAATAGGTTTAATATGTTTCTATGTAAATTTATAAACAATATTCCACCCATAATCCCCATTTAGAAAAATAATTATATGCATATTCCTATCAGAAATAGGTTAAATACGTTCCTATGTATATTTTTAAACAATATTCCACTATAATCCCCATGTAGAAAAATAATTATATGCATATTCTTATCAGAAATGCTTTAATTTGGTTCCTATGTATATTTATAACCAATATTCCACCCATAACCCCTGATAGAAAAATAATTATATGCATATTCTTATCAGAAATGGGTTAAATAGGTTCCTATGTATATTTATAAACAATATTCCACCAATAATCCCCATGTAGAAAAATAATTATATGCATAGTCTTATCAGAAATGCTTTAATTAAGTTCCTATTTATATTTATAAACAATATTACACCCATAACCCCAGATAGAAAAATAATTATATGCATATTCTTATCAGAAATGGGTTAAATAGGTTCCTATGTATATTTATAAACAATATTCCACCAATAATCCCCATGTAGAAAAATAATTATATGCATAGTCTTATCAGAAATGCTTTAATTAGGTTCCTATTTATATTTATAAACAATATTACACCCATAACCCCCATATAGACAAATAATAATATTCATATTCTTATCAGAAATTGGTTAAATAGGTTCCTATGTATATTTATAAAAATTTTCCACTATAATCCCCATATAAAAAAATAATTATATGCATAGTCTTATCAGAAATTGGTTAAATAGGTTCCTATGTATATTTATAAACAATATTCCACCAATAATCCCCATGTAGAAAAATATTTATATGCATATTTTTATCAGAAATGGGTTAATTAGTTTCCTATGTATATTTAACGGGTTAAATAGGTTACTATGTATATTAAAAAACAGTATTCTACCCATAATCCCTACGTAGAAAAATAATCATATGCATATTCTTATCAGAAATGGGTTAAATAGGTTACTATGTATATTTATAAACAATTTTCCACCATAATCCCCATGTAGAAAAATAATTATATTCATATTCTTATCAGAAATTGGTTAAATAGGTTCCTATGTATATTTATAAACAATATTCCACCTATAATCCCCATATTGAAAACGAATTTTATGCATATTCTTATCAGAAATGGGTTAAATAGGTTACTATGTATATTTAAAAACAGTATTCTACCCATAATCACTACGTAGAAAAATAATTATATGCATATTCTTATCAGAAATGGGTTACATATGTTCCTATGTATATTTATAAACAATATTCCACCTATAATCCCCATATTGAAAACTAATTTTATACATATTCTTATCAGAAATGGGTTAAATAGGTTACTAGGTATATTTATAAACAATATTTCACCCATAATCCCCATGTAGAAAAATATTTGTATGCATATTCATATCAGAAATAGGTTTAATATGTTTCTATGTAAATTTATAAACAATATTCCACCCATAATCCCCATGTAGAAAAATAATTATATGCATATTCTTATCAGAAATAGGTTAAATACGTTCCAATGTATATTTATAAACAATATTCCACCAATAATCCCCATGTAGAAAAATAATTATATGCATAGTCTTATCAGAAATGCTTTAATTAAGTTCCTATTTATATTTGTAAACAATATTACACCCATAACCCCAGATAGAAAAATAATTATATGCATATTCTTATCAGAAATGGATTAAATAGGTTACTATGTTTATCTATAAACAATATTCCACCCATAATCCCCATGTAGAAAAATAATTATATGCATATTCTTATCAGAAATAGGTTAAATACGTTCCAATGTATATTTATAAACAATATTCCACCAATAATCCCCATGTAGAAAAATAATTATATGAATAGTCTTATCAGAAATGCTTTAATTAGGTTCCTGTTTATATTTATAAACAATATTACACCCATAATCCCCATATAGACAAATAATAATATTCATATTCTTATCAAAAATGGGTTAAATAGGTTCCTATGTATATTTATAAACAATTTTCCACCATAATCCCCGTATAAAAAAGTAATTATATGCATATTCTTATCAGAAATTGGTTAAATAGGTTCCTATGTATATTTATAAACAATATTCCACCAGTAATCCCCATGTAGAAAAATAGTTATATGCATATTTTTATCAGAAATGGGTTAATTAGTTTCCTATGTATATTTAATCAGTTAAATAGGTTACTGTGTATATTTAAAAACAGTATTCTACCCATAATCCCTACGTAGAAAAAGAATCATATGCATATTCTTATCAGAAATGGGTTAAATAGGTTACTATGTATATTTATAAACAATATTCCACCCATAATCCCTATGTAGCAAAATAATTATATGCATATTCTTATCAGAAATGGGTTACATATGTTCCTATGTATATTTATAAACAATATTCCACCTATAATCCCCATATTGAAAAATAATTTTATGCATATTCTTATCAGAAATGGGTTAAATAGGTTACTAGGTATATTTATAAACAATATTTCACCCATAATCCCCATGTAGAAAAATATTTTTATGCATATTCATATCAGAAATAGGTTTAATATGTTTCTATGTAAATTTATAAACAATATTCCACCCATAATCCCCATTTAGAAAAATAATTATATGCATATTCCTATCAGAAATAGGTTAAATACGTTCCTATGTATATTTTTAAACAATATTCCACTATAATCCCCATGTAGAAAAATAATTATATGCATATTCTTATCAGAAATGCTTTAATTTGGTTCCTATGTATATTTATAACCAATATTCCACCCATAACCCCTGATAGAAAAATAATTATATGCATATTCTTATCAGAAATGGGTTAAATAGGTTCCTATGTATATTTATAAACAATATTCCACCAATAATCCCCATGTAGAAAAATAATTATATGCATAGTCTTATCAGAAATGCTTTAATTAGGTTCCTATTTATATTTATAAACAATATTACACCCATAACCCCAGATAGAAAAATAATTATATGCATATTCTTATCAGAAATGGGTTAAATAGGTTCCTATGTATATTTATAAACAATATTCCACCTATAATCACTACGTAGAAAAATAATCATATGCATATTCTTATCAGAAACGGGTTAAATAGGTTACTATGTATATTTATAAACAATATTCCACCCATAATCCCTATGTAGAAAAATAATTATATGCATATTCTTATCAGAAATGGGTGACATATGTTCCTATGTATATTTATAAACAATATTCCACCTATAATCCCCATATTGAAAACGAATTTTATGCATATTCTTATCAGAAATGGGTTAAATAGGTTACTATGTATATTTAAAAACAATATTCCAAACATAATCCCCATGTAAGAAAATAATGTTATGCATATTCATATCAGAAATAGGTTTAATATGTTTCTATGTCAATTTATAAACAATATTCCATTCATAATGCCCATGTAGAAAAATAATTATATGTATTTTCTTATCAGAAATGGGTTATATAGGTTCCTATATATATTTATAAACAATTTCCCACTATATTCCCAAAAACAGTATTCTACCCATAATCCCTACGTAGAAAAATAATCATATGCATATTCTTATCAAAAATGGGTTAAATAGGTTACTATGTATATTTATAAACAATATTCCACCCATAATCCCTATGTAGAAAAATAATTATATGCATATTCTTATCAGAAATGGGTGACATATGTTCCTATGTATATTTATAAACAATATTCCACCTATAATCCCCATATTGAAAAATAATTTTATGCATATTCTTATCAGAAATGGGTTAAATAGGTTACTAGGTATATTTATAAACAATATTTCACCCATAATCCCCATGTAGAAAAATATTTTTATGCATATTCATATCAGAAATAGGTTTAATATGTTTCTATGTAAATTTATAAACAATATTCCACCCATAATCCCCATGTAGAAAAATAATTATATGCATATTCTTATTAGAAATAGGTTAAATACGTTCCTATGTATATTTATAAACAATTTTCCACTATAATCCCCATGTAGAAAAATAATTATATGCAGATTCTTATCAGAAATGCTTTAATTAGGTTCCTATGTATATTTATAACCAATATTCCACCCATTACCCCTTATAGAAAAATAATTATATGCATATTCTTACCAGAAATGGGTTAAATAGGTTCCTATTTATATTTACAAACAATATTTCACCCATAACCCCAGATAGAAAAATAATTATATGCATATTCTTATCAGAAAAGGGTTAAATAGGTTCCTATGTATATTTATAAACAATATTCCACCCATAATCCCCATATAGTAAAATAATTATATGCATATTCTTATCATAAATTGGTTAAATAGGTTCCCATGTATATTTACAAACAATATTCCAACAATAATCCCCATGTAGAAAAATAATTATATGCATATTTTTATCGGAAATGGGTTAATTAGTTTCCTATGTATATTTAATGGGTTAATTAGGTTCCTATGTATATTTATAACCAATATTCCACCCATAACCCCTTATAGAAAAATAATTATATGCATATTCTTATCAGAAATGGGTTAAAGAGGGTTCTATGTATATTTATAAGCAATATCCCACCAATAATCCCCATGTAGAAAAATAATTATATGAATAGTCTTATCAGAAATGCTTTAATTAGGTTCCTATTTATATTTATAAACAATATTACACCCATAACCCCAGATAGAAAAATAATTATATGCATATTCTTGTCAGAAATGGGTTAAATAGGTTCCTATGTATATTTATAAACAATTTTCCACCATAATCCCCATGTAGAAAAATAATTATATGCATATTCTTATCAGAAATTGGTTAAATATGTTCCTATGTATATTTATAAACAATATTCCACCTATAATCCCCATATTGAAAACAAATTTTATGCATATTCTTATCAGAAATGGGTTAAATAGGTTACTATGTATATTTAAAAACAGAATTCTATCCATAATCACTACGTAGAAAAATAATCATATGCATATTCTTATCAGAAATTGGTTAAATAGGTTCCTATGTATATTTATAAACAATATTCCACCAGTAATCCCCATGTAGAAAAATAGTTATATGCATATTTGTATCAGAAATGGGTTAATTAGTTTCCTATGTATATTTATAAACAATATTCCACCCATAATCCCTATGTAGCAAAATAATTATATGCATATTGTTATCAGAAATTGGTTACATATGTTCCTATGTATATTTATAAACAATATTCCACCCATAATCCCCATTTAGAAAAATAATTATATGCATATTCTTATCAGAAATTGGTTAAATAGGTTCCTATGTATATTTATAAACAATATTCCACCTATAATCCCCATATTGAAAACAAATTTTATGCATATTCTTATCAGAAATGGGTTAAATAGGTTACTATGTATATTTAAAAACAGAATTCTATCCATAATCACTACGTAGAAAAATAATCATATGCATATTCTTATCAGAAACGGGTTAAATAGGTTACTATGTATATTTATAAACAATATTCCACCCATAATCCCTATGTAGAAAAATAATTATATGCATAGTCTTATCAGAAATGCTTTAATTAGGTTCCTATTTATATTTACAAACAATATTTCACCCATAACCCCAGATAGAAAAATAATTATATGCATATTCTTATCAGAAAAGGGTTAAATAGGTTCCTATGTATATTTATAAACAATATTCCACCCATAATCCCCATATAGACAAATAATAATATTCATAATCTTATCAGAAATGGGATAAATAGGTTCCTGTGTATATTTATAAACAATTTTCCACCATAATCCCGATATAGTAAAATAATTATATGCATATTCTTATCAGAAATTGGTTAAATAGGTTCCCATGTATATTTATAAACAATATTCCAACAATAATCCCCATGTAGAAAAATAATTATATGCATATTTTTATCGGAAATGGGTTAATTAGTTTCCTATGTATATTTAATGGGTTAATTAGGTTCCTATGTATATTTATAAACAATATTCCACCCATAACCCCTTATAGAAAAATAATTATATGCATATTCTTATCAGAAATGGGTTAAATAGGTTCCTATCTATATTTATAAATAATAATATTCCACCCATAATCCCCGTATAGACAAATAATAATAATATTCATATTCTTATCAGAAATGGGTTAAATAGGTTCCTATGTATATTTATAAACAATTTTCCACCATAATCCCCATATAAAAAAGTAATTATATGCATATTCTTATCAGAAATTGGTTAAATAGGTTCCTATGTATATTTATAAACAATATTCCACCAGTAATCCCCATGTAGAAAAATAGTTATATGCATATTTTTATCAGAAATGGGTGAATTAGTTTCCTATGTATATTTAATGGGTTAAATTATATGCATATTCTTATCAGAAATGCTCTAATTAGGTTCCTATGTATATTTATAACCAATATTCCACCCATAACCCCTCATAGAAAAATAATTATATGCATATTCTTATCGGAAATGGGTTAAATAGGGTCCTATGTATATTTATTAACAATATCCCACCAATAATCCCTGTGTAGAAAAATAATTATATGCATAGTCTTATCAGAAATGCTTTAATTAGGTTCCTGTTTATATTTATAAACTATATTACACCCATAACCACAGATAGAAAAATAATTATATGCATATTCTTATCAGAAATGGGTTAAATAAGGTTCCTATCTATATTTATAAACAATATTCCACCCATAATCCCCATATAGACAAATAATAATATTCATATTCTTATCAGAAATGGGTTAAATAGGTTCCTATGTAGATTTATAAACAATTTTCCACCATAATACCCATATAAAAAAATAATTATATGCATAGTCTTATCAAAAATTGGTTAAATAGGTTCCTATGTATATTTATAAACAATATTCCACCAGTAATCCCCGTGTAGAAAAATAGTTATATGCATATTTTTATCAGAAATGGGTTAATTAGTTTCCTATGTATATTTAATGGGTTAAATAGGTTACTATGTATATTTAAAAACAGTATTCTACCCATAATCCCTATGTAGAAAAATAATCATATGCATATTCTTATCAGAAATGGGTTAAATAGGTTACTATGTATATTTATAAACAATATTCCACCTATAATCCCCATATTGAAAAATAATTTTATGCATATTCTTATCAGAAATGGGTTAAATAGGTTACTAGGTATATTTATAAACAATATTTCAACCATAATCCCCATGTAGAAAAATATTTTTATGCATATTCATATCAGAAATAGGTTTAATATGTTTCTATGTAAATTTATAAACAATATTCCACCCATAATCCCCATGTAGAAAAATAATTATATGCATATTCTTATCAGAAATAGGTTAAATACGTTCCTATGTATATTTATAAACAATTTTCCACTATAATCCCCATGTAGAAAAATAATTATATGCAGATTCTTATCAGAAATGCTTTAATTAGGTTCCTATGTATATTTATAACCAATATTACACCCATAACCCCTTATAGAAAAATAATTATATGTATATTCTTATCAGAAATGGGTTAAAGAGGGTCCTATGTATATTTATAAACAATATTCCACCAATAATCCCCATGTCGAAAAATAATTATATGCATAGTCTTATCAGAAATGCTTTAATTAGGTTCCTATTTATATTTATAAACAATATTTCACCCATAACCCCAGATAGAAAAATAATAATATTCATAATCTTATCAGAAATGGGATAAATAGGTTCCTATGTATATTTATAAACAATTTTCCACCTTAATCCCCATATAGTAAAATAATTATATGCATATTCTTATCAGAAATTGGTTAAATAGGTTCCCATGTATATTTATAAACAATATTCCAACAATAATCCCCATGTAGAAAAATAATTATATGCTTATTTTTATCGGAAATGGGTTAATTAGTTTCCTATGTATATTTAATGGGTTAATTAGGTTCCTATGTATATTTATAACCAATATTCCACCCATAACCCCATATAAAAAAGTAATTATATGCATATTCTTATCAGAAATTGGTTAAATAGGTTCCTATGTATATTTATAAACAATATTCCACCAGTAATCCCCATGTAGAAAAATAGTTATATGCATATTTCTATCAGAAATGGGTTAATTAGTTTCCTATGTATATTTAATGGGTTAAATAGGTTACTATGTATATTTAAAAACAGTATTCTACCCATAATCCCTATGTAGAAAAATAATTATATGCATATTCTTATCAGAAATGGGTTACATATGTTCCTATGTATATTTATAAACAATATTCCACCTATAATCCCCATATTGAAAAATAATTTTATGCATATTCTTATTAGAAATGGGTTAAATAGGTTACTAGGTATATTTATAAACAATATTTCCCCATAATCCCCATGTAGAAAAATATTTTTATGCATATTCATATCAAGAAATAGGTTTAATATATTTCCATGTAAATTTATAAACAAAATTCCAACCATAATCCCCATTTAGAAAAATAATTATATGCATATTCTTATCAGAAATAGGTTAAATACGTTCCTATGTATATTTATAACCAATATTCCACCCATAACCACAGATAGAAAAATAATTATATGCATATTCTTATCAGAAATGGGTTAAATAGGTTCCTATCTATATTTATGAACAGTTTTCCACTATAATCTCCATGAAGAAAAATAATTATATGCAGATTCTTATCAGAAATGGGTTAAATAGGTTCCTTTGTATATTTATAAACAATATTCCACCCATAATCCCCATATAGACAAATAATAATATTCATAATCTTATCAGAAATGGGATAAATAGGTTCCTATGTATATTTATAAACAATTTTCCACCATAATCCCCATATAGTAAAATAATTATATGCATATTCTTATCAGAAATTGGTTAAATAGGTTCCCATGTATATTTATAAACAATATTCCAACAATAATCCCCATGTAGAAAAATAATTATATGCATATTTTTATCGGAAATGGGTTAATTAGTTTCCTATGTATATTTATAACCAATATTCCACCCATAACCCCTCATAGAAAAATAATTATATGCATATTCTTATCGGAAATGGGTTAAATAGGGTCCTATGTATATTTATAAACAATATTCCACCAATAATCCCCATGTAGAAAAATAATTATATGCATAGTCTTATCAGAAATGCTTTAATTAGCTTCCTATTTATATTTATAAATAATATTACACCCATAACCCCAGATAGAAAAATAATTATATGCATATTCTTATCAGAAATGGGTTAAATAGTTTCCTATGTATATTTATAAACAATATTCCACCCATAATCCCCATAAAGACAAATAATAATATTCATATTCTAATCAGAAATGGGTTAAATAGGTTCCTATGTATATTTATAAAAAATTTTCCACCATAATCCCCATGTAGAAAAATAATTATATGCATATTCTTATCAGAAATTGGTTAAATAGGTTCCTATGTATATTTAATGGGTTAAATAGGTTCCTATGTATATTTAAAAACAGTATTCTACCCATAATAACTACGTAGAAAAATAATCATATGCATATTCTTATCAGAAACGGGTTAAATAGGTTACTATGTATATTTATAAACAATATTCCACCCATAATCCCTATGTAGAAAAATAATTATATGCATATTCTTATCAGAAATGGGCTACATATGTTCCTATGTATATTTATAAATAATATTCCACCTATAATCCCCATATTGAAATCTAATTTTATACATATTCTTATCAGAAATGGGTTAAATAGGTTACTATGTATATTTACAAACAATATTCCACCCATAATCCCCATGTAAGAAAATAATTTTATGCATATTCATATCAGAAATAGGTTTAATATGTTTCTATGTCAATTTATAAACAATTTTCAACCCATAATCCAAATATAGCAATACAATTATATGCATATTCATGTCAGAAATAGGTTTAATATGTTGCTATCTAAATTTATAAACAATATTCCATTCATAATGCCCATGTAGAAAAATAATTATATGTATTTTCTTATCAGAAATGCTCTAATTAGGTTCCTATGTATATTTATAACCAATATTCCACCCATAACCCCTCATAGAAAAATAATTATATGCATATTCTTATCGGAAATGGGTTATATAGGTTCCTATGTATATTTATAAACAATTTCCCACTATATTCCCCATGTAGAAAAATAATTATATGCATATTCTTATCAGAAATGCTCTAATTAGGTTCCTATGTATATTTATAACCAATATTCCACCCATAACCCCTCATAGAAAAATAATTATATGCATATTCTTATCGGAAATGGGTTAAATAGGGTCCTATGTATATTTATAAAAATATCCCACCAATAATCCCCATGTAGAAAAATAATTATATGCATATTCTTATCAGAAATGGGTTAAATAGGTTCCTATCTATATGTATAAACAATATTCCACCCATAATCCCCATATAGACAAATAATAATATTCATATTCTTATCAGAAATTGGTTAAATAGGTTCCTATGTATATTTATAAAAATTTTCCACTATAATCCCCATATAAAAAAATAATTATATGCATAGTCTTATCAGAAATTGGTTAAATAGGTTCCTATGTATATTTATAAACAATATTCCACCAATAATCCCCATGTAGAAAAATATTTATATGCATATTTTTATCAGAAATGGGTTAATTAGTTTCCTATGTATATTTAACGGGTTAAATAGGTTACTATGTATATTAAAAAACAGTATTCTACCCATAATCCCTACGTAGAAAAATAATCATATGCATATTCTTATCAGAAATGGGTTAAATAGGTTACTATGTATATTTATAAACAATTTTCCACCATAATCCCCATGTAGAAAAATAATTATATTCATATTCTTATCAGAAATTGGTTAAATAGGTTCCTATGTATATTTATAAACAATATTCCACCTATAATCCCCATATTGAAAACTAATTTTATGCATATTCTTATCAGAAATGGGTTAAATAGGTTACTATGTATATTTAAAAACAGTATTCTACCCATAATCACTATGTAGAAAAATAATTATATGCATATTCTTATCAGAAATGGGTTACATATGTTCCTATGTATATTTATAAACAATATTCCACCTATAATCCCCATATTGAAAACTAATTTTATACATATTTTTATCAGAAATGGGTTAAATAGGTTAATAGGTATATTTATAAACAATATTTCACCCATAATCCCCATGTAGAAAAATATTTGTATGCATATTCATATCAGAAATAGGTTTAATATGTTTCTATGTAAATTTATAAACAATATTCCACCCATAATCCCCATGTAGAAAAATAATTATATGCATATTCTTATCAGAAATAGGTTAAATACGTTCCAATGTATATTTATAAACAATATTCCACCAATAATCCCCATGTAGAAAAATAATTATATGCATAGTCTTATCAGAAATGCTTTAATTAAGTTCCTATTTATATTTGTAAACAATATTACACCCATAACCCCAGATAGAAAAATAATTATATGCATATTCTTATCAGAAATGGATTAAATAGGTTACTATGTATATCTATAAACAATATTCCACCCATAATCCCCATGTAGAAAAATAATTATATGCATATTCTTATCAGAAATAGGTTAAATACGTTCCAATGTATATTTATAAACAATATTCCACCAATAATCCCCATGTAGAAAAATAATTATATGAATAGTCTTATCAGAAATGCTTTAATTAGGTTCCTGTTTATATTTATAAACAATATTACACCCTTAATCCCCATGTAGAAAAATAATTATATGCATATTCTTATCATAAATAGGTTAAATAGGTTCCTATGTATATTTATAAACAATTTTCCACTATGTAGAAAAATAATTATATGCAGATTCTTATCAGAAATGCTTTAATTAGGTTCCTATGTATATTTATAACCAATATTCCACCCATAACCCCTTATAGAAAAATAATTATATACATATTCTTATCAGAATTGTCCTAAATAGGGTCCTATGTATATGTATAAACAATATTCCACCAATAATCCACTATGTAGAAAAATAATTATATGCAGATTCTTATCAGAAATCCTTTAATTAGGTTCCTATGTATATTTATAACCAATATTCCACCCATAACCCCTTATAGAAAAATAATGATATGCATATTCTTATCAGAAATGGTTAAATAGGGTCCTATGTATATTTATAAACAATATTCCACCAATAATCCCCATGTAGAAAAATAATTATATGCATAGTCTTATCAGAAATTGGTTAAGTAGGTTCCTATGTATATTTATAAACAATATTCCACCAGTAATCCCCATGTAGAAAAATAGTTATATGCATATTCTTATCAGAAATGGGTTAAATAGGTTCCTATCTATATTTATAAACAATAATATTCCACCCATAATCCCCGTATAGACAAATAATTATATGCATATTCTTATCAGAAATTGGTTAAATAGGTTCCTATGTATATTTATAAACAATATTCCACCAGTAATCCCCATGTAGAAAAATAGTTATATGCATATTTGTATCAGAAATGGGTTAACTAGTTTCCTATGTATATTTAATGGGTTAAATAGGTTACTATGTATATTTAAAAACAGTATTCTACCCATAATCCCTACGTAGAAAAATAATTTTATGCATATTCATATCAGAAATGGTTTAAATAGGTTACTAGGTATATTTATAAACAATATTTCACCCATAATCCCCATGTAGAAAAATATTTTTATGCATATTCATATCAAGAAATAGGTTTAATATGTTTCTATGTAAATTTATAAACAATATTCCACCCATAATCCCCATGTAGAAAAATAATTATATCCATATTCTTATCAGAAATAGGTTAAATACGTTCCTATGTATATTTATAAACAATTTTCCACTATAATCCCCATGTAGAAAAATAATTATATGCAGATTCTTATCAGAAATGCTTTAATTAGGTTCCTATGTATATTTATAACTAATATTCCACCCATAACCCCTTATAGAAAAATAATTATATGCATATTCTTGTCAGAAATGGGTTAAATAGGGTCCTATGTATATTTATAAACAATATTCCACCTATAATCCCCATATAGAAAACGAATTTTATGCATATTCTTGTCAGAAATGGGTTAAATAGGTTACTATGTATATTTAAAAACAGAATTCTATCCATAATCACTACGTAGAAAAATAATCATATGCATGTTCTTATCAGAAACGGGTTAAATAGGTTACTATGTATATTTATAAACAATATTCCACCCATAATCCCTATGTAGAAAAATAATTATATGCCTATTCTTATCAGAAATGGGTTACATATGTTCCTATGTATATTTATAAACAATATTCCACCTATAATCCCCATATTGAAAACGAATTTTATGCATATTCTTATCAGAAATGGGTTAAATAGGTTACTATGCATATTTACAAACAATATTCCACCCATAATCTCCATGTAAGAAAATAATGTTATGCATATTCATATCAGAAATAGGTTTAATATGTTTCTATGTTAATTTATAAACAATTTTCAATTCATAATGCCCATGTAGAAAAATAATTATATGTATTTTCTTATCAGAAATGGGTTATATAGGTTCCTATGTATATTTATAAACAATTTCCCACTATATTCCCCATGTAGAAAAATAATTATATGCATATTCTTATCGGAAATGGGTTAAATAGGGTCCTATGTATATTTATTAACAATATCCCACCAATAATCCCTGTGTAGAAAAATAATTATATGCATAGTCTTATCAGAAATGCTTTAATTAGGTTCCTGTTTATATTTATAAACAATATTACACCCATAACCACAGATAGAAAAATAATTAATTGCATATTCTTGTCAGAAATTGGTTAAATAGGTTCCTATGTATAAATATACACAATTTTCCACCATAATCCCCATGTAGACAAATAATAATATTCATATTCTTATCAGAAATGGGTTAAATAGGTTCCTATGTATATTTATAAACAATTTTCCACCATAATCCCCATATAGAAAAATAATTATATGCGTATTCTTATCAGAAATTGGTTAAATAGGTTCCCATGTATATTTATAAACAATATTCCAACAATAATCCCAATGTAGAAAAATAATTATATGCATATTTTTATCGGAAATGGGTTAATTAGTTTCCTATGTATATTTAATGGGTTAATTAGGTTCCTATGTATATTTATAACCAATATTCCACCCATAACCCCTTTTAGAAAAATAATTATATGCATATTGTTATCAGAAATGGGTTAAATAGGGTCCTATGTATATTTATAAACAATATCCCACCAATAATCCCCATGTAGAAAAATAATTATATGAATAGTCTTATCAGAAATGCTTTAATTAGGTTCCTGTTTATATTTATAAACAATATTACACCCATAATCCCCATATAGACAAATAATAATATTCATATTCTTATCAGAAATGGGTTAAATAGGTTCCTATGTATATTTATAAACAATTTTCCACCATAATCCCCGTATAAAAAAGTAATTATATGCATATTCTTATCAGAAATTGGTTAAATAGGTTCCTATGTATATTTATAAACAATATTCCACCTATAATCCCCATATTGAAAACGAATTTTATGCATATTCTTATCAGAAATGGGTTAAATAGGTTACTATGTATATTTAAAAACAGTATTCTACCCATAATCACTACGTAGAAAAAAAATCATATGCATATTCTTATCAAAAATGGGTTAAATAGGTTACTATGTATATTTATAAACAATATTCCACCCATAATCCCTATGTAGAAAAATAATTATATGCATATTCTTATCAGAAATGGGTTACATATGTTCCTATGTATATTCATAAACAATATTCCACCTATATAATCCCCATATTGAAAAAGAATTTTATGCATATTCTTATCAGAAATGGGTTAAATAGGTTACTATGTATATTTACAAACAATATTCCACCCATAATCCCCATGTAAGAAAATAATGTTATGCATATTCATATCAGAAATAGGTTTAATATGTTTCTATGTCTTTGTCTATGTATTTTCTTATCAGAAATGGGTTATATAGGTTCCTATATATATTTATAAACAATTTCCCACTATATTCCCAAAAACAGTATTCTACCCATAATCCCTACGTAGAAAAATAATCATATGCATATTCTTATCAGAAATGGGTTAAATAGGTTACTATGTATATTTATAAACAATATTCCATCCATAATCCCTATGTAGAAAAATAATTATATGCATATTCTTATCAGAAATGGGTGACATATGTTCCTATGTATATTTATAAACAATATTCCACCTATAATCCCCATATTGAAAAATAATTTTATGCATATTCTTATCAGAAATGGGTTAAATAGGTTACTAGGTATATTTATAAACAATATTTCACCCATAGTCCCCATGTAGAAAAATATTTTTATGCATATTCATATCAAGAAATAGGTTTAATATGTTTCTATGTCAATTTATAAACAATATTCCATTCATAATGCCCATGTAGAAAAATAATTATATGTATTTTCTTATCAGAAATGGGTTATATAGGTTCCTATATATATTTATTAACAATTTCCCACTATATTCCCAAAAACAGTATTCTACCCATAATCCCTACGTAGAAAAATAATCATATGCATATTCTTATCAGAAATGGGTTAAATAGGTTACTATGTATATTTATAAACAATATTCCACCCATAATCCCTATGTAGAAAAATAATTATATGCATATTCTTATCAGAAATGGGTGACATATGTTCCTATGTATATTTATAAACAATATTCCACCTATAATCCCCATATTGAAAAATAATTTTATGCATATTCTTATCAGAAATGGGTTAAATAGGTTACTAGGTATATTTATAAACAATATTCCACCCATAGTCCCCATGTAGAAAAATATTTTTATGCATATTCATATCAAGAAATAGGTTTAATATGTTTCTATGTCAATTTATAAACAATATTCCATTCATAATGCCCATGGAGAAAAATAATTATATGTATTTTCTTATTGAAATGGGTTATATAGGTTCCTATGTATATTTATAAACAATTTCCCACTATATTCCCCATGTAGAAAAATAATTATATGCATATTCTTATCACAAATGCTCTAATTAGGTTCCTATGTATGTTTATAACCAATATTCCACCCATAACCCCTCATAGAAAAATAATTATATGCATATTCTTATCGGAAATGGGTTAAATAGGGTCCTATGTATATTTATTAACAATATCCCAATAATAATCCCTGTGTAGAAAAATAATTATATGCATAGTCTTATCAGAAATGCTTTAATTGGGTTCCTGTTTATATTTATAAACAATATTACACCCATAACCACAGATAGAAAAATAATTATATGCATATTCTTATCAGAAATGGGTTAAATAAGGTTCCTATCTATATTTATAAACAATATTCCACCCATAATCCCCATATAGACAAATAATAATATTCATATTCTTATCAGAAATGGGTTAAATAGGTTCCTATGTATATTTATAAACAATTTTCCACCATAATCCCCATATAGAAAAATAATTATATGCGTATTCTTATCAGAAATTGGTTAAATAGGTTCCCATGTATATTTATAAACAATTTTCCACTATAATCCCCATGTAGAAAAATAATTATATGCAGATTCTTATCAGAAATGCTTTAATTAGATTCCTATGTATATTTATAACTAATATTCCACCCATAACCCCTTATAGAAAAATAATTATATGCATATTCTTGTCAGAAATGGGTTAAATAGGGTCCTATGTATATTTATAAACAATATTCCACCTATAATCCCCATATAGAAAACGAATTTTATGCATATTCTTGTCAGAAATGGGTTAAATAGGGTCCTATGTATATTTATAAACAATATTCCACCTATAATCCCCATATAGAAAACGAATTTTATGCATATTCTTATCAGAAATGGGTTAAATAGGTTACTATGTATATTTAAAAACAGAATTCTATCCATAATCACTACGTAGAAAAATAATCATATGTATGTTCTTATCAGAAACGGGTTAAATAGGTTACTATGTATATTTATAAACAATATTCCACCCATAATCCCTATGTAGAAAAATAATTATATGCCTATTCTTATCAGAAATGGGTTACATATGTTCCTATGTATATTTATAAACAATATGCCACCTATAATCCCCATATTGAAAACGAATTTTATGCATATTCTTATCAGAAATGGGTTAAATAGGTTACTATGCATATTTACAAACAATATTCCACCCATAATCTCCATGTAAGAAAATAATGTTATGCATATTCATATCAGAAATAGGTTTAATATGTTTCTATGTCAATTTATAAACAATTTTCAATTCATAATGCCCATGTAGAAAAATAATTATATGTATTTTCTTATCAGAAATGGGTTATATAGGTTCCTATGTATATTTATAAACAATTTCCCACTATATTCCCCATGTAGAAAAATAATTATATGCATATTCTTATCGGAAATGGGTTAAATAGGGTCCTATGTATATTTATTAACAATATCCCACCAATAATCCCTGTGTAGAAAAATAATTATATGCATAGTCTTATCAGAAATGCTTTAATTAGGTTCCTGTTTATATTTATAAACAATATTACACCCATAACCACAGATAGAAAAATAATTAATTGCATATTCTTGTCAGAAATTGGTTAAATAGGTTCCTATGTATAAATATACACAATTTTCCACCATAATCCCCATGTAGACAAATAATAATATTCATATTCTTATCAGAAATGGGTTAAATAGGTTCCTATGTATATTTATAAACAATTTTCCACCATAATCCCCATATAGAAAAATAATTATATGCGTATTCTTATCAGAAATTGGTTAAATAGGTTCCTATGTATATTTATAAACAATATTCCAACAATAATCCCAAAGTAGAAAAATAATTATATGCATATTTTTATCGGAAATGGGTTAATTAGTTTCCTATGTATATTTAATGGGTTAATTAGGTTCCTATGTATATTTATAACCAATATTCCACCCATAACCCCTTTTAGAAAAATAATTATATGCATATTGTTATCAGAAATGGGTTAAATAGGGTCCTATGTATATTTATAAACAATATCCCACCAATAATCCCCATGTAGAAAAATAATTATATGAATAGTCTTATCAGAAATGCTTTAATTAGGTTCCTGTTTATATTTATAAACAATATTACACCCATAATCCCCATATAGACAAATAATAATATTCATATTCTTATCAGAAATGGGTTAAATAGGTTCCTATGTATATTTATAAACAATTTTCCACCATAATCCTTATGTAGAAAAATAATTATATGCATATTCTTATCAGAAATTGGTTAAATATGTTCCTATGTATATTTATAAACAATATTCCACCTATAATCCCCATATTGAAAACAAATTTTATGCATATTCTTATCAGAAATGGGTTAAATAGGTTACTATGTATATTTAAAAACAGAATTCTATCCATAATCACTACGTAGAAAAATAATCATATGCATATTCTTATCAGAAACGGGTTAAATACGTTACTAGGTATTTCACCCATAATCCCCATGTAGAAAAATATTTTTATGCATATTCATATCAGAAATAGGTTTAATATGTTTCTATGTAAATTTATAAACAATATTCCACCCTTAATCCCCATTTAGAAAAATAATTATATGCATATTCTTATCAGAAATAGGTTAAATACGTTCCTATGTATATTTTTAAACAATATTCCACTATAATCCCCATGTAGAAAAATAATTATATGCAGATTCTTATCAGAAATGCTTTAATTTGGTTCCTATGTATATTTATAACCAATATTCCACCCATAACCCCTGATAGAAAAATAATTATATGCATATTCTTATCAGAAATGGGTTAAATAGGTTCCTATGTATATTTATAAACAATATTCCACCCATAATCCCCATAAAGACAAATAATAATATTCATATTCTAATCAGAAATGGGTTAAATAGGTTCCTAAGTATATTTATAAACAATTTTGCACCATAATCCCCATGTAGAAAAATAATTATATGCATATTCTTATCAGAAATTGGTTAAATAGTTTCCTATGTATATTTAATGGGTTAAATAGGTTACTATGTATATTTAAAAACAGTATTCTACCCATAATAACTACGTAGAAAAATAATTATATGCATATTCTTATCAGAAATGGGTTACATATGTTCCTATGTATATTTATAAATAATATTCCACCCATAATCCCCATGTAAGAAAATAATTTTATGCATATTCATATCAGAAATAGGTTTAATATGTTTCTATGTCAATTTATAAACAATTTTCAACCCATAATCCAAATATAGCAATACAATTATATGCATATTCATGTCAGAAATAGGTTTAATATGTTGCTATGTAAATTTATAAACAATATTCCATTCATAATGCCCATGTAGAAAAATAATTATATGTATTTTCTTATCAGAAATGGGTTATATAGGTTCCTATGTATATTTATAAACAATTTCCCACTATATTCCCCATGTAGAAAAATAATTATATGCATATTCTTATCAGAAATGCTCTAATTAGGTTCCTATGTATATTTATAACCAATATTCCACCCATAACCCCTCATAGAAAAATAATTATATGCATATTCTTATCGGAAATGGGTTAAATAGGGTCCTATGTATATTTATAAACAATATCCCACCAATAATCCCCATGTAGAAAAATAATTATATGCAGTCTTATCAGAAATGCTTTAATTAGGTTCCTGTTTATATTTATAAACAATATTACACCCATAAACACTGATAGAAAAATAATTATATGCATATTCTTATCAGAAATGGGTTAAATAGGTTCCTATCTATATGTATAAACGCTATTCCACCCCTAATCCCCATATAGACAAATAATAATATTCATATTCTTATCAGAAATTGGTTAAATAGGTTCCTATGTATATTTATAAACATTTTCCACCATAATCCCCATATAAAAAAATAATTATATGCATAGTCTTATCAGAAATTGGTTAAATAGGTCCCTATGTATATTTATAAACAATATTCCACCAATAATCCCCATGTAGAAAAATAGTTATATTCATATTTTTATCAGAAATGGGTTAATTAGTTTCCTGTGTATATTTAACGGGTTAAATAGGTTACTATGTATATTTAAAAACAGTATTCGACCCATAATCCCTACGTAGAAAAATAATCATATGCATATTCTTATCAGAAATGGGTTAAATAGGTTACTATGTATATTTATAAACAATTTTCCACCATAATCCCCATGTAGAAAAATAATAATATTCATATTCTTATCAGCAATTGGTTAAATAGGTTCCTATGTATATTTATAAACAATATTCCACCTATAATCCCCATATTGAAAACGAATTTTATGCATATTCTTATCAGAAATGGGTTAAATAGGTTACTATGTATATTTAAAAACAGTATTCTACCCATAATCCCCATGTAGAAAAATAATTATATGCATATTCTTATCAGAAATAGGTTAAATACGTTCCAATGTATATTTATAAACAATATTCCACCAATAATCCCCATGTAGAAAAATAATTATATGCATAGTCTTATCAGAAATGCTTTAATTAAGTTCCTATTTATATTTATAAACAATATTACACCCATAACCCCAGATAGAAAAATAATTATATGCATATTCTTATCAGAAACGGGTTAAATAGGTTACTATGTATATTTATAAACAATATTCCACCCATAATCCCTATGTAGAAAAATAATTATATGCATATTCTTATCAGAAATGGGTTACATATGTTCCTATGTATATTTATAAACAATATTCCACCTATAATCCCCATATTGAAAACTAATTTTATACATATTCTTATCAGAAATGGGTTAAATAGGTTACTAGGTATATTTATAAACAATATTTCACCAATAATCCCCATGTAGAAAAATAATTATATGAATAGTCTTATCAGAAATGCTTTAATTAGGTTCCTATTTATATTTATAAACAATATTACACCCATAACCCCAGATAGAAAAATAATTATATGCATATTCTTGTCAGAAATGGGTTAAATAGGTTCCTATGTATATTTATAAACAATTTTCCACCATAATCCTTATGTAGAAAAATAATTATATGCATATTCTTATCAGAAATTGGTTAAATATGTTCCTATGTATATTTATAAACAATATTCCACCTATAATCCCCATATTGAAAACAAATTTTATGCATATTCTTATCAGAAATGGGTTAAATAGGTTACTATGTATATTAAAAACAGAATTCTATCCATAATCACTACGTAGAAAAATAATCATATGCATATTCTTATCAGAAACGGGTTAAATACGTTACTAGGTATTTCACCCATAATCCCCATGTAGAAAAATATTTTTATGCATATTCATATCAGAAATAGGTTTAATATGTTTCTATGTAAATTTATAAACAATATTCCACCCTTAATCCCCATTTAGAAAAATAATTATATGCATATTCTTATCAGAAATAGGTTAAATACGTTCCTATGTATATTTTTAAACAATATTCCACTATAATCCCCATGTAGAAAAATAATTATATGCAGATTCTTATCAGAAATGCTTTAATTTGGTTCCTATGTATATTTATAACCAATATTCCACCCATAACCCCTGATAGAAAAATAATTATATGCATATTCTTATCAGAAATGGGTTAAATAGGTTCCTATGTATATTTATAAACAATATTCCACCCATAATCCCCATAAAGACAAATAATAATATTCATATTCTAATCAGAAATGGGTTAAATAGGTTCCTAAGTATATTTATAAACAATTTTGCACCATAATCCCCATGTAGAAAAATAATTATATGCATATTCTTATCAGAAATTGGTTAAATAGTTTCCTATGTATATTTAATGGGTTAAATAGGTTACTATGTATATTTAAAAACAGTATTCTACCCATAATAACTACGTAGAAAAATAATTATATGCATATTCTTATCAGAAATGGGTTACATATGTTCCTATGTATATTTATAAATAATATTCCACCCATAATCCCCATGTAAGAAAATAATTTTATGCATATTCATATCAGAAATAGGTTTAATATGTTTCTATGTCAATTTATAAACAATTTTCAACCCATAATCCAAATATAGCAATACAATTATATGCATATTCATGTCAGAAATAGGTTTAATATGTTGCTATGTAAATTTATAAACAATATTCCATTCATAATGCCCATGTAGAAAAATAATTATATGTATTTTCTAATCAGAAATGGGTTATATAGGTTCCTATGTATATTTATAAACAATTTCCCACTATATTCCCCATGTAGAAAAATAATTATATGCATATTCTTATCAGAAATGCTCTAATTAGGTTCCTATGTATATTTATAACCAATATTCCACCCATAACCCCTCATAGAAAAATAATTATATGCATATTCTTATCGGAAATGGGTTAAATAGGGTCCTATGTATATTTATAAACAATATCCCATCAATAATCCCCATGTAGAAAAATAATTATATGCAGTCTTATCAGAAATGCTTTAATTAGGTTCCTGTTTATATTTATAAACAATATTACACCCATAAACACTGATAGAAAAATAATTATATGCATATTCTTATCAGAAATGGGTTAAATAGGTTCCTATCTATATGTATAAACACTATTCCACCCCTAATCCCCATATAGACAAATAATAATATTCATATTCTTATCAGAAATTGGTTAAATAGGTTTCTATGTATATTTATAAAAATTTTCCACCATAATCCCCATATAAAAAAATAATTATATGCATAGTCTTATCAGAAATTGGTTAAATAGGTCCCTATGTATATTTATAAACAATATTCCACCAATAATCCCCATGTAGAAAAATAGTTATATTCATATTTTTATCAGAAATGGGTTAATTAGTTTCCTGTGTATATTTAACGGGTTAAATAGGTTACTATGTATATTAAAAAACAGTATTCTACCCATAATCCCTACGTAGAAAAATAATCATATGCATATTCTTATCAGAAATGGGTTAAATAGGTTACTATGTATATTTATAAACAATTTTCCACCATAATCCCCATGTAGAAAAATAATAATATTCATATTCTTATCAGCAATTGGTTAAATAGGTTCCTATGTATATTTATAAACAATATTCCACCTATAATCCCCATATTGAAAACGAATTTTATGCATATTCTTATCAGAAATGGGTTAAATAGGTTACTATGTATATTTAAAAACAGTATTCTACCCATAATCATTACGTAGAAAAATAATCATATGCAAATTCTTATCAGAAACGGGTTAAATAGGTTACTATGTATATTTATAAACAATATTCCACCCGTAATCCCTATGTAGAAAAATAATTATATGCATATTCTTATCAGAAATGGGTTACATATGTTCCTATGTATATTTATAAACAATATTCCACCTATAATCCCCATATTGAAAACTAATTTTATACATATTCTTATCAGAAATGGGTTAAATAGGTTACTAGGTATATTTATAAACAATATTTCACCCATAATCCCCATGTAGAAAAATATTTGTATGCATATTCATATCAGAAATAGGTTTAATATGTTTCTATGTAAATTTATAAACAATATTCCACCCATAATCCCCATGTAGAAAAATAATTATATGCATATTCTTATCAGAAATAGGTTAAATACGTTCCAATGTATATTTATAAACAATATTCCACCAATAATCCCCATGTAGAAAAATAATTATATGCATAGTCTTATCAGAAATGCTTTAATTAAGTTCCTATTTATATTTATAAACAATATTACACCCATAACCCCAGATAGAAAAATAATTATATGCATATTCTTATCAGAAACGGGTTAAATAGGTTACTATGTATATTTATAAACAATATTCCACCCATAATCCCTATGTAGAAAAATAATTATATGCATATTCTTATCAGAAATGGGTTACATATGTTCCTATGTATATTTATAAACAATATTCCACCTATAATCCCCATATTGAAAACTAATTTTATACATATTCTTATCAGAAATGGGTTAAATAGGTTACTAGGTATATTTATAAACAATATTTCACCAATAATCCCCATGTAGAAAAATAATTATATGAATAGTCTTATCAGAAATGCTTTAATTAGGTTCCTATTTATATTTATAAACAATATTACACCCATAACCCCAGATAGAAAAATAATTATATGCATATTCTTGTCAGAAATGGGTTAAATAGGTTCCTATGTATATTTATAAACAATTTTCCACCATAATCCTTATGTAGAAAAATAATTATATGCATATTCTTATCAGAAATTGGTTAAATATGTTCCTATGTATATTTATAAACAATATTCCACCTATAATCCCCATATTGAAAACAAATTTTATGCATATTCTTATCAGAAATGGGTTAAATAGGTTACTATGTATATTTAAAAACAGAATTCTATCCATAATCACTACGTAGAAAAATAATCATATGCATATTCTTATCAGAAACGGGTTAAATACGTTACTAGGTATTTCACCCATAATCCCCATGTAGAAAAATATTTTTATGCATATTCATATCAGAAATAGGTTTAATATGTTTCTATGTAAATTTATAAACAATATTCCACCCTTAATCCCCATTTAGAAAAATAATTATATGCATATTCTTATCAGAAATAGGTTAAATACGTTCCTATGTATATTTTTAAACAATATTCCACTATAATCCCCATGTAGAAAAATAATTATATGCAGATTCTTATCAGAAATGCTTTAATTTGGTTCCTATGTATATTTATAACCAATATTCCACCCATAACCCCTGATAGAAAAATAATTATATGCATATTCTTATCAGAAATGGGTTAAATAGGTTCCTATGTATATTTATAAACAATATTCCACCCATAATCCCCATAAAGACAAATAATAATATTCATATTCTAATCAGAAATGGGTTAAAAAGGTTCCTAAGTATATTTATAAACAATTTTGCACCATAATCCCCATGTAGAAAAATAATTATATGCATATTCTTATCAGAAATTGGTTAAATAGTTTCCTATGTATATTTAATGGGTTAAATAGGTTACTATGTATATTTAAAAACAGTATTCTACCCATAATAACTACGTAGAAAAATAATTATATGCATATTCTTATCAGAAATGGGTTACATATGTTCCTATGTATATTTATAAATAATATTCCACCCATAATCCCCATGTAAGAAAATAATTTTATGCATATTCATATCAGAAATAGGTTTAATATGTTTCTATGTCAATTTATAAACAATTTTCAACCCATAATCCAAATATAGCAATACAATTATATGCATATTCATGTCAGAAATAGGTTTAATATGTTGCTATGTAAATTTATAAACAATATTCCATTCATAATGCCCATGTAGCAAAATAATTATATGCATATTCTTATCAGAAACGGGTTACATATGTTCCTATGTATATTTATAAACAATATTCCACCTATAATCCCCATATTGAAAAATAATTTTATGCATCTTCTTATCAGAAATGGGTTAAATAGGTTACTAGGTATAATTATAAACAATATTTCACCCATAATCCCCATGTAGAAAAATATTTTTATGCATATTCATATCAGAAATAGGTTTAATATGTTTCTATGTAAATTTATAAACAATATTCCACCCATAATCCCCATTTAGAAAAATAATTATATGAATATTCTTATCAGAAATTGATTAAATAGGTTCCTATGTATATTTATAAACAATATTCCACCTATAATCCCCATATTGAAAACAAATTTTATGCATATTCTTATCAGAAATGGGTTAAATAGGTTACTATGTATATTTAAAAACAGAATTCTATCCATAATCACTACGTAGAAAAATAATCATATGCATATTCTTATCAGAAACGGGTTAAATAGGTTACTATGTATTATTTATAAACAATATTCCACCCATAATCCCTATGTAGAAAAATAATTATATGCATATTCTTATCAGAAATGGGTTACATATGTTCCTATGTATATTTATAAACAATATTCCACCTATAATCCCCATATTGAAAACGAATTTTATGCATATTCTTATCAGAAATGGGTTAAATAGGTTACTATGCATATTTACAAACACTATTCCACCCATAATCCCCATGTAAGAAAATAATGTTATGCATATTCATATCAGAAATAGGTTTAAAATGTTTCTATGTCAATTTATAAACAATATTCCATTCATAATGCCCATGTAGAAAAATAATTATATGTATTTTCTTATCAGAAATGGGTTATAGCGGTTTCCCACTATATTCCCCATGTAGAAAAATAATTATATGCATATTCTTATCAGAAATGCTCTAATTAGGTTCCTATGTATATTTATAACCAATATTCCACCCATAACCCCTCATAGAAAAATAATTATATGCATATTCTTATCGGAAATGGGTTAAATAGGGTCCTATGTATATTTATTAACAATATCCCACCAATAATCCCTGTGTAGAAAAATAATTATATGCATAGTCTTATCAGAAATGCTTTAATTAGGTTCCTGTTTATATTTATAAACAATATTACACCCATAACCACAGATAGAAAAATAATTATATGCATATTCTTATCAGAAATGGGTTAAATAAGGTTCCTATCTATATTTATAAACAATATTCCACCCATAATCCCCATATAGACAAATAATAATATTCATATTCTTATCAGAAATGGGTTAAATAGGTTCCTATGTATATTTATAAACAACTTTCCACCATAATCCCCTTATAGAAAAATAATTATATGCATATTCTTATCAGAAATTGGTTAAATAGGTTCCCTTGTATATTTATAAACAATATTCCAACAATAATCCCAATGTAGAAAAATAATTATATGCATATTTTTATTGGAAATGTTTTAATTAGTTTCCTATGTATATTTAATGGGTTAATTAGGTTCCTATGTATATTTATAACCAATATTCCACCCATAACCCCTTATAGAAAAATAATGATATGCATATTGTTATCAGAAATGGGTTAAATAGGGTCCTATGTAGAATAGGAACCTCAAAAAATTGGGATTTTTAAGGCAACAAAAAGCAAAAGTATTTAAAAATTGAATAAATTTATTGGTACAAAAATAGTATTAAAACGTAAATTAAACACATGGACATATACATTTAAAGAAAAAACAATATAATATATTACAGATGTGGCAAAAAATCCAACGCGTTTTAAAATAATTAAATTTCTTCTTCAGGGATAAATTTTGGCATAATCTGAAAGGCATAAAGGTAACATAAGTATACATACATACATATCTACAATACCAGAAAAAATAATATATAAAGAAAGCTTACAGTAATCATGATTGACCCAACGAATTCTCAGTATAACGTTCCAAAAATTTCCCCATCCGGTTAGTGAACAGTCTTTTATCGTGCAGAAGAGCCCCCAGATATCGAAATCCAAGGAGAGACGACAAATTACCCCAAGCGAAAGAACAACGCTTGGGGAGAAGGGGGGTGTGTACAATCTGAAAAGATATATATATATATATATGTATCATTATACATCCTCTGTGTGGAAAATATCATATCTGCGGAGATCAAAACCAACCTTGTATAAAATATGAATTGAGTATGAGAAGATTATTTTCAGTATGTAATGGAGAAGGAAAATTTTCCTTCCTATAAAAAAGAAAATATAAAAAATATATAAAAGTTATGAAAAAAAAAAAAAAATACTCAAAACAGAAGTAAATGGGAGAAAAATATGAGGGCTGGCAGAGCCAATGATTAAACAGTGTGTGGGCACAAAGGCCTGAAAGATACAATAAAGCAGCGGAGATAATGCCAAAAGGAGATAGTCATTCCAATCTTCAATAATAAAAAATTCTATAAAATAAATGAAAAACCCCTGTTGACCATATATTTATGACCGAGTAGAGATAACCCCAAGTAGTGTCCACAATATGGGAAAAGAATCCAAGAGAGAAATGGTAAGGAGGTAGAATGTATCATTCAAGGAGAAAAAATGCGGTAATGATTAAGGCTTACCGAATATAGAATCCGCACACAGGTCCAGAAGGGACAGAGATCCGTCCTGAATCAGAGCACCGGCCCAAGGACTGTCCGTTCTCCTCAATAGGTAACAGAGAAATGACGCTGGCGGCTCAGGGGCTCCCGGCTTTCTCCTTATGAGTCAGTGCTCTTGTTACGTTTAACGAGCGTGGGATAATGTCGTCACTCCATCAAACGGAAGTGGCGTCACTTCCCTCGCTTCATTATTGGTTAAGAAAATGTGTCCATATTGTCGGGACGTAGGAAAGAACAGGCCGATCCTCCACCCCGCCCCCCCGAGGGCGTCAATGGCCGGAAGGGCGCTGTAGAAGAGACATGCATTGCGGACACTGAGAAAGGAGCGCTCACGTGTCCGGAAGTAGAGACAGGCTGGCACTCTGCTCCGCCCACTCCTCAACCTCCATGGTCATAGACACATGTAAGGACAGGGGCTGACAGTACTGCTGCAAAGGACATCCGCAGCAGATTCCGGAGGATGCAGAGACATCCTCAACCAGATCTACATGTGCATGGGAACATGTCAAAAGACAGCTTCCAACCCATTGTAGATCGAGAGGAAAGGTTTATTGTAAAATATGTAGCCTAGTCTCAAATAGATATAAATAATAAATAAAGCAGATACTCATTTGTGGGAGGAAAAGAAAACCTCAAAAGGGGAAATAAATCCTCCGTAGGAGAACAAAAAGCCCCCGACAGAGAAAAATCCATTGTGAGCCAGCAGATGGCATCCAAGAGGCGCCACAAGATGGCAATGGAAGAAGGGGGCCCTTAAACCGAAGTTTGGGCCCCCCCACTGTGCCGGGTGCACGATATGACCACAAATCCGAATGGGGGGGATTGGACCGCCATCTAAGAAAGACTGTCCTATCACGAGAGCTGACGCAAAAATTTGTACATACAATTAAATGAATGAATAAATCATGAAAAATAGTGTCAAGGACGGGAAGGGGAGAACAGGGCAAAAAGTTCTCCCCACCAGCCCATGAACAACCAATTGTAAAGAACAGCAATGGAAAATTCATAAATCATACATATACATTAAAAAGTACCCCAATAGACATTATCATTTCACATATTAATCCATAGGCTGTATAAGTGTGGAAATATGTGGATAGGAAGTGGGGAAATGGGGAAAAGAGAAGGGAGGAAATAAAAGAGAGGCGAGGTTCAAGCCATGAAAATACAAGAGAGGCAGGGAAGATTAAATTCAGTCTGTTTTGCCAGAGCTAAAGCCTTCAAGAAAAGGTCTAAAACTTTCTGCCTCGTTTAGGCCTGGCGGGGTGGTGGCATCAAGATGTCTAATCCAACGCATTTCGCGTTGCAGAAGAGTCTTATTCCAGTCACCCCCTCGCAGGGGAACATGGACACGATCAACCACCGTGAAATTCACAGATGGCATCATGTATCCATGTCCCCTGGCTACATGTCTACCGAGGGTATAGGTTTCCAATCTGCATACTCAGCAGGTGTTTGCTGACGCGCTGTCTGAATTCTTGGCGGGTTTTGCCAATGTAAAAGGCCCCGCATTGACATTGTACCATGTAAACAACCCCTCGGGTCTGGCAACTGGCAAAGTGTTTTAATTGGAAATGCTCACCATTGGGTAGCGAAAAAGAGGTCCTCTTCCCTATCACACTGCAAAAAGAGCAGTTGCCACACGGAAAAGTCCCCCATGTTTTACAGGGGTCCCTTCTTTGGTTCCCCTTATATTCGCTTTGAGTGAGTAGATCAGCTAGAGAACCTGCCTTCCGTAAGGTAATTTGTGGTTTTGAAGTTAACAGACTTCCTAGGATTGGGTCATCGGTCAAAATTGGACAGTATTTCGTGAGAATTTTTCTTATGGTGCTGTGCTCGTTGGAGTAGCGTAGGATAATCCTTGTGGTGTCATCAGATTTGCGGATTTTGGTCCCAAAGATTAAATTGTGTCTCTCTAAAATTTGACACGGTTAAAAGCTTTTTTCAAGGAGGATTTAGTGTATCCCCTTGAAAGTAATCTTTTACTGAGCTTCAGCTCACACTGGAAAGTTTCCATCGTGGTGCAGTTACGCTTCAATCTTAGGAACTGACTGAAGGGTATTGATTTTTTCAAAGGTTCCGGATGGAAACTGTCAGCATGCAGGAGGGTATTGCCGGCAGTTTCCCTCCTATATAGTGTGCTGGCCACTTGACCATTTTTGTTCTTGTAAATGGTGACATCTAGAAAATTAATTTGTTGGCGGTCATAGGACATGGTGAAAAATAAGTTCATATTGTTCTGATTCATTGCCTTAAGGCAGCTTTTTAAACTATCCTCTGAGCCGTTCCATATCAGGAAAATGTCGTCTATGTACCTTTGCCATAGGAGGACATGTTCTGTATACATAGTTAGCTCATCGTTGGTCAAAAAGCCCTTTTCCCACTCCCCCAGGTACAGGTTTGCATAGGAGGGGGCGCAACAGGTCCCCATAGCAACACCCTGTACCTGGAGGTAGTGGGAACCTCCAAATAGAAACACGTTGTGTCGGAGGATGAAGTCGAGCATTTCCAGAATGAATTTGTTGAATTTCCATTCCGTGGTCGCCTTTTGACCTAGAACGCGACCCACCACAGCTACCCCCAGGCCGTGTGGTATACTATTGTACAGTGACTCGACGTCTATGGTCACTAAAAAGGATGATTCTGGTATTATAAGGTCATCCAATATCTGTAGTAAATGAATGGTGTCCTTGGTATAGGACGCCAATTCTAAAACATGAGGTCTGAGATGTTGGTCAATGACTTGACTAATGCTTTCTGATATACTACCATTACCCGATATAATAGGGCGACCCGGGGGATTGTGTAAATCTTTATGCACTTTGGGAAGCGCGTACATAGTGGGAATGCGAGGATGTTTAGTACGTATGAATTCCAATAGCTCACCAGTAATTGCTCCTATTGCAAAAGCTTCATCCACTAGTCGATAGAATTCTTGATTGAATCCATCGACCAGGGATGCTGAGATTTTTCGATAACATTTTCGATTGTTGAGGATCTTTAAACACATCTCCTCATATTTGGAATTATCCATTAATACGATGTTACCACCCTTATCAGATCCCTTGATTGTTATATCTAGGTTGTTTTTAAGAGAGTGTAGAGCACCTTGTTGCTCATGAGTCAAGTTTCTGATAGTTTTGTCTTTATTTAATGATTCAATTTCCTTAGAAGTTTGTTTAACAAATAAAGCCAGGGCTGGATTCTGACTAAGTGCTGGAAATCTATGCGACTTCCTCTTAAAATGTTTATGCTGTTTGGAGACATCAGTTTTTTCCTCTTCGCTGTCATCACTTTCCCAGGCATCTAGCCAGCTCGACTCAATTCCCTCATTTTCCTGTAACAGTAGATTTAGGTCCCGGAGGGCCCTAAAATACGCTGCTTTGAGATTTGGTGCGATTGTTTCTTCCCCTTTCTTGGTTTTGGTATACATAATTTTAAAGAGTAATTTTCTTGCAAACATGAAAATATCTTTGACTACCTCAAAGTTGTCAAGGCTTCTACTGGGACAAAAAAAGAGTCCCAGAGAGAGAACCTCCTTCTCAGCCTCAGTCAGTATGTGTGAAGATAAGTTGATGATATTTAGCCTCTCATCTATACACTTGGAGTCGGTGTCAAATCCTGCTCCTTGTGTGTAGCTAGGGCCTGTGTTAAGGTCATTTTGTCTAAAAAAGTATCCAACTGGGTTTGATTTTTTGGAATAGCTCCTAAATCTTTAGTGGTTTTGATTGCTTTGCTTCTAGCGGAGCTGGGTCCCTTCCTGCTTTCCATGGGTCTTGGTGTATTCTCACCTTTACTTCCCCGTGAGGTGTGTGGGGTATCTGCATTCTTTTTCTTATGGATTTGTTGTAATTCACGCTCCATTTCTTGAGTTTTGGCAAAAGGACCCTTTCTTTTCCTTACAAAACGATCTGTAAGGGAAGAGGCTGAGAAAGAAGCATAAGAATTAGTGTCTGAACTATAATCACTTTTTTCCCCCTTTATTTTTGGAGGGTTTTTTGGTGGTTTTATTCCTGAAATATTTGTTTTGGTGCCATCTATATGCTCTATTTTCCCTAAATGCGTTTTTATCTCTCCAGAATTTTTTATCTTTTTTCTGAAGAATAACTTTACTGGAGGTTTTGAGGTGTTCCCTCAGTTTTTCTTCAAGGGTTAGGTAGTCTTCATGTGTTTTCAGGGGAGTTAGACGAGCATAGAGAGCATCGATTTCAGTATCAAGATCGTTCAATTGTAATCTATATTCATCCTGCAACAACA